>NC_058133.1:169754582-169846636 GCF_016433145.1 Gracilinanus agilis
CTTCCTTCGTTCCTTCCTTCCTTCCTTCCTTCCTCCCTTTCTCTCTCTCTCTCTCTTCCTTCCTTCCTTCCTTCCTTCCTTCCTTCCTTCCTTCCTTTCTTCCTTCCTTTCTTCCTTCCTTCCTTCGTTTGTTTCTGTCTCCCTCTCTCTCTCTATAATTCTGTTTCTTCTTTTTCTTCCAACATCCCCCCACCCCAACCCCAAATCCTGTCACCTTGTAGACATCAAAGTTGTCGATCACAGCATCGAAGCAGGTGTACAAGTCATTAAGCAAGGCCACCACCTGGGAAGGAAGCCAAGCATCAAGAAGAAAGGGAATTTTTACTCTGGAAATATTGATAGGAGGGGGCAGCTGGGTAGCTCAGGGAATTGAGAGCCAGACCTAGAGATGGGAGGTCCTGGATTCAAATTTGACTTCAGGCATTTCCTAGTTATGTGACCCTGGGCAAATAATTTAATTCCCATTACCCAACTCTTACCACTCTCCCATCTTGGAACCAGTACACAACATTGATTCTAAGATGGGAAGTAAGGGTTTTAAGAAAAAAAATATTAATAGGAAAAGGCAGCCTGAGCATAAGGTGATGGAGAAATAGGGAAAAAGACTTGGGATAAAGCTCTCACACCCAGATGGAGTATGCCAGTGGGCTTTACCTCTTTATAAACTTCTGGATTGTTGTGTCTTTCTACTAGCCCAGGCCCTGGGACCCTACTCACCTGCATGGGGGTACTTTCTGCAGATAGAGCTGTGAAGCCAACTATGTCACTGAAGAAGATGGTGACACTGTCAAAGGCCTCCGCCTGGACTGTCTCTCCTCGCTTCAGCTGCTCCGCCACTGAGCTGGGAACCAGGGCAGAGGGGAGAAAGGGTCAGGCTCAGAGGGTGAGGGTAGGAGGCAAGTTAGGTATGTGTAGTAACTTGTAGAGGCCTTTGTCCAATAAGCTTATTGAGCAAAATTGAGTAGATAGGGAGCTGTGTGGTATCTCAGGGAGGTGGAGAAGATTCTGGGGAGTGGCACTGATAACAGGAATGAGAAGGGAGGCCATATCATCAAGAAAGAGTCAAGGGAGGCAGGTGGGTAGCTCAGTGGACAGAGCACCAAGCATGGTAGCTCTCTGTCAGAAGGGGAGTTGCATGTTTTATCATTAATCCTCTGGAATCATCATTGGTCACTATGTTGATCAGAGTTCCTTTTAAAAAAATCTATTTATTAAAAAAAAATACATTTATTTAGGGGCAGTTTGGTGGCTCAGTGTATAGAGAACCAGGCCTAAAGTTGGGAGGACCTAGGTTCAAATCTACCCTCAGACAATTCCTAGCTGTGTGACCTTGAGCAAGTCACCTAATCCCTATTGCCTAGTCCTTATCAGTCTTCTGTCTTTGAATTCATACTAAGACAGAAGGGAAGGGTTTAAGAGAGAGAGAGAGAAAAACAGACAGACAGACAGACAGACAGACAGAGTTGAAGTTGAGTAGACCTCAGAGATCCCTGAAAAATAGAGAGGATTCTTAAATAGGCATGAAGGAAGCCTGAGAGCTATCAATCCTTTGGGAGATTACATACATTTATGTATTACATGCATTTATAAATGAGATAATATTTATAAAGCACTTTGAAAACCTTAAAGCTCTATATAAATGGAGGAGGGGGACAGCTGGGTGGCTCAGTGTATTGAGAACCATGCCCAGAGATGGGAAGTCCTAGGTTCAAATCTGGCCTCAGACACTTCCTAGCTATGTGACCCTGAGTAAGTCACTTAACCCTAATTGTCTAGCCTCTATAGCTCTTTCACCTTGAAACCAATACACAGTATTGATTCTTAAGATGGAAGATAAGGGTTTAAAAAAAGACCACCATGTAAATACTGGTCATTATTATTATGCTGGCTATTTTAAAATAATAATGGCAGGGATAATGTTGGCTAACATTTATATATCACACTTTAATTTACATAGATGATCTCTGAGAGCTTGGCTAAGTACTAGGGAGCCTGCAGAAGGTAGTTGGCCAAGAGGCGGGTTGAAGAAAGAGGTCCTATTTGAGCATTTGAGGAGAGTTTGGAGACCCCAAGGCAGGTGGGTACTCACTGGGGCAGAATCTGGTAGAGTAGGGCCTCAGCCTTCCGTTTCTCATCTAGATAGGCCTGTGTTCGTTCTTCCACCAACTCCTCCAGATTGTTGGCATACTGCTCCATTCTTGAAAGCAAGTTGTCTAGGATGTTGCTGCTGTTCTCCCTGGTCATGGGACAGGAGGGGATTGGGATGAAGGCTGGAGACTCCAGGTTGAAGGACGAAGGGAATGCTGTGTGTGTGCGTGTGTGGTATGTGAGATGTAAGGAATTGGGCTCCAGCCTCTTCTGCCTTTACCAAGAACCCCATCAGTGTTGAAGAGAACACCCAGGGCCCAGAAGAGCCTTCCCAGAAGGAAGAAGAAATCTTTAATGTCATCCTACTACCACACCTAGGATCTGTGATAGAGTGACTTAATGGAAAGATTGAGACGGAGATGGGTGAAGGATTGTGGACAAATAGAGCTGTGAGGGAAGGAAGAAGGATGGAGGAAGAGAGAGGATGAAGGACTGTGAAAGATGAAGGTTGGAAGGAGGCGAAGAATGAAGGGAGAGGGAGGCGAAGAAGGAGGAGGAACATAACCACATGAAAACATGCTCCAGATGAGTAACCATATGAAAAATGTGAATGAACAATGCTGAGTTTTCACTGAATGTGATGCAAATTGGCAAAGATGATACAAGATGAGAGATCAATATTAGAGGGGTCGTGGGAAAATAGGCACAACTGGTGCTTTATTGTAGTTGCGAAGTAGTCTAACCATTCAGGAATTCAATTTGGAATTACTCAAAAGAAGCACCTAACCAATTTGGAACTATGCTCAAAGGGCTATAAAAGAATGCCTGCCCTTTGATCCAGCCATACCATTGTTGGGTTTGTATCCCAAAGAGATCATAGATAAACAGACTTGTACGAAAATATTTATAGCTGCGCTTTTTGTGGTGGCAAAAAACTGGAAAATGAGGGTATGTCCTTCAATTGGGGAATGGCTGAACAAATTGTGGTATATGCGGGTGATGGAATACTATTGTGCTCAAAGGAATAATAAACTGGAGGAATTCCATGTGAACTGGAATGACCTCCAGGAATTAATGCAGAGTGAAAGGAGCAGAGCCAGAAGAACATTGTACACAGAGACTGATACACTGTGGTAAAATAGAATGTAATGGACTTCTGTACTAGCAGCAATGCAATGACCCAAGAAAATTCTGAGGGATTTATGGAAAAGAATGCTACCCACATTCAGAGGAAGAACTGCAGGAGTGGAAACAGAAGAACAACAACTGCTTGATCGCATGGGTTGGGGTGGACATGATTGGGGATGTAGACTTGAAACTACCACACCAATGCAACTATCAACAATTTGGAAATAGGTCTTGATCAATGACACATTTAACCAGTGGAAATACACATCAGCCATGGTGGGGAGGAGGAAGTTGGGGGTGGTGGTGAAGGGGAAAGTAAGAGCATGAATTATGTAACCATGTTAACTTTTCAAAAAAATAAATATTAATAAATGTTTAAAAAAAAAAAAAAAGAAGCACCTAACCCATCCTTACCCTTGGACCCAGCAATCCCACTACTGGGGTATATACTTTTGAGGACAGACATAAAAGCCCAGAATTAACTAAATTTGTTGCAGCATTCAGTGATAGCAAATACCTGGAAACAAAGTAGGTAATGGCTGAAAAAACTATGGTACAGGAATGTAATTGAATATTCTTTTGTATCAAGAAATGCTGAATATGAGGAATTCAGAGAAATGTGAATAGATTTGTATCAACTGATATAGAGCAGGACAGGCAGACCCGAGAGAACAATATACAAGATAATAACACCAATGTACTTGAAAAAAATCAAAAAAAGCAAATTGAATTCTGAATGATGAGACAACAAATAATGAAAGTCCTAAAGAAGAAATAATGAAATATATCACCTCCTTCATAAGAGAGAGGTGGGGAATGACCAGGGCAGAATATCGTATACACTGTCAGAAGAGGTCTCAGGCCCATATATTATTATGTCAGAAAAAAGGGTTCAATTTAGAGGGTGAAGTGAAAAATAATTGATGTAAAGACAAAAGACATCAATTTAAAAGGGAAAAAAGGTAAAAAGGAGTGGAAAGGGGAATACAAGCCTATGTTGCAACTAGCTCTAACTGACTCTCAAAACCTGAAATTTTCAGTGTGAACATTATACCTCAGAAAATGGCAATTTTTACAAAAGGGCTTGATTTGTTGTTTTGTCAATTGCCTATGCTTAAGAAAGTGTTGATGCAGATTGAACTTAAAAGTATATGTATAGATGTTTGTTTGTTTTTCCAAGAGAGCCTAGTTGTTAACCATTTACCAGCATGCCCCTATATTGCTCTATAAACTTGGCTTGAGCTCAGCAGAAGTGCAGTAAAATGCTGGGGAATTAAGTTATTCTCAGCCTGGAGGCTGGAGGCTAACAACAACAACAACAACAATAACTGGAATTTACCTAATGCTTTAAGGTTTACAGAGTACTTTACATCTGTCATTTGATTAGAGCCTCACAACACACCTGGGGCAAAGATAGATGGAAAAGAAATAATATTTAAGGAAGAAAAAGGATTAAGGATTGAGTAAGAGGGAGTGGAAAGAAATGAGGAGAGACTGGAAAAATGGAGAGGGTGGAGGGGGAGATGTGGGAGAAGGAAGAAAAATGGAAGGGATAGAGAAGAGAGTAGAAGATGAAAGAGGAAGCTATAATAATAACTGATGTTTATGTAGCCCTTCAAGGAATGAGGGGAAAGGAAGAAGAGTAAAATAGCATTTTAATACACTTCTAAATTTTACAAGGTGTCTTCCTCTCAACCAGCCCTATGATATAGGGATGGATGATGGAGTGATGGAGGAATGAGTGGGTCAAGAGAATGAGGAAGGAAATGGAAGGTGAAGGAGAAAGTTAGAAGGATATGGGGAGAAGAGTGGGAAGGGAGGGGAGCTATAAAGAGGATAAAAGAAGGGAATGGAAAAGAGAATGAGAAATAAAGGGAAGGAGAATGGATAAATATTAGTGATGGGGTAAAGGGATAGAAGAAAAGAAGGATAGAAATAGATGTCTGAGGAGGATGGTTTAAGGTGACAAAGGATAGAAAAGGATTAGTGGAAATAGAAGAAGTAGGATTGGTGAGAGGTGATGGGGGATAGGGATGATAGAGGGGTAGGGGAGCAGAGTGTGTGTATTTGGGGAAAAGAGAGACCTGTTGAACTTCCGCAACATCAGACGGATTTGTTGGAAGGGTGGGCGCTCCTGTGGGTCTTCAGCCCAGCACTTCTGCATCAGTTGTCCCAGTTCCTCCAGATGACAATGGAGGGCCAGGGATGGCCGGAATGGGGGCTGTTCCCCTCGGACTACTCGCTCAATAATTTCTGCATAGATGATTGGAGCAGGGAAGGATCATTTTTCAGCCAGAAAATGGGTTTGTGGGCTGGTGGACATGAACTAGGGATTTCTGGGGGCTTAGAGTATAGTCCTGGGAGGGGGTACATCATGATATATAAGGGAGGTAGAATGTTCAGGGATCTAGGTCCAGGGTATTAGAGGAGGTGGCCCAGGAAAGGAGTTAAGCTGAAAGTGAATCTAGCTCTGGCTGTAGAGAGGAGAGATGAAGGGATGAAGGAAGCTTGACAGTGGGACATTGGGTACTAGGGGAAAATGTGAGAATTCTCTCCTTGAAATCCAGGTCAATTAGAAAAAAGGAGATTTGGACAATTTTTCCTTCCTTCCTTCTTTCTTTTTTTCCCCCTCTTTTTTTTTCAGGGAAAGGAGTATCTCCCTTAGGGTTAAAATCAGTGCCAGGGCTGAGTGTGGGGATGGGAAGATATAGCAAAAAGGTGGTCCTTTCACCTTTGGGACTGAGGTCCATTCCCTCCACATGGAACACCCCCCTCCGAAGAGCTATCTCCTGAAGGATGATCCCGAAACTGTAAATGTCACCTGCCTGGGTGCCCTGGGCAGGAGGGACTGCCATTCGAAGTAGCTCAGGGGCTGTCCACAGCTTCTCTGGGGGTCAGAAGTCAAAGGTCACAGAGGGAGGTTACAGAGACCCTCCACAGCTTAGGAATGAAGGGGGAGACATTTGAAGTTAGGTTATAGGATTGAGAGTGTTAACTTTCATAGATGAAGGGTGCTGGGGTCACTAGCATCCAGTCTGAGGCTATACTCACACCTGAGGTCAAAAAGACATTGGAGATAACTTAATCCAACTCTACATTTTACAAATGAAGAAACTGAGGTTCAGATAGAGTAATTACTTAGCCAAGATCATCAGAGTTCAGTTGAGTCAATCTCATTAGCTTAGAGGGCACTCCTATTCTTAGGGCTAGAGTCAAGCGGTCAAGGGCAAGGTCTCACTGGCATAGAGGGCATAGCTGTGCTCTGGCTCTGGCACTCGGAAGCTCTCCAACCCATAGTCTGTGATCTTGAGCACGAAGCGCCCATCTACTACGCAGTTGGATGACTTGAGGTTCCCATGGGAGCAAATGGCACCATTGTGCAGAAACAGCATTCCCTGGGGAAAGCAGGAGAAAGGAGGGGAGCTCTCTTTGTATCCCCAGAGCTTAGAGACATTTGCCTTTTTCAACATTTGTTGAATTGAAATGGATTTTCAAATACAAGGTCATATAATTTTCATCTGAGAAGGACCTGAGAAGTTGTCTAATCCAACCTCTCTCCTTTTACTGATTTCCAGAGTAGAATGTGCTTTGCCCATTAGTAGAAGAAGAGAGATTTGAATCCAGGTCCTCTCCTGACTTCAAATGTAATGTTCTTTCCCATCGTACCACAGCTGATAGCCACTCTGCTGTCCCCATTCTCATCCCCCCTTCCCATCTCCTCTTCCTTAAATCGGGACGAACCTTAACAATGTCATTTGTGAGTGAGTATCGGAACATCCAGTCTAGGGTAATACTCTCGTTCTCCAAGATATCCTGTAGGGTGAGCATCCAGGGAAACCTGAGAAAGTTAGCCTACTTGCCCACATCACCCCCCAATTCTGCCTCCCACCATGGAACCACCTCCTCTTCATCCTCCATCCCATGCAGTTTCTCCCATTCTGACTCTGTCCTCCTTGGGTGTTGGGTTTTCCTCTCCACCTCCATTATACATTCTTTCCACATCCCCTCCTTCCCTGTGTCCTCTCACCTGAAGGCTCCCTCGTGGACAATATTCAGTGAGAATACAAATGTTGGGGGGATCAGTACAGGCACCAATAAACCTTGTCAGGTGTTCATTTTGTACATCTCTCATCTGAAGGCAAGTAACAGAGTAAAAATGCTGCCAGAGTCTCGCTTCCCCTTCCATCTAACCCCTCCTGCTAACCTCATGGTTCTTCTATACTCCTCATTCTTTGCCAATTCCCCCAATTAACATGTACCCTGATGACTCTCCTATTTCCTTTCCAATTATCTCCTCTGGTCCTCCATCTCTCAGAAAGCCCTGTGGTGTCAACTGCAACCCTTTCCATTAGGTACCTCTCCCATATCCTCCCCAGGATTTCCTTCCCAGTAACTAGCTCCCTCCACCCCATATTACATGTTTTAACTCAAATAGGACTTTTCGGGTCAGGTCAATGCGTTTTCGGTTCACATGTTTTATAGCCACAAGATTGCCCTGGACAAAGAAAAAAGAATTTAGTATAAAACAGACTATGGCTTTCTGGCTCTCCACTGATTTCCTTTCAGGCCCTAACTGATTCCCCTAGCCCATGCCCCAGCCCAAAGAACCCATCTTTTTCCTCTCTAGTCCCCAGGTACCAGAAATCCCAAGTCACACTCCAGGTCCCCCACCTTGTAATAGGCTGTCTTGGCATAAATCTGGAACTGGCCCTCAGTGGTCATCAAGGAACCGTAGTTGGAACCTCTCTGCAGAAGTGGTAATATGCAAGGATGGTGATCAGCTGCACCCCACATAGGATAACTCCCTCCCCAGATTCCCATCCTGATCCTGCCAATCACTTCAGTCCTGGTCATCACTCACCCACCATCCTGTCTATTCCTGCCCTGGTCTACTTCTCCTTCCCAGGGCCTTTATGTTTACATTCTGCCTTCCCATTCATTATCCCACCGGATCCTTGGAGAGTCCAGGAAGACTCTTCTGTGGTTTTGTTTTCTCCCCTATAGACCCAAGGGGAAAAAAACTAAAAGAGGTGGTAAAAACAAAGCAGAATATTACTGTTCTGTTCCTCCCAAGGTCCCACTTTTGAGACAGGCAGGGCAACTGATTATCATTAACTCCATTTTATAGATGAGTAAATAGGCTCAGGGATGTTGAATGACTTGTCAAAGGTCATGCAGCAAGTTAGATATTAAACCAGCCAGGTAGGACAGGCAGCCCCAAAAACCGAATGTAAGCTGTATCATGAGAGGTATAGGGTCTAGACCAAGGGGAGGGATAATCTCACTACAATCTGCCTGTGACATCAGCTGAACTATGGCGATCAGTACTGGGTGCTAACTTTGGCAAACTGGAGCATGTCCAGAGAAGGGTAATCAGAATGGAGAGAGAAACTGAAACAACGACAAATGGAGACCAGATGATGGAGCTGGGGATGGTTAGCCTGGAGAACTAAAGACTTTGGGGGTCTCCAAAAATGTCTTCTTGCTATCTCCTTGGATAGAATGCAAGCTCCTTGAGAGGAGAGCCTGTTTCACTTCTTTCTTTGTATTTCCAGCACTTAGCACATAGTAGGAACTTACTAAAAGCTTGTTGATTGAATTATTGATCCTCTGAAGGTCTGTCACATGGATTAGATTTGTTCTGTATGGTCCAAGAAAGTAGAACCAAGAGTGGTGAGAGGCCAGGTTTTAGCTTGATGTCAGAAAAACAACAACAGCTTCCTAATGATTGGAGCTGTTCCAAAGGAAATGAACTGCCTTGGGAGGGAATGGACTCCCCTTCACCAGAGCATGTCCAGCAGAGCCTGAATGGCCACCAACCAGGGCTGTTGTCAGTCAGAAAGTCAAGGAACATTCAATAAGCCTCAGTGCTAAGTCCCGAGGATACAAAGAAAGCCAGAAGATCATCTCTGCCCTCAAGGAACTCACACTCTAACGCAAAGAAATATGGACAGAGGAGCTACAGACTGAATAAAGAGGAAACAATCAGCAAGGCACTAAAATTAAGAGGAATTGGGAAAGGCTTCCTGTAGAGGGTAGGATTTTTAAGTAGTTTTAAAATTTAGTTTTAAAATTTTAGTTTGGTAGGTAGCTCAGTACATTGAGAGCCACACCTGGAGATGGGAAGTCTTGGGTTCAAATCTGACCTCAGATGCTTCCTAGCTGTGTGACCCTGGGAAAGTCACGTATCCCCCATTGCCTAGCCCTCACTGCTCTTCTGCCTTGGAACCAATATTGATTCTAAGATGGAAGGTAGGGGTTTAACATTTTAAATTTCAATTTAATCTAATTAAAGACTTAAAGGAAGCCAGGGTGGGAAGATTCCTGTTCAGTTATGGTTGACATAGATGAACTATAAGGTCCTTTCCACCTTGGAGTCTATGATCTCATTTAATACTCCAAATAACCCTGTGAGGTAAACAGGCAGTTGGTTTCTCCTCCGACCCTTTCCTGCCCCCCCTTAAAATTGGATCTCCTCATCTCTCCCAGTCCCTCACAGGCCTGATTCTAGCAGCGAAGGACACTGAAGCTTTGACTTGCTGCCTTGGGCCTGGGCTGATTTTTTCCTCCTTAGGAAGTCTGGTGGCCTCCCAACCCTGAGAGCTTACCATCCTGGTACCAGACTTAGTGTGGATACCCAGGCAAGTGTGGGTCCCCCTGCTGTTCTATTGCTTACAGGCAGGAGGTGGCCCAGAGAATGGGCCTAGAGTCAGGAAACTCTGAGTTCAAATCTGATCTCAGATATTTCCTAGCTGTGTGACCCCTAAGCAAGTTACTTCACTTCTATCTGCCTCAGTTTCCTTGACTGTAAAATGGGGATGACAATAGAACCTCCCTCCCAGGGTTGCTGTGACAATCCAATAAAATAATATCTGTAAAGCCCTTAGCACAGTGCCTGGCACTTAGTAGGTGCTAACTACATGCTATTATTATATTATATTATAATTTATCACATTATGTTATGTTGTATTATATTGTGTTTATTATTAGTTCAGAACTTCTGAGCTCAAGTAATCCTCTTGACCTCACCCTTCCCAGAAGTAGGGAACAAGGCAGAAGAGTGGTAAGGGCTGGGCAATTGGGGTTAAGTGACTTGCCCAGGGTCACACAGCTAGGAGTGCCTGAGATCAAATTTGGACCCAGGACTCCCCATCTCCAGACCTGGTTCTCTATCTATCTAGCTGCTCTGAAGGTTCTCATTTTTATTTAAAAACATACAAACAAACCTTTCCCCTTTGTCTTAGAATCAATACTGTATATTGGTTCCAAGGCAGAAGAGGGGTAAGGGCTAGACAATGGGGGTTAAGTGACTTGCCCAGGGTCATACAGCTAGGAGGTGCCTGAGATCATCATCCCATTGCCAGATGTAGTTCTCTACTTAGCTGCCCTAAATGCCCTCATTTTTATTATTTTATTTATTTAAAAACAAAACAAAACAACAAACCCAAACCTTACCTTCTTTCTTAGAATCAATCCTGTGTATTGGTTCCAAAGCAGAAGAGTGGTCAGGGCTAGGCAACTGTGAATTGCCCAGGGTCATCTAGCTAGGAAGTGTCTAAGGCCAAATTTGAGAGCCAGGACCTCCTATCTCTAGGCTTAGTTCTCAGTCCACTAGGCCACCTAGCTGCCCCCTACCCTCATTTTTAAAATGAGAAAACTGATCTTCAGGAAGGTGAGTAGAGATCCCACCCACTACCAGCCCCTCTATAGTCTATACTGAACTTCCTCTAAAATTGGCCCCCTGCCCCTCTTCAGAAATATCTCTCCAGTTAAAATATTCAGGGTAAACTTTTGCCCTGCATCATCTCCTCTACTCCTCTGGGCAAGAGCCTCCTTCTCTTGTTCTTGGCATCCTGCCTTCACCTCCCCATGGCCACTTCTCTTCCTTAGGGGAAGCAGCCCCTCTTGCCTACCGCGCTCAGAGTTAGCCGGCTCCCTGCACTCCGGAGGGTCCTCTCGAGGCTGCTGGCCTGCACATCTTCCCAGCGTACCCTCCACAGTTCCGAGGCTAGCTCCTTCTCTAGTTGCAGCTTCCTGTCAGAAAAGGGAGGCCCCCACTGAACCACTGGCTCAGGTTAGGAGGTTGGGGGTGGTACTAGGCTCCCCCAAGTCTTCTCTTGGTTAGAATATTATATCTGGCCTCTACCATTTTTGAGCATTTAATAATGATATCTCATATCTCCAGACTTACAAGATTGGAAAAATACCTTTTCCCCAACAACTTAGTAAGGTAGGTAGAGGAGATATTATTATCTGTATTTTACAATACAAGAAACTGAGGTTCTTCAGAGTAAACTAACTTTCCCACAATCATACGGCAGATAGTTGTCAGAGCTGGGATCTGAACCAATGTCTCCTGTTCTCTGCTCTTTCTACTACGTTGAGGGTTCTTAAACCCACAGGGAACTGTGGATGGATTTCAGGGGGGGGTCTATGAATTTTTTTAAAATTTTGATAATTATATTTCAATATAATTTTTCTTTGTAATCTTACATGTTTTATTTTATCCATTTAAAAACATTATTCTGAGAAGAGGTCCATACATTCTATCAGACTGTCAAAGGGTGCAGGACACAAAA
Organism: Gracilinanus agilis; assembly: GCF_016433145.1. NCBI lineage: Eukaryota > Metazoa > Chordata > Mammalia > Didelphimorphia > Didelphidae > Gracilinanus > Gracilinanus agilis. The sequence goes on from NC_058133.1 coordinate 169,766,378, forward strand.
AAGTTTAAGAATCCTCCCGTCAGTTTCTCTAGCCTCCTTCCCACTCTCCTTCTCTTTCTCTAACTCCTTAAAGGTCGGCTTCTGCCTGAATCTCTCTACCTTACTATCTCTTGTTCTTCTTTACCTCCTCCCCCTACTCCAGGTCATGCTGGACCACAATGAGAGAACTAGGAGATGGTTTCTGCATAAACCAAGTTGGCTCTCAGGTAACTCCCCTTCTGCCCTCTCTCTGGCCGGTCCTGTAGCCAAGATACTCCCCCCGACCCTCTCCCACAAGTACTCCAGTTCCCTAAAGTCTTTTCTTATTCTCCCCTGAAATCCTGACTCTCTAAGTGTCCTACAGGGACCTCATCAGAACCTTCAGCCTCAGCTGTACCCCACATTCTGCCAGCTCCAGAGCTCTACCCTGCTCACCTGTATATGAAGAAAGACACAATCAGGATGCTGAAAAGCAGGAGGCTACCCACCAGGGCCAGGACTTCCAGAGTGGAGAGGGAGGCTACCAAAGAGATGCAGAAAAGCAGCCAGGAGATGCTTGGGTTAGAGGGCAATCCAACCACAAATGCATGAAGTACTTATTATGTGCAACATGAAGGGCACTAGGAACAGGGAACCAAAATTCAAATGGCCCTTGCTGTCAAGAAGATCATAGTCTACTCCAGTACACCAGAAAGTAAATAGAACGTATACACAAGGTAATCTCAAAGAAAAAGAGTAATCATGGAAGTGGGAAGAAGGACCAGGTAAAGTCTCCCGTAGTAGGTAGCTAAACTGTCCTTTTTTTTTTTTTTTTAAAAACTCTTACTGTCTGTCTTCAAAACCCAAAACCCAAAACCCAAACTCTTAAATTCTGTTTGAATGGATCCTAAGTAGGGGAGAAGAGTTATAAGGGCTATGCAATCAAGGTTAAGCGACTTGTCCAGAGTCATGCAGCTAGGAAGTGCCTGAGGTCACATTTGAACCCAGACCTTCCCAACTCCAAGCCTGGAGCTTGATCCACTGTGCTTAGGGATTCTATAAGGAGGGTATGCACTCTACACCTGTGCAAAGACATAGAGTTGGGAGATCAGAGATTTAGAGATGAAAAGGACCCTTAGAGGCTATCTAGTCCAACCTTCTTATTTATAGATGACGACCTTGAGGTCTGGGCTACTTAAGCAGGATGTAAGGTAGCAAATCTTACCTGAGACAGGATTTGAACCCAAGATCTTTGACTCCAGAGCCAATATTCTTTCCACTATATAACACTATTTCCAGTGTCGGGTATGGGGAAGAGCTAGCAGGGCAGTTCAGTGGTAATGGAAGGAACATGAAAGGGAGTAAGATAAGACTTTAGAGGTATCTGGGTGGGAGCCTGGTAATGGAAGGTTTTAAATGCCAGTTTTTAGGTAATAGGGAGTCACCAAAGGTTTTTTTGTATTGGAATAATATGGCAGGATATATTTTTTAGGAATGTCAATTTGGCAGCTGTGTGGAGTATAGATTTGAGAAGAAATAGACTGGAAGTCAGGAGACCAATTAGTCTGAACTAGAGTAGAGTCCATGTGATGAAAAGACAAGGGACCAAAACGGGAAATCCTGTGGAGGGAGAATTGACAAGACTAAAAACTTATTGGACATAGGAGTGAGGGAAATATAAAAGTCAAGGATGATTCCAAGGTTATATGCTTGTATTACTGATGAATATTCAGGCAGGCAGTTAAGCTCTATTGAGTGCTAACTATGCTGGGCACTCCCCTAAACACTGGGCAAAGAAAGGCAAAAATAGTCCCTTCCCTCAAAGAGCTCACATTCCAGTGCGGGAGATGACATGTTAATAAGGGACATCTGAGATATAGACAGAACAGGTGGAAAGCAATCTCAACTGGGAAGGCCCTAGGAGCTGGGGAGGTCTAGGAAGGGTCTCCTGCAGAGGATGGGATTGGAGCCGAGTCTTAAGGAGGGCAAGCAAAAAATTGGAAAATGAGGGGATGTCCTTCGATTGGGGAATGGCTGAACAAATTGTGATAGCTGTTGGTGATGGAATACTATTTGCTATAAGGAATAATGAACTGGAGGAATTCCATGTGAACTAGAACAACCTCCAGGAATTGATGCAGAGTGAAAGGAGCAGAACCAGGAGAACCTTATACACAGAGACAGATATGCTGTGGCACAATTGAATGCAATGGACTTCTAGCAGCAATGCAATGACCCAGGACAATTCTGAGGGACTTATGAGAAAGAAGGCAATCCACATTCAGAGGAAGAACTGTGGGAGTAGAAACACAAAAGAAAAACAACTGCTTGATCACATGGTCGGTGGGGATATGATTGGGGATGTAAACTCTAAATGAGGACCCTGGTGCAAATATCAATAATATGGAAATAGGTCTGGATCAATGACACATAAAACTCAGTGAAATTTCTTGTTGGCTATGGGAGGGGGTGGGAGGAGGGAAGGGAAAGAACATGAATCATATAACCATGGAAAAATATTCTAAATTCATTAATTAAATAAAAATTTTCAAATCTAAAGGAGGTCAAGGAGATCACCCAGAGGTTAAGGAGGGGCAAAGCATTCTAGTCATGGAGTATCATGGTCAAGGACCATACATTGCTAGATTGTGGAATGCATGGAAGGGTAAATAAAGAGAAAGAACACCAGGAAGGTAGGAAGAAGTCAGTCAGATTATGAAGTTGTAAATACTAAAAAGAGGAATTGAAATTTGAATCTGGAGTTCATAGGGAGCCACTGGAGCTCATTGAGCAGAAGAGTGACTTATTTTTGAAAAATCATTTTGGTAATTGCTTAGAGGATGAATTGGATTTTGAAGGCACTTGAAGTAGAGACCAGTTAGATGGCTAAATGATGTCCTTACCAGAAAGAGGGAATTTTGGAAAAAGAAATTTGGGGAAAAGTAGGAGTTCTGTTTGGGGAGTATGGAGTTTTGAGACACCTCCAAGACAACAAGGTGGAAATAGGATCAAAGATCTAGAGTTAGAAGGGACCTTAGAGCTATCCAGTCCAACATCTTTGTTCACTTTATGGATGAGAAATTTGAGATGATATAACAAAGGTTAAGTGACTTGCCCAAGTTCACAGAGGTAGGGAGTGACAGAGCCAAGATTTGAACTCAGTATCTCATCACACTATTTTCAATGTTCTTTCCACTTGATTCCACTACCTTGGTAAAGTCTAGCAGGTAGCAGATAGGGAAGGAGTTCAGAAAAGAGTTTAGAACTGGATATTTAAATTGAGGAATCATGTGAAACAACCACAACATACATGGAGATGATCATTGAGCTTGTGGGAGCTGATGACTTCCAGTTTATGTAAAGAGGAAGGATTTCCTAAAAGGTAGGGAGATAGGGTGAAGGAGGACCTCTCTTTCCCTTTCCCCAGACCCATCTTTTTCCACTGAGGGAGCATAAGCAGGTGGAATCTAGAATTAAGAATTTGAGGAGTAAGAAGGAATTACCTTGGCTGCAGGCAGGATCTCTACCATCAAAGCCACAAGGGGGAACATCAGGAGGGGGATGCCCTAAGGGCCAGAACAGTTCACGTCCATGGACAGAAACCATCTGTTGGGTTGTCCCATTGTAGTTAAGCACGACCTGGGGTGGGGGTAGGGAGAGACAGGAAGGTATGGAAGGAAAAATGATGGGTCAGGTCTGAATATGGGAAAGTTGTTCCCACTCTCCTTTGCTCTTCATCAACCTCCTACTCACTCAAGTTCTGCCTTCTTTGACTGAATCCTTAAACAATCCAGTTACTTGACTAAATTGGGCGAGATAAGAAGCTATTGTGCAAGATCTTCTTAAAATCTTTGGGTACTTTAAACACCTTTGATTGTTGATGTTACAGTAACAACAACAAAAAATGAACACTTCTATGTGCTTTAAGGTTTACAAAGTGCTTTCTAACAAACAATCCTGTGAGGTAATTAATGCAAAAACTGAGGCTTAGGAAGGTTTAAGTACAAGGTCACACAGCCAGTAAGAGGTAGCACCAGCACTTAAAACCTGGACATTTGATTAGGGCAGAAGAGATTTGTCAAACAAATTTAAAAGCAAATTAGCTCATACTGTTGGTAAAATTGTAATCACCAATCATTCTGGAAAAAAACAACAAACAACAATTTGGAATTATGCTAAAAAGGCCAATAAAATATTCATATTCTTTGATCCATTGCTGTGTCTCCATATATCAGTATCTGATATATAGAGACAGAGAAGTAGAGGTAGATTTTGCTGTTGTTCAATTGTGCTTGATTCTTCATGACCCCATTTGGGATTTTCTTGGCAGAGAAACTGGTGTGGTTTTCCATTTCCTTCTCTAGCTCATTTTACAGATGAGGAAACTGAGGCAAATAGGTTAAGTGACTTGCCCAGGGTCACACAACTAATAAGTGTCTGAGGCTAGATTTAAACTTTAAGCTCAGTGCTCTATCCATTGTACCACTTAGTTTCCTCAGAAATAGAGATAGATAGAAAGATGTATAGCTATATATGTGGATATATGGATATACAGAAAGATATAACTAAATACATATATGTATGTATGTATGTATGTATTCCTCAAGGAGTAGAGAAAGAGGAAGGTCTCATACATATAAAAATATTCATAGCAGCACTTTTTGTGGTAGAAAAGTATCAGAAATAAAGTAACTAGCCGCCCATTGACTGGGGAATAGCTGAACAAATTGTAGTGTACACACGTAATGGAATATTATTACATCTTGAGAAATGAGATACTTAGAGAAGCATGAGAAGACATATGAACTGATGCAAATGTGGGAACAGAATCAGAATAGCACACATGACAACAGTGTAAATGGAGACAAGAAGAAGTTAAATGTGTAATTACAGCAATGAAGCATGACTTTGAATCGGCGATCAAAGTGTACACTGATCCCTTCTTTGCAGAGGACTTTGGGTGTGGAACATTGTACATAAGATCACATCAATGATTCGTTAGTTTTGATGAAATGCTCTTTTTCTTTCTTATTCATTATTACAAGGAATAACTTATTTTTTTTAAACCCTTACCTTCTGTTTTAGAATCAGTACTGTGTATTGGTTCTTAGGCAGAAGAGTGGTAAGGGTTAGGCAATAGGGGTCAAGTCACTTGCCCAGGGTCACACAGACAGGAAACGTCTGAGGCCAGATTTGAACTCAGGACCTCCCATCTCTGGGCCTGACTCTCAATCCAGTGAGCCACCCAGCTGCCCCCCAAGGAATAACTTTTTAGAGGAGGAGCGGTGAGGGATATATTTGGAAACAAAGGTGATGAAAAACCAAAAGCAATCAATGTTTTGTTTGTTTTTTTAAAGTAAGAGCAAATTAGATAAAGGTTAGAGCAGCTATTATTGAGTGACAAATAGCCTGGCACTTTTAGATATCATTGTAGGGAAAAAGTTGTCAGGCAGAATTGATGATATTCCCCCTCCCCCCATCCTCACAACTTACCCTGAAAATACCGCTAGAAGGCTCCATGTCCCAGAGAGAGAAATCATTCTCTCTGTCACCATTGCTATCGATGTTTAGGTATCCTGTAACACCTGAGGCAGGCAGAAATAGTATGGAGGGTGAGGAAAGGGATATGTGTCCTGAGAGGGAGGAAGGTCCAGGAAACTCTTTCTTATACTTCACATCCATTCACATGTCTATAGCACTTTATGGACATATAAAATGCTTTCTTCTCAATAATTCTATGGGATAGGCAGCGTAACGATCATTATTCCCATTTTATAAGTAATTCAATGACTTCTCTAGTGTTTTATGATTAGTAAGTAATAAATCTAGGACTCAAACCCCAGTCTCCTGCCCCCCAAACCGTTGTTATTTCTACTGCCAAGCTCCTCTGACTCTCTGTTTCCCCCCCCACCATCCTCACATACTAAATAAGCACAAAAGAGCATCCCTCTCCTCTGAACAAAAAGTAGTGATGTCACAGCAGGAAGAGAATGGAAATCATATACAAAGGAGGGCATTTCCTGTGGAAATACAGGAGACAGTGGGATGGAGATCTGATGGGGCTGTGGACATCTAAGATGAGGGAAAGGGCTTTAAATGCCAGAGATATTCTTCTTCCCTGTGGTAGGTAGTCAAAGAGCACAGAGGCTTAGATAGATGCTAGTTGAGATGACTTCCCAGGGTCCCCTCTAGCCTGAAGCATCTAGAAGTACTACATAATACCCTCAGATGTCTTTCTTTTCCTTCCCATCAGTGTCCATCTGTCTATCTGTCACACACACACACACACACACACACACACACACACACATCCCACCCCCAAGGCTCTGAGGCTCTGACCATAGAAACTTCGATTCCACATTCTTCTTGTGACAGCTTCCCCATCAGTGGCTGAGCCACCACTGGCTAGTGTCTCAGTCACTGCTTGGGCATAGATCAGAAGCCCATCATAGAAGGAGGCTGCAATTGTGTTCACCTGTTGGGGGGAAATGGTGGTGAGGGGGTATCTTATCTTAGATGATGGGTGGGTTGGGGAGGAAGGCATTGGGCAAGGACACAGGGGAGGTGAAAAGTAGAAAGCCGTAGGTACCAGTAACAGTCAGGAGACTCCCCCTAGGTACCTGGATAGGTAATGGAGTAATCAGGAGCCACCAGGGAAGAATAGGGAGAAGATACATGATGGCTGTTAGAGTAAAAGGTCAGGGCAAGCAATATGGTAGCTGGTGATGGGAAGCAGGGGGTGGGTAGTGGAGGATGTGGAGGTAGAATACAATACAGTTCAAATATTAAACACTCACTGTATGAAAGGCATCGGACAGTTCTAGACAGTTGGGATACAAAGAGAAAAAAAGTCTCTGCTCTCTAAGAGCATTTTTCAGAACACACTGAGTAGGGAAAAACATGGAAAAGGACAAAGCAAAAGACATTAAGATGGAAACATGGAGCTCATGAAGGCTGGGAGAGTTGCAGCGGGAAGAGCAGTGGATGTGGTGTGCAGAGGTTGTAATGCTGGACATTGCCTTGGGAGCCAGAATGGGGCTTCCTTACCAGCCCATCCCCCACCGTGAAGTTAAATTTCTTCTGGGCTAAATCTTTGAGCTGCTGCAGAAATTCTGGGTACTCGGGATTATCAGGCTCCTTATAGGTGATGATTTTAACAGCCTGCCCAGTGGGGAGGAGGAGAGGGAAGAAAGGGGTTACAAGGTAAAGCTGAAGGTGCTAGACTCCAAGGTTCCTCATTCCCAGAGATATTGAGATCACTCTCTAGGGTTTCTCTGTTTCTGTTTGGTCAGTCTAAAGTCCTAAGTTCAGAAGTGGAAGTATAGTCAGAGCTAGCCCATCTCCTGCTCACCCTGAGGCAGCTCTGAACTGGAGACTTACCTCATTGCCCTAATTTGTCATCCATTTGGCTCTCAAGCCCCAACTTTGGCCACAGATCCACTTACTCTACCCTCCATCTTCTGACTTGATGACAATCTCCCCCAACCTCAACCCCACTTTGGAAGCATCAAGGACTAGGGAAACAAAGGCTGGTGGGGGATGGTGGGGGATGGTGGAGTGTTGGGAGGGAGAGTGAGCCTTTGGCACAGCATCATCATACAATGAAAGATATCTATTCTAACCAGGACTTTGGGGTACCCACCTGGAAGGCCTTTCGGGCAATGGCATCATACCCATCCCCTTGATGCCATGGCCTTCCTGAGAAAGGGCTGTGTCCTTCTTGCAGGCTCTTCCCGAAGACATCAAGGTAGAAGAAAACATAATCTCCCCCTGTCATCCCTGCTTCCTGGGCTAGAAGCATCAGGTCTCTGAACGTTTTTGGAGAACTGCAGATATAGATGACTGTGACAGAGGAGGAGAGTTAGATGAGCAGGGGAGAGAAATTTCATGGAGAAGTTTGGGGCCGAAGGAGGGGAGAGATGGGGGTAATGAGGGCCCCGGGAAGAGAATTCTCTATTTTGGCAGCTTTCTCCTATCAATGTGGTCTGTAAAATTGTCCTTTCCCACATGAACTCCCATGCCCCTAGAGTCCCATTCTGCAAGTGAGCAGTATGTCCAGGGGAAGGAGGACTAAAAGAAGTTGAGAGGAAGACAATAGGGACAGAAATTGAACCTGAAGGGAGAAAGGGGGAGATGATCAGGAAAGACAGAGGGTCCAGGAAGTATAGGGAGAGAGATGGTCTCAAGACTGGGTGGAAAGAGGAGAGAAAAAGGAAATCGGGAAAAGAGAGAGATCTTAGGACAAAGTTGGGGTAGAAAGGAATAGAAAAGAGGGCAGGAGAAGACCTAATCTACACAGAATGCCAAGAGGAAAGATGGAGAAATTGGGAAGCAGTGGAGGAATGAAGAGTGAGGAAATGGGAGGAAGGTAGAAGAGAAAAGAGGAAATGAAGGGGAGATAAAGAGCAGGAGAAACAGCAGAACGAAAAAGGAGAAATGAAAAAAGAGGGATGAGGAGGATCAAAAGGGGAAGGACAGAGAAGGGAAGGGAAAGGGCTAGTGGGTTAAGGAGCACAGAGGTGGAGGCCAGCATGGGTCAGGAGCTTGAGGGATCCTGCGGGTGGAGGAGTGGAGATGTAGAGTCAAAGCTGGACTCTCATTCCCGAGGGGGCTCCTCCCACGCTGCCTCAGAGTACCCCCTTACTTCGGCCTTTTTTTTGTACGTCCCGCAGAAGTGCGCTATAGAACTCCAGGTCCCCATCGACAAAATGCAGGTAGTCCACTGTGATATTGAGCCGGGCCTGGAGCCGTAAGTATAGCCCTTCGATAGCAAAGAAGCAGGGCCGGTCGTCCCGGATCTGTTCGGGTGGTTCGTTGTAGAGGAAGAGTGTGCGGCGCTCCCAGCCCAGCTCCTGGTGCAGCGTGGCCACGAAGTCCCCCATTTTGGCGTGGCTCGGGCCGGTGCGGGTGGTCAGGGCGTACTCATCTTTGGAGCCGAAGCCCACGGCAGACGCCCCGGCGGTCAGCAGCGGTACCTTCCAGTGAGCCGTGAAGCGGGCCACGGGTGCAGCGGAGTACACGCAGCCCGGCCCCAGAAACACAGCCGGGTTATACTCCACTTTGAGGTCCACCGCGACCAAGGGCGCCCAGCTGTCGGAGCACATCCCTTGGGGGTCCTCGCTGCTGCCTAGCTGGTGCACTGCGGTCCAGCCCGGCAACAGGTCGGACTGTTCGTTCATCTTTTTCAACGCCATCTCCACTGCCGGCCCCACACGGGACCACGACCATGGGTACGTGGTGTTGGTCACTGGTAGGACCACGGCCACTGTCAGGTTCTTCGCTTGGCACCCTCGGAGGACGAACTGGATGAGGAAAGGTAGGAGGGCGCCGGAGGAGCCCCTCGGGCGGCGCATGGCTTCAGCTGGAGGGACTGGGGGAGCAAGAGAGCGCCCACCGCGTTTCCTCCCCTCCCCACGCAACCTCTTTCTTCTCAGTGAAGCTTCGTGTCCATCTCCAGGGAGGGGGACGGGGAAAGAAGGGATCCCAGGGCTCCTGGGCTCCGGATTGCCCCCTAGGACTGAGCGAGGGACAAGAGGAATTCGAAGGGGCGAGAGTGAGCAGGAGAGGAAGGCGGTGTTAGTGTGTAGCAGAGGGCAGGTGGGTGAGAGGGCGAGTGTATATGTGTGCTAGTAAGAGAAGTGGGAAAGATAAGGAAGGAAGGAAGGGATCAGGGAAGGAGGAGGGGTGTGTGCGTGTGTGTGTGTGTGTGTGTGTGCGCGCGTGTGTGCGCGCGCGTGTGTGTGTGTGTGTGTGTGTGTGTGTGTGTGTGTGTGTGTGTGTGTCCGCGCTCGCGCGCGCCTGCGTCTGTGATCCAGGGTGCCACAGCAGGCAGAACAAGCTGTCCAGTCGAACTCTCCGTCTGCAATGTGGGGACTGGGAAGGACCTGGAGCCCTATTGGACTCCAAACCCTCCCTTCTTCCCTCTCCGACTCAGTGACAAAAGAACCAATCCCGGATCTTTAACTCCTTCCTCTCCGGAATCTGGCTGCCTCTGTCTTCCCACTTCCCTTCCTTTTTCTTCGAAGTGTCTCCAGCCACACCTACCTCCGTCTTCTCTTCCTTCCCTGGGGAGCTGGTACCACAAGCGGGAAAGCCTTCCGAGAGGACGGGAAGTTTGTTGAAGAGGGGTTTGTGTGTGTATGTGCGTGTGTGCGCTAACAGCTGTGTCCCCTTCCTCCTTGCCTTCCTCTTATCCCTCCCCTTCCACCTAGTAACATCTGGTGAGAGAAGCATTTGCTTACTTGAAAATCTGCAAGGACAAAGTTGAGGGCGGCGGTAGCTAGATTTATGGGAATGATGGGTTGGAGGGTGGAGAGGGGAAAGAGGGTGAGAGTTGAGCTGGGAACCTGGAGTCTAGACTCTCCATCTGTATGTGATTCCCCCTCCAGGACTAAGCCACGGAGATGAATCAGAGGGTATTAGGAGTAAAGCTGGAAGGGACCTCTGAGATTGTCAAGTTCAACCTTTTCATTTTGCAGATGAGGAAACAGAGGCATAAGAGAGTTCACTTGTCCGTGGTACAAACTGAGAATTTCTGGGTCGCTCGGGTTTTTCTAGATAGGAGGAGAGGTGGAGACAGAGAACGCAGGAGTTCCCAGTGAGGGAGCTTTGGAGAACATTGTAGCCCACAAGGAGAACTTTGGAGACTCCCTCTCTTCTCGGGATGGAACAACGAGGCTCTTAGATCCCATAACAATTCCTAAAAGAGAGCCCGAGGGTCTTGAGGTTGGAGGCCGAAAGCTAGCGAGCGCACGTCGGGGTTTAGGAGTTAAAGCCGGCTCTGGAAGAGTGGGGAGGAGGCAGGGTGGGGTGTGAGGCATGACTTTAGGGACTGGAGTGAGCCCAGTGCGGAGGTCTGCATACAGTCGGGACAACTGTGGACTCATTCTGCCACCCAGTGGCCAGTGGTCATCACCGAAGTGCCCGACTCCAGCTTGGCAAATCACCTGTAAAATGAAGGGGTTGTATTAAATGGCCTTAGAGAGGTTTCTTCCAGTTCCCGAAGTAATTCTGTGATCATTTCCGCCCCCAGCAGCTTCCACAAATTCACTTCTTAATAACAATAGTAATTCTACAACTCTTTAAGGGTTTGCAAGGAACTTAAATTTGTTGTGGCTGTTCAGTAGTGTCAGGGCTCTTCCTGACCCCATGGACAACAGCATTCCAAGTTCTTTTATCCTCTACTGCCTCTGGAAACATGTCCAAGTTCATGTTTGTGTTTTCCATGGCACTATGTATCTCATCCTCTACTGCCTTCTTTTCCTTTTGCCTTCAATCTTTCCCAGCCTCAAGGTGTTCAGTGAGTCCTGTCTTCTCATTTTGTGGCCAAAGTATTTAAGCTTTTGCTTCAATATCTGACCTTCCAGTGAATAGTCTGGATTAATTTCTTTAAAGGATTGATTGATTTGACCTCCTTGTTGTCCAAAGGTCTCTCAAAAATTTTCTCCAGCACCACAATTCAAAAGTGATTCCGCCTTGCCTAGCTCTCCTTATAGTCCAGCAGTCCCAGCCATACTTTGATAGGAGAAAAACTACAGCTTTGATTATACAGACCTTGGTCAGCAAGGTGATGTCTCTTCTGCTTTTCAGTATGCTGCCCAGATTTGCCATAGCTTTCCTTCCAAGGAGAGCTACTAGATCATCTTGCTTGTCCCCTGAGAACCTTTATGCAGGTCAAGAAGCAACAGTTAGAACTTTACAAATATTAGCTCATGTTATCTCATTGGATCCTCACAACCATCTTGGGAAGTAAATGCTGTCATCGTCTCCATTTTGCAGATGTAGAAACTGAGAAAGATAGAAGTTAAGCTCAGATTCAGTTAGTAATTGCCTGAGGGCAGTAATGAGACCACTCTCACCCCTCCCCATCTCTTCTGAGCTCTAGTTCCCCTTCGGCTTTCTGAATACTTCCACTTGGATGTCCCTTGGATATTTCAAAGTTAATCTGTTTAAATCAGAACTAATTTTCTTTCTCCCTAAACCTTACCCTTTTCCTTCTAACTTCCCTATTTCTGTTGAGGGCACCACCATTCTTTTAGTCACTTAGATTCACAATCTTGACACTCCACTTTCTCTTATATAATCAGTTTTATAGATTTCATTAGCATCATCTTTTGCCTGTCTCCTTCCTTCCACTCCCCTGATTAACACCCTCATTTCCTCTCATTTGAACTATTTCAACAGCTTCCTTATTGGTTTCTCTGTATCAAGTCTCTCCTCTTCACAATCTATGCATCTGCCAAATGGTTATTTCTAAAGCATAGGTTTGAGCAAGTCACTTCAATGTTCAAGAACCATCAATGACTCCATGTTGTTTCTAAGATAAAATATAAATCCTTCTGTTTGGTATTTAAAACCCTTCACAGGCTGACTCTAGTCTATCTTGTCCAGTTTCTTTCTGAAGCAGTACTTTCCCCTCTCCTATCAAATAGGATTATTTATTTGCTGTAAAAATTACATTTCATGCTCTCCCGGCTCCCTTTAAAGCCCAATTTAAGAGCTCCCCCACTTTTATTTTTCCACTATCATTTCTTTGTATTTGTCCCTAAATATGTGTATTTACTCTTGTTTTCTCCCAATAGAATGTAAGCTCTTGAGGTTAAACGTGGGCTTCATTTTTTTTTTATTTTTTTAACATTTATTAATATTCATTTTTAACATGGTTACATGATTCATGCTCCACCTTTCCCCTCAACCCCCCCCCCCCACCCTTGGCCGATGCGCGTTTCCACTAGTTTTGTCATGTGTCCTTGAACAAGACCAATTTCCAAATTGTTGGTAGTTGCATTGGTGTGGTAGTTTCGAGTCTACACTCTCAGTCATGTCCACCCCGACCCATGTAAAAGTGGGCTTCATTTTTATCTTTAAATCATACCCTCAACTAGCACAGTGTTGGGCACACAGTAGGTGATTAATAAAAGCTAGTTATAATGAATTCTTTGCTCAGCCTCTTTGTCACTTAATATATTCCTATTGTTTCCGTTTCCCTTTCAATCTTCCATTTCTTCATCCCTTGCCTTGGGATCCCACTCTTTTTCCTCTTTAAATCCTGCATGTTCTGGGCCTTGGCCTTTTCCCCTTTTTGATTCTGCTTTTTATCCTCTATTGCTTCTGATCTGATATTTCTGTGTATTAAATTCAGGCATATAACATATATATTACAATTTATGTTCGTAATGATCTTTTCTACAAGATACTGCTATTATGAAGTGGATTTTTTTTAAAATTCACATGGGAAACCCACAGGAAGATTTTAAAAAACAGATTGGTGAATTTAACAGAAAAAAAATACTTTTTTTTTTAAGATTTTGAAAAAGATTGGTGAATTTAGCAGAAAAAGGTGAATTTAACAGAAAAAAAAAGGAAAAACGTCTCTAGCAGAGGATGGTTTCGATCCATCGACCTCTGGGTTATGGGCCCAGCACGCTTCCGCTGCGCCACTCTGCTAGTTGGTGAAATTCTCCTCTAAGTCTTATGTAAAGAGTATAGAATGCTGTTTGCACATGCCCGACCATTCTAAGTCTCTTCCCGCAGCGCCTCCTGGTGAGCGTTCTACAAGTAGTCATCGGTTCTTGTCAGGTTGATTTTCATTGGCTGTTCTCAGCACAGCAGTCTCTCCCAATGGCTGGTAATTCAGCTAGCCCGAGGAGACCAATGGGCGTGGATCTTAGGATGACGCGGGATCCAATCGCGACTGGTCTTGTTGGAACGCGCCGGCTAGCGGCCTCTCCGGTTGTTGGCTCCTGCGAGGAAGGGGCGGTTGGCGGGGCCTCCATTGTTCAAGACTTTGGGAACCATGAGGTGAGGCACTGGGGTTCTCCAGGGGAGACCTGGAGCTGGGGCTGAGAACCAAGGCCCGAGGCAGTGAGGCAAGAGCACCAGGATGCTGAAGGGATCGGGCGCCCTGTAGTTGACCGGATCCCAAGATCATTTAGGCCTGATGGGGGAGGGATGGAGTCACGGCAGAGTCCGGGGTTTTATTGGAGGAATGGGAGACTCCAGCTCCTGGAGGAGGGGAGCTCCTGTCCCCGAAGGCTGGGGGAATCGAGTCCTTATCTCAGGAACCAGGGAAGGCAGAGCGCTTGGAGTCCTTGCCTCCGGTTACACCTCCTACCGGAAGCCTTTATAGAATATTTCCCATTCATTCTGTTTTTCTCTTCAAGTTACCTCGTAAAACCGAAGTAGAAAGGAAAATCCCATTCAAATTACCCCTAAACTAGTTGAGGATAAATCTGCCATGACACGAACGACTTACATGTATATTGTCTTCAAGTTATTTTGTAAGGCAGGAACAGGGAAATCCCATTCAAGCGAACTAAAATAGTTGGAGATAAAGCTACTATAACACAAAATACTTGTATATAGATTCAATTACAGAGTACTTATAGACACAAAGAACTTAAATAGCTATTGTAATATATATTGGTGGGGCCCTGGCCATATAATGAAGATACTACCAATAAGTGAATTTACAGGTTTTAATTCTGTCAGTCAATCAAACTAGCTTTGCCCACATTCTCCAGCAAAACAGTGTGAGCTCCTTGTGGGCTAGAACTTTTATCCTCAGTGCCCAGACTCCTTGCACCAATGATTTCCTTGCTGTGACAGGAAACTCCTGATGAGAATTTTCCCCTGCTAATACAGGTTGTTATCTATTAGTTTTAGAGAGTTGCCTAGGGCACTTAAGGAGGTTGACTGATTTATCTAGGATTGGACAACCCTGGCACTGGACTACAGAATTATTGCATATACTGCCAGATGCTGGGGATGTATTGGTGGATTTTGTATAATTTTCTTTTAATTTCTCTCAATGCCATTCTGGATAGATGGGAAGAGAGGAAGCCGGAGGATGTATTCAGAAATAAGCATGCTGTAAGAGCAAAGGATAGCAATAAAAAAGATTTTTTAAAATGCTTGTTGAGTTGAGTGTTTGAGTCTAGATAAGCAGAGTACCCTTTGATTTCAGTTGAATCATAACATGGGAAAAAGAAATAGGCAGGGGAAGGTTTGAATCAACTTATAGGGGGAATGTAATTGGTTTCTTTGCTCTGCATAACAATTCGCTTGTCTTATAGGGGTGATAGAGGCAGAGGCCGTGGAGGGCGATTTGGCTCCAGGGGAGGACCCGGAGGAGGGTTAGTACCAACTTTTGAGTACCAGATGGGTGTGTGTCTTCTACCATCTATTGTTTTTCAGTCTAAGGCCTCTTATAGTAGAGGCTGTGGGGTGGGTGAATAAATATTGCTTGCTTTTTATGAGACCATGCTATGACACAGTTTTCCACCTGCTCTTTCTGTGACATTTCATATTTATCCCCTTCTCTGTATTCATTCACATTTCTTCTATCCAGTTCAGATCCTTTTTACATCTTCCCGATTGTAATAGCCTCATAATTGGTATGCCTGTCACAAGTCTTTGCAGCTGTCAAATTGATATTCCTAATTTATAGAGCTGACCATGTGACTTCCCTACTCAGAAATTTTTAATATCTCTCTGTGCCTCTAAAATAAAATACTACTTCTGCTTTGGCATTTAAAGCCCTCCCCAGTCTGGCTCTCTCTACCCTTTCCAGTTTTATTTCATAATAATGGCCCTTTTCATTCTCTCCCTTTTTTATTCAAACTGGTCTGTTAGCTATTCCTGTACACATCATTTCATATTCTGCCTCTGAACCTTTGCAGTGGTGGTTCCCTGTGTCTGGAATTTTTCTTCACCTCTACTTGGAATTCCTAGCTTCCTTCAGAGTAAAATTCAAAATTTACTCCTACAGGTCTTTTCCTGATCCCTGTTTCTTCTTCCTAGTTGTTAAGTCTCTTTTCCACTCTTAATAGAAATTTTGATTTTACTTACTTTTGTGTGTGTGTGTAATTCTCCTTGCCCTCCCTTTCCCCATGAGACTGAAAAATATTTGAAGTGAGGATGGTTTAACATGTGCCTAGCACAATTTCTTGCATATATGCTTAATATTTGTTGAATTGTTCCTACACTAAGTTGATTTTGGTTCCATTCCCACCATGCTTATTTGGCCTTGTTGCCAGTTCAAAGCAGTTGTTTACAAATGGTCTTTAGTAGCCACAGAGATGTTAGCTCATTAATCACATGGATGATGATACATGTTCTGGAAACTATAGGCTCATGTAGGCAAGTGTGCAGCTAGTATACATTTTTTTATTATTAAACCCTTAACTTCTGTATATTGGCTCCTAGGTGGAAGAGTGGTAAGGGTGGGCAATGGGGGTCAAGTGACTTGCCCAGGGTCACACAGCTGGGAAGTGTCTGAGGCTGGATTTGAACCTAGGACCTCAGGTCTCTAGGCCTGGCTTTCAATCCACTGAGCTACCCAACTGTCCCTCCCTCCCCTCCCCAGTATACATTTTTAATATGTCCTTTTAAGTGTTCACACACTGCTATGAATGTTCTGAGCTTTTAATGTTTAATCTAAGCCTAATAAGGTTGTGCAAGCAGGTAGTACTTGAAGCCCCATAGATATCTTAAGTTCTATATTCCTAACATTTGTTTTTTATTTTTTAACAGTGTGCAGAAGTTGGTATTTTTTCGAGTATAGATATGATATGTTATGATAAGGGCATGGACTTTTCCCGGGTGGCAGAAATGAGTATTTTTCTTAATTTAAAAAATCCATTTTATTGAATGCCTTCTTTATTTTTACATATGCTTTCTTTTTACAGATGTGTTAGAAAGACCAGTCCTTCTGGTTATGGGGAATGACTTTATTTCTTTTTTCTTTTTTTGTAGGTTCAGGCCATTTGTGCCACACATCCCATTTGATTTCTATGTGGTGAGTTTGGTATTTTGACTTAACTTGGGGCTCTCATTTTTGCTTATCATAAGTAGCTGTAGATCCATGGTCCTCTGAATTGAATAGTCATAAGCTGGTTGGGCAGGAACATGATTTTGGGGAAAGGTTTGAGGTTCCCTTGTGTTTCCTTTCATACAGAAAGAGGCTATGTAGGGTGAAAAGGTATAACTGGCTGCTATTGACAGAAATTCATAATATTATCCCTTTTTTGTGATACCTTGAGTTCTATTTTCCTTCATAATCTGTTAATATCTTGGTATTTTGGAAGATAATGTGAGACTGTTGACTTTATATAAAATATTACTATAGAATTTTACTGCCTTTATTTCTTTTGGATTTCTAGTAGAATTCAGTAATTAACTCTAGCTGAGGATTTTTTTGTTGTGCATAATTTGCATCTCTATACTAATTGTTGTGATTCCTGTTACCATTTCATCTTCCTTCTGGTTCAGTGTGAAATGGCCTTCCCTCGAGTCAAACCTGCACCTGATGAAACCACTTTCAGTGAGGCCTTGCTGAAGAGGAATCAGGACCTTGCTCCCAACTCTGCTGAACAGGTTCTGTAGATCTTCCCAGTGTCTGTGTCTCACCCTCTCCCTACCCCTTCCCCCTTCAGTTTTACTATGAATAACTGAAGATGCTGTTAGGAATGGTGACAGACTTTCACTTGGCTGTTCTTCTTTTGGATGGAGGAAGGTATTGAGAAGAAAGAAGTGAATTTGATTTTCCAGAAGTATAGGTCCAACCATCTCCCTTAATTCTCTGTTGCCTCTGGAATAAAATATATGCTCTGTTTTGCCTTTAAAACTGTTCAGAATGTGACCCCAACCCATCTTGTTAATTTCAGTTACACATTACTCTCCTTTCTGTGCTGTGTAGTCCAGCCAAACTGAAATTGCTATTCCTTCTACATTCATTGAATTTTGGTTGTTGACTCAGATCCCAAAATAACAAGGCTTTTTTCAAGTCCCAATACCTGAGATTTTCACCTATGCTGTCCAGTTCAGCTGTTCAAGCGCTGTTGATACACTTCTGGTGATTTTTGAACCTTAGGTTTTTATATTTCACATTTTTTTTTTCAGGCATCCATACTTTCTCTGGTAACAAAAATCAACAACGTGATTGATAACCTCATTGTGGCTCCAGGAACCTTTGAAGTGGTAAGATTTTGTTGATTAAGTCCCATGGGAAGGTAGCCTTGGAGCTGTGACGGTTTCCTTGGGCCCCTTATCCACCTATAGCTAGCTTTATATATAGTGCTTTACATAAGCTACCTCAGTAGATCACAACAATAATAGGCAATATCAGCTCCACTTCACAGATATGGAAACTGAGGCTAAAGAGAGCTTAAAGTGATTTGCCCAGAGTCTCACAGCTAGTACGTGCCTGAGGCTATTTACACTCAGGTTTTCCTGATTTCAAGTCTAATATTGTCCACTTACACCACCTAGTTGCCTCTAAGGAAAATACAGTGGAATCTCTGTATTCTTGGTGTTAACAAAACGAGTAGTACTTTTACAGTTTTGATCTGTGATATGAGGCTTTCATATGGCTTTTATTTATAACATTAATGTGCTTTGTGCTTTTAAAATTTTAAGATCATATATAGATCATAATCTTGGAAATAGTGGACCATATAATATGTATAATGCCATGTCAGGGAACAAGAGTGAATTAGACATTTTTTTTTCCTTGTGATTTATATTTTTGTGATTTCAATAGATATTTTCTCTCTGTTGATATTAATTCCTCTTTCCAACAGCAAATTGAAGAGGTCCGGCAAGTGGGATCTTACAAGAAAGGGACAATGACCACAGGTCATAATGTGGCTGACCTGGTAGTGATCCTGAAGATCC
Organism: Gracilinanus agilis; assembly: GCF_016433145.1. NCBI lineage: Eukaryota > Metazoa > Chordata > Mammalia > Didelphimorphia > Didelphidae > Gracilinanus > Gracilinanus agilis. Next base: position 169,785,011 of record NC_058133.1, read on the forward strand.
TGCCAACATGTGGGTGCCAGGCTTCTTGGTCCTGGGAACCAGCTGGGACTGGGTTTGAAGCACTGGGGATGCAAAGTCCAAATTGCCAATAAAGATAATGTGAGGAAAAGGGATCTAGGGAGTTACATGGGGAAAAGGAAGTTGAGATTATTTAACTTGAAGGGGAGATGAAAGAAAATCTCAGGAGTAGTATCAGGAATGTTGTAAAGTTAATAAATACTAGCTGAAAAAAGTAGAGAACTTAGAAATAAAAATGGGCATAGAATTTGGGAATGGAGGCTGGAATGTTTTGAGAATTTGTTGCTTTTCTTATCAGGGCTAGAACTTTTCTCCAACATTAAAAAGCGAATCCTTGCTTAGTGCTAGGTGATTTGTAAAAATAACAGATAGTGTTAGAAGGTTATTACTTCATTTTCTTTTCCTTTTGTCCAGTGGAAGCTGTTGCAGCCTTGGGGAACAAAGTGGTGGAAAGTCTTAGAGCACAGGATCCTGCTGAAGGTTTGGCCTTATTGCTGAATATATATTGAATTCTCATTGGTGCTGAGCACTGTATAGAATGCACATACACATAAATAATACCAAATCATTCAAATTAAGCAAAAAAAATCATCAATAAAGGATGGTTGTATCTCAGAGGCTGTGAAAATTGATTCCCTGGCCTAACCAACTCCATGCTCTTTGTTCTAAGTTCTTGTTCTGAGCTTTACTACACAATTACTTGAAAAGATGACTTTTTTTCCATCCCCAACCTCCTTTCCTCCAATACCTTGCCCATCTGGTGTACTGTTTCATTTGCTTTGTTTCTTTAGTTTTGACTATGCTGACCAATGAAACTGGCTTTGAGATCAGCTCTGCTGATGCCACGGTGAAGATCCTCATTACAACAGTGCCACCTAATCTTCGAAAGCTGGACCCAGAACTACATTGTAAGTCAAACTCGTTTGGCCAGGCATTTTTGTGACCTAGAAGCATTGGGTACAAGTGAGCTTGCCTGCTTGCTATTCAGCATGCTGGATGTTAGGTTCTCTGGAGTTAGTGTTTGACCCATACTGTGACTGAGGATATCATTCGATTTCTTCATGCCTTGTTATGTACATTCATAAATCTCCCCATGGAGATTTTAGAGGTAAGAATTTATATGGAAGTGGTTTTCAGGCCAAATAAGAAAGTAGCAAAGGATTTCTTTGGGAAAGTTTATAATTTGAAAAGAGCATGGTAGCCAATTCTGCTCCCTCAATTGAGAAATCAAGGAAAGAACAAGTTGAGATTCCCTCTCTTTTCCCCAATGACTTAAGTTTTGTGACAGTGGCCTTGGGTTATTGCCAGGATTGTGTTTATTTAAGACACCAGCTTGATCCTTCTTTTTCTTGCAGTGGACATCAAAGTTCTTCAGAGTGCCCTGGCAGCCATTCGGCATGCTCGATGGTTTGAAGAGAATGCTTCTCAGTCTACGTAAGTTACCCAGTTAGTGAGGTTATCTCAGTCCCTTTGTCATTTTTTTGTATCAGCAGCAATATTGGGGATGATTGGAATGGTTAGAAATCCCCGAACTAACTCATTTTTTCCCTAGTTTTTCTTCCCTTGGTATTTGTCTAGTTTTTTTCACTTTATGTAACACAAGAAAAACAAGACTTTCTCTTAAATCTTTCAAGTCAAATCTTTGAGGGTACCTCCTTTGACTCTTGTTTAATAGTGTAGTATTTAAAAGGTTAGGGTCCAAGACACTGGCCCTTCTGACCTGGGGCTCCTTCTCCCTTTAGGGTGAAAGTTCTCATCCGTCTACTGAAGGACTTGAGGATTCGGTTCCCTGGATTTGAACCTCTCACACCTTGGATCCTAGACCTTTTGGTAGATGAAGGAAGGGATAATTGGGTTTTTGAATGTGTATATATACTTGTTAAGCATGCTGGGCTAAGAGTTGGGAAGATGAGAGATTGATTGGGAGGGAGGTTGATATACTTCATATATTTATGTCAAGTCACTTTATTCCCTTAATCAGTTTCCTCATTTGCAAAATGGTGATTAAAAATAGCACCAATTTTATAGGTTTGTCATTAGGATCAAAAGTGATCATGTACATATGTATGAATATAAAGCATGTTTGCAATACTGTGAGGGTTTTATAAATGGTAGATATTATTTCTCACATTTTGCACTGTGGGGAAAAGTACAGCATTTAAATAAGACAGTACCTCCTCTCACAGTGCATAGTGTCTAATAGAAGACACTATCTCAGGGAACTGAATATATCGTGTAATATATTCACACCTTCTTAGTTGGGGGGTGGAGTGTGGGCTCTGAAGTAGGTATTCATTTCTGATTAGAGTAGGTGGATTAGGGAGGGGAGGAGAGAGGACAGGACGTGGCAGGCACTAGAGAGGAGCTTTTTAAAAAGGTAAAAATTGTATTAGAGGCTCAGAGAACTGTAGTCTTGAGCAAAGTGAAAGAAAGAGCACGCTTGCAATGTTTTCAGGGGCAGCATGTACCAGGCTGGCTAGAGTGTTGTCAGATAATGGTGGAATGTTGGATGCCCGGGCTAAGGAGTTTTAGATTCAGAAGAGAATAGGGAACAACGACGAGGCGACAGTTGAAGTTCTATGTATTTATTCAGTGGTAACTTCGAAAGTCATTAGAATTTTTAAAAATTATTTGAGACTTAAGTTAGACTATGGACTAATAAATTATGATCCATTGTTGATATGTAGGAAGACTTAGAGTCCTTGCCTTCAAGGCATAGCTGCCTGGAAACAAATTTGAGAAAGATTATATCTGCTCATGGCTTGTCTTACTGCAGTATGATGGTTTTATGTTGGTTTGAAGGTAAATTTATCAGTTTGGTTCTCCCTATCAAATGTCTTGTCTTTTCCAGGGCCACTATGCTGTGATGAATAACCCTACCAGACAGCCCTTGGCCCTCAATGTGGCTTACAGGTATAGAACTTGCTCCTAGGAACTATCCTGATTCCTTAGGGTGAGCAAGGACCTGTCTTTGCCAACTCTAACACTTTCTCTTATATCTCAGGCGATGCCTTCAGATTTTGGCTGCAGGGTTGTTTCTTCCTGGTTCTGTAGGAATTACTGATCCCTGTGAAAGTGGTAACTTCCGAGTACACACAGTCATGACCTTGGAACAACAGGTAATGGAAATGATAGGAAAGTATGTGGAACCTCAGCTCTTCTCCCAGTCACAAGTCAAATTTATTTTTGACCCTTTACTAATTTGGGGGAATGCTCTCTTTATAAAGGGGCCAATGGAGGTAGACTTCAATCCTAGTTTTAAGAGTAAGCTCCTTGGGGCAACTAAGTAACTTAGTGGATTGAGAGTCAGGTCTAGAGATGAGAGGTCCTGGGTTCAAATACTGCCTACCTGGGTGACCCTGTTGCCTAGTCCATACCCATCTTCTGCCTTAGAACTAATACTTGGTATTGATTCTAAGATGGAAGGTAAGGGTTTAAACAAAAAAGAGTAAGCCCCTCATTCCATCCTGAGTGGTACAAGTTTGGTAGGCATTTTTCTTCTGATTGACTTTCATTTATGTTCTCATTCAGGACATGGTCTGCTATACAGCTCAGACGTTGGTTCGGATCCTATCCCATGGAGGTTATAGGAAGATCCTTGGCCAGGAGGGTGATGCCAGTTGTGAGTGTCTAAAGCTAAGTGCTTTAGATAGGTTTTTGTGGTGTTGAGGAGATACCCAGATATCACCACCAGTGTCTTAGAAGGCACAGAAGGGTATAGTATATCTCACTTGCCAAAGCAAACTCCCTGACTTGGATACCTGACGTGGTCTTGATTGTATCTCTTTCTTTTTTAGATCTTGCCTCAGAAATGTCTACCTGGGATGGAGTGATAGTGACACCTTCTGAAAAAGCTTATGAGAAGCCTCCAGAAAAGAAGGAAGGTGAGGAAGAAGAGGAGAATGCAGAGGAGCCACCTCAAGGAGAGGAAGAAGAGAGCATGGAGACCCAAGAGTGATTCTGATTTGTTTTCTCAGCTGCCAAAGGCAACAGGCTTCCTTTGTGGACCCTGGGTAGTGGCATGTATGGGGATGAGGGGATGGTAGGAAGGAAAAATAAGGCTGACAACCCCTGGAAGCTGTGGAGAAAGAAGCATTGGCTTGTAGGTGATTTGATGCTCCCCTGACTCAGCTACAGGAATCTCACATTTGTGGCCTGGGCCACAAAGGAAGGCATCAGCCTTCCTGTGCTTTCTTCTTTTATAGATTTACACACATACCCCCATAGCCCTCCACAGAACAACCAACTCTGGAAACCCAACTAAGACCAAAATCATCCAGGTTTTTTTTGTTATTGTTGAAATTATTGTGAACTGTTAGTGTCTGAAAGTTGTCTTTTTTTTCTAGACACTTATTAAAAGTATTTCCTTGTAAGGTTCTTTTTTTTCCTTTTTAATTAACAGTGTTGAAACATTTGCTTTTTGGTTTTGACATGTGCTCCACAGGCCTCTTGCCAAATTATAGCTTGGGGAAATTGTTGTAACACTCTCCCCTTGTCTCCTCCTTAACCTAGCTCCAAGTTAAGCTTCATCATGATTAGAAATTTGGCTGCCTCCAGGAGGAGAGGCACAGAAAGTGAAAATCTTCAGAAGCTTGAGAATCTAGTCCACACCTACACTTATGGAGGAGTAAACCTAAATACAGGATTACAGCATTAATATGACATTTATTGAATTGTATAGTTATGAAAGTGCTGCTGTGGCAGCTAAAAGCTAGTGCAATCAGAAGGGTGGATGGGCAAGGCCTCCTCACCAAGATCCTTCCCCCTCAAATCCTCAGTGCAAGCATAGGAAAAAGTTGGTCCCTCTAAGGAAAGGCATGCCGTCCAGGGACCAGCAACTTAGCACCTAGCAGGAAAAATATCATCCAGGCTAAGGGGATCCGGATGCTGGGCAGATTTGGAGTCAACAGCTTTCTCCTTTATAAACCTTGCACTCCTTATAAACAGCCCTTTAACACAAGAAAACCTTGGGAACCAATTCTCATGGAACTTTCTCAACCTGAATGTAAGCAAGGGGCTACTTCTGATCCCAATCTAACTAGATTAATCTAGCTCCAATTGCTCAGTACACAAATGATAAGGTTGCTGTCTTAAATATTCCTTATCCTTCCAAGCCAGTGCAGAGTCAGTGTCTTCTAGAGTCACGGTTGAAGCAAGGCAACTGGAGAGCAGGACTCCTGGTTCAGCTTCTGAGATGCATTATTTGCTTGGGGAACCAGAAGGGTAGCCCCCTGACTCTAGCATAGCACGCCGTCTAACTGTCTCCTTGGCCACACTGTGGTTCAAACGTCTCAACCGCTCCTGAAAGGGAAAAAGAGTTCTAGCAGCAGGATAAGGATCTCACGGCTTAAATCTCTAAAAGTTCTTTCCATTACCAGTTGGTTCACATGGTCAAGCTAAGTTTGGCACTGGGAGTAATAACTTCCAACCTATTTGGAGATAACTTGTTCTAATTTCATGATCTCTAACCTAAAATTGGCCTTGAAGTTAACGCCCCCAGTTCAATTTCTCAGACTATAAATTACAAGTGAAGTAATGATCTACATTGCCAGTGGAAGAATTTTTTTCCCCCTTTGATGAATTTTCAACACTGATTAATAAGCTGGAGCCAGAAAATGTATGAAAGGAAATTATCTTTGGAGTCAGTAGACCTGAGTTTGAATTCTCATCCATGAAATCAGTTTTTTTCACCTTTTATATGTTAACTACTTTTATGCATATTTCAAGTTTAGAAAAATGCTGCCTCTTACATACTTGGAAGCAATGGATATCCTAGGGGTACTGCAAAATCAGGACAGAAAACCTTAAAGTGGGTGTCCTGATACATTCTCTTACCTGAGCATTCTGTAAAATGTTATTAATCAAGACAACCCGTCTCCTGGCATTAAGGAGCTTCTTCACGTAGGGATCCAGATCCAAAGCCACCTTCTGGTCTTCATTGATTCTGCAGAGTTCTGGAGGTTAAAAAGGGGAAGGGGAGCACCGTGAGAGCTCCCATTGAAGTAGGTTTGTAACTCAATGGAAATGGGTCTTTTCTCAGGGGGACCTCAGCCGCCATAATAGGTTCTGACTTGGGGTCGTTGTCAAGGAACAGTCACAGTCTTGAAGATCAGGAAAAAAGGCAGAGGAAATCCGGACCCAAGAACGGGGTTATGCACCCAAATAGGATTGGAAAAAGGGAGGAAGAGTACGGGGACTTCTGGGGCCAGACGCGCCTGCACACTCACCAGTGGCCAAATTGTCAATCTGTTCCCGCAGCTCCACCTGACTCTCCCTGTAAAAGGAGACAAAGCCCAGTCCCACTCAGGCTCCCGTTGCTAGCCCAACAACCCCCGGGACCTGATGTAGACAAACCGAGGCTGGCGCATCCCGCCGCGCCCCTTTCTCCCCCTTCGGTTCCCAGGGTCCCGAGATACCAGCACCAACAGACCCGCCCCCTTCCCCAGCTCCTGCGGAAGCCACAGCCCTCCCCGAGCGCACCGAACCGCGTGCACGTGCGAGTCGAGTTGCTGCACCGCAGGCCTCAGGAATTCCAGCAGCCCTTCCGCGAACAGGTCCCGGCCCGAAGGCCCAGCCACCGGCGTGCCGGCCCCAGACACTGCGGCGGAGCTAGTCCCAGCCATCTCCTGACGTCCGGGAAACCAGTACCCCTCGCGAGGGCCGCCGGGAACCGACGAGATCCCTCCTACAGACGCGGCCCGCGACGGGGTGCATAGGAAGCGCCGTCTTTGCTATACGCGCTGGGGCTTCTGGGAAATGGAGTTTTTAATGGGATGGGACCGACCGCTGCGGGATGCAGTGGAGATGCAGCTTTTATGGAGGGACACAGGAGAAGTAACTTGTTTGTTTTATAGAATTTTCAAATTTGTTTTTATTTATTATACCTATCTCCTGTTTTCACATCCATCTGCATTTTCCTGATAACAAAGAGTAAAAAGAGGAAAGAAAAAGAGTTCAGCAAGATTCACCAGCTTGGGGAAAAACCTGATATGTAATCTTTAGCAACCATACCCATCTACATACCCTCTCTTCACCCCACCCCACCCACGTTAACAGACCTCCATGGGCCACTCAGAGGCAAAGGAGCTTTACTCAACTGAATCAACTTGGGGGTGTTCTTGTTATATTGTATTTTCCTGCTGTGACTAAAGAAATCATCTGTTAACTTTTGAATGACCCAAGAATGTTCCATCATTCCAAGCAATGCCTCTTGTAGCCTTATAAACTTGTTTGTCAAAAGTTCAACAGATTTTTTTTTCTCCTAATTACTGCAAAAGGTTTTGGCTTCCCCTCTCCCAGTGGTAAAAGCTCCTGTCAAAGTAATTCTCAACTTAGGCTGAAAGTCATCCCAGGCCCACCAAGTTTTGCCTCTGGAACTTTATAGGGAGAACTACTTTGCTGTGATTCAGCTCCTGCCACCTGCAGCCTCTAATTTTATTATTATTTTTTTAAATTTTTATTTAGAATATTTTTCCCATGGTTACATGATTCATAATTCCCCCTCTCCTCTGCTCTCTCCTCCCCCTTGCAAAGCCAACAATCAGTTCCACTGGGTTGTACATGTATTATTATTCAAAAGATTTCTATGTTATTCATATTTGCAGTAGTGATCCTTTAACATCAAAACCCTAATCACATCTCTATTGCACTATGTGATCACCCATAAAGTTTTCTAATGCATTTCTGGTTCCACAGTTCTTTCTCTGGATATGGATAGTGTTCTTTTTCACAAGTTCCTCTGGATTGTCCTGGGTCATTGCATTGCTGCTGGTAGAAAAGTCTATCACATTAGATTGTGCCATAATGTATCAGTTTCTGTGTACAAAGTTCTCCTGGTTCTGTTCCTTTTGCTCTGCATCAATTCCTGGAGGTTGTTCCAGTTCACATGGAATTCCTTCATTTCTTTATTACTTTTTTTTTTTTAAACCCTTTAACTTCAGTGTATTGTCTCATAGGTGGAAGAGTGGTAAGGGTGGGCAATGGGGGTCAAGTGACTTGCCCAGGGTCACACAGCTGGGAAGTGGCTGAGGCCGGGTTTGAACCTAGGACCTTCTGTCTCTAGGCCTAACTCTCACTCCACTGAGCTACCCAGCTGCCCCCTCTTTATTACTTTTAGCACAATAGTATTCCATCACCAACATATATGTGGCCTCTAATTTTGCTCTTGGATGAGCCCTTATCCAGTCTGCCTGCCTCTGACCTACTAGATCTGGAATCTTGCCAGGGTACCTTGTTTCAGTCCTGGTTGCAGACCTCAGGATCTTCTAAAGTATCCCACTGGCCATTCGCAGAGTAGATCCACCTCAAAATTGCCAGTTCCTGCTTCCTCTCCAAACTCCTCCAGAAATATAATTTCAGCTATTTCTGCTTGTTATGAGGTAGGCTTTCTGGGCTTCATAGGACTAGACCTCCCCACCTGTCACATGAGTGGAGGACCCTCATCTGATCACTCTCTTGCTTGATATATATCTCTTTAGTCACTGATAATCCACTTGAACTCATTTTCAATAGTTCACATTCTCTGACCCCATCAACTCTCTCTATTTTAGTGATTATGAACCATCTGGCTGTCATTTTACAATCCACTCCCTCCACTGGCTGCTCTCTTGCTCCCATCTAGACCCTATCCTATCAATCCACCTCTTCCAGTATGTTCTCTAGAATGCCTCTGGACTGAGCTTTGAAAGTTCTTGACTTCGAATCTGTGTCTGAACAATATGACTGTGGGCTTATCCCTATTAGAGTTCCAGTAGACCAGTGATTCCCTAAGTGGGTGCCACTGCCCCCTGGTGGGTGCTGCAGCAATCCAGGATAGTGGTGATGGCCACAGATGCATTTATCTTTCCTATTAATTGCTATTAAAACTTAAAAAAAAATTAATTTCCAGGGACGCTAAGTAATATTTTTTCTGTAAAGGGGGTGGTTGGCCAAAAAAGTTTGGGAACCACTGCAGTAGACTATTGCTGGACACAATCACTATCAGTCAACTGGAAAACTATGCTGTTTCAGAAGGACAGAACTGTAGGCTTAACTTTGGTCTGGGATTTCTGCTCTGGTTATTCTTCTTCAGGCTTCCAATTGGAATGAGAGGTAGAACTAAGACCCTGTTCTGTTCCTGGGTATGAGGAACGTAGCTGCTGTTTGCTTGTGAAATTTTTCCTTGCTTAGTATAGAACCTAGAACCCACCACAGCTCCTCACTCTGGAACACCACTCAGTCCATCCTGGCTCTGTACTCCAGAACAATGAGTAACAGAGAGCTGCCAGTTGGCACTTGTTCTTCTAATCTATATAAATTTAGGTCCCTCTGTCTCTTCTTGCCCTTGTGGACAGACTTTTTTTGTGCCTGAATGGTCTATTCCCTTAGAGTATTCTTGGTAAGACCTACTCCTGAGTTTACTGACCTCTCTGTTGCCCTGTGTTAACTTGGGCTAGTAAAATGACTCTTGATTTTCTTTTTTGGATTTCCTGATTAGGATTTGTTCTGGTACATTTTCTAGATCTTTTTGGAGGCTTCAATGGGGAAGTTGGGGGTGGAGTGGATTTTACTATATTTCTTACTGACATTCCTCTTTCCAATCTTCTTACGTTTTATTCTTTTCCACATTGTCTGTGATACAGTGACACTGGCCTCCTTGCTGTTTCCTGAACAAGACACTCCAACTTTATGCCTTTTTGCTGGCTATCTACTATGCCTAGAATTCTCTCTTATCACCCCTACCTCCTGTCTTCTCTTTTTTCCTTCAAATCCCAGTTAAAATCCCACCTATAATTCCATCTTTCCCTTTCATTCAGTGGTATACTAGTAAATGATTTTTTTTAAACCCTAACCTTCCATCTTGGAATTAATACCATGTATTGGTTCTAAGGCAGAAGAATGGTAAGGTCTGAACATTGGGGTTAAGTAACTTGCTTAGGGTCATACAGCAAGGAAACCCCTGAGGTCACATTTGAACTCAGGACCTGCTATCTCTAGACCTGGCTCTCATACCTTTGAACCACCTATTTGCCCCCTAATAATTGTTTTAACAATCAGATCTTGCCCCACCAAGCCCCCAAAAGGATAAATGACATATTTTTTTTAAATTTGGACTTTTTATTTTAATTACAAATTTCCACATAAGATTTCTGAAGTTATATGATCTATATTGTTCCCTCCCTTCTACCCTCTCTGCTCCCAGGGCTAACAAGCAATTCGATCTGGGTTATATATGTATTATCATGCAAAACATATTTTTATATTATTCCAAATGACATACTTTAAAGTTTAATCTGCATCATTAATATTTTCTCCCTTATTTTCTTTAATCTAGGATGGGCAAACTTTTTAAAGAGGGGGCCAAAGGAAAGGAAATGCTCATCTGTCAGTCTGTTTCTAAGGCAACTCTTTCGAAGTTTCATTGTATTGTATCCTACTCATTGTATTTGTCAGATTAGGAATAATGTCGAGTCAGCCAGATAGAACATTTCACAGGGAGCATCTGGCCTGCAGGCTGTAGTTTGCCCATCACTGATCTAGACCAATCAGCAAAACAATAAATCAAATCCTGATTAATATCATTTGCCAATTTCTTTTTTTTAAACCTTTACCTTCTGTCTTAGAATCACTACTGTGTATTGGTTCTAAGGCAGAAGAGCAATAAGGGCTAGGCAATGGGGGTGAAGTGACTTGCCCAGGGTCACACAGCTAGGAAGTGTCTGAGGCCAGATTTTAACCCAGGGCCTCCTGTCTCTAGGCCTAGCTTCAATCTATTGAGCCCCCCAGCTGCTCCCTAGTACTTACCTTCTGAGATTACCTCTAGTTTATACTTTATATACCTTGTATGAACGTGACTGTTTTCTCTCCCATTAGAATGTGAAATTTTGAGGACATGGATTATTTTCCTGTTTTCGCCCTTTCCCCCCCCCTTAAATATCCCCACAGCTTAGCTCCAATGCATGGCACATATTAATTATTTAATGAATACTTGTTGACTTGATTTAATTTGACTTAGGATTTTTATTAATGTCAAAGCCAAGCAGACTGCCTATCTTGAGATAATAGCAGCCTCCAATGTGAATGATTTTATATCATTGGGTTAATTACAGGAGCCATAGGCTTTCCCTCAGACAACAGGAACTGATATCCCAGGCCATTGAAAGACATAGACCAGTTATGAATAAGGCAAGAATTATTCATGAGCAAGGCTTGTTGGCTCTGATCTGTGAGTTATTGAAAATCTTTAAGAATCCTTGGAAGAGAGTGGGCAGCTGGATGACTCAGTAGATTAAGAGCCAGATCTAGAGATGGGAGGTCCTGACCTCAGATACTTCCTAGCTGAGTGACCCTGGGCATATCATTTAATTCCCATTACCTAGCCCTTACTGTTCTTCTACTACTGTATTGATCCAAGATGGAAGGCAAGTGTTTAACCAAAAACAAACAAACAAACAAACAAACAAACAAGAAAACAACCAAAAAACACCTGGAAGAGCAAAAGGCCTGACATTAGAAGTAAATTTTTTCTCTACTTGAGCATGAGCAAACCAGCCTTAAATCACATTGTTGCTCCAATACTTAGCAACAAATGTTTTCTAAGTGAATAGTTGAATGGTAATTGTTACCCACAAGTCACTAAAAGGAGAAAAGCAAAGCCCAATGAGCAGCTCACTAAATTCTGGTAATATTTATTAAAGGGTAGTTCAATGGCCTTAGACACTTCCTGTGTCTTAGGCAAGTTACTCAATTATTGATTGTCTGACAAAAGGATCCACTGGATCTATTGGAGATGAGAAGGAAATAAGCAAACCACTCCAGTAGCCTTGCCAAGAAAACCCCATGGATAGCTATGGTCCATGGAGTCACAAAGAGTTGGACATGAATTGACAACAAGGATAACGGAGCAGGTTAGAAATAGGTTCCTGGGAAGACAGGTTTACTCAGAAGGGTAAGTAGATTAGCTCCCTTAGTAGGGAGGGGAGATGAGTTATCTACACGTGACAATAAGTAACAAATCAAAAACAAGGGACTTCCCTTTGGGCAGTCCAAAACCAGTATTGTGGCTGCCATTTGTCCACTTGAATTAGAAGTGGACCTCCAGGAAGTGACGAAAGATGCTATCTCTTCAAGTATGATGGTAACTTCCTGTTGAGGTAGTTGAACTTGGTGCTGAAGGATCTCTGCTGAGACCTCAGGCAGCTTCTCCTCTGAATTGTCATGTGGATAAGTTAGGCTGACTTCCTTGGCCTACCTTGGCATTTTTCCAGAATCTCTACCTTAAGAAGGTTTCTTTGCCTCTCTAATTGCTAAGGCCTTGTGGCCTTAATTAATCTTTTAGTTCTCACTTGGTCCAGACCGTTTCTCTCTCTCTCTCTCTCTCTCTCTCTCTCTCTCTCCCCTTACCTTCAATCTTCCTAATTGTAAATAAACTACCATAAAACCCATCCTGACTTGGGTCTGTTTTAATTATGGAATCAATCTAGATCTGATTGATTCCTGGCAACCATGCCTTAATATATATCTTTATAATATCTAATTTTTCCTTATTACAATTCCCTTTTTTTGACGGGGTTACTAGACTAGATTTTAGTCAAGCATTTTACAAAGTCTCTCATGTTCTCCTGGTGGAAAAGATGAGAGGTATGGGCTAGAATACAATTAGATGGATTTAGAAGTATTTGAAAGACTAGACAGTCATAAATGGTTCAAGGTTGTAAGAGGGAAAAAGGTTTTTTTTTGGTTTGGATATTAATATTTAAAGGTGTGGTCACCAAGGAACTGAATAAATACCAATTCCTAAAATTATTTTAGTAATTTATTTACAAAATATAGGAGAGAATGGAAGTAGAGAGATGAGAAGAGGGTAGAGTAAGAGATCTAACAAGTATTTTGTATTCAAGTCTGGGCTTTACTCTGACAGGGCTCCAGAGGCCCAGCTGGAGAGCCTAAAAGTCAATTAGCAAAGGGTTTAGCCACTAGGGCTTCTCCCAATCAAGGGAGACTCCCAGAGGCTAGTACCTCCAGGGAAGTTAAGGTAGTCAGTCATCCTTCACTCACCATGTAAGGGAAAGATTTAAGAATAGTCTCACCAAGGTCTCAGGATCCCAGCCAGAGCACCTCCACATCCAAACAATGAACAAGAAGAGCTCCTTCAGATCCAAGACATGAACCAGAAGAAGCCCAGCTGAACTCACTGACCTCTCTCTCTCTCTCTTTTTTTTTAACCCTTAACTTCTGTGTATTGGCTCCTAGGTGGAAGAGTGGTAAGGGTGGGCAATGGGGGTCAGATGACTTGCCCAAGGTCACACAGCTGGGAAGTGTCTGAGGCCAGCTTTGAACCTAGGACCTCCCATCTCTAGGCCTGACTCTCAATCCACTGAGCTACCCCGCTGCCCCCTACTGACCTCTCTTTTAAAGGGACTTCTTTTGCGTCACTTCCTGTGCCTTCCTCTTAGTTTATGTGTTCAATCACAACAGACACTTTTCTTGGGACTGCCCAGTAGGCTGTCAGTAAATTCTGATTTGTTACTTACTCCAGCACACGTGGATCACAGACCTCCCAACTTGTGAGTTAAGTGGTGTTGTTTACACTTTTTGGTGATTAGATTTGAGAATGGGCAAGGTAGATTTAATCTCATTATCACAATTGTCTTCAAGGAGTGTTCAGATCTACCCTTTTCCAGAATGTTTTGCCTTTTTTCCTTAAAATCTTTATTTATTTAATTAAATTAGAATATTTTTCCATGGTTACATGATTCGTATTTTTCCCTCCCTTCCTCTCACCCCCCTTCCAGAGGTGCGGAGCAATTCCACTGTTTCCCAGAAATGTTAAATCAAGAGATTTTGAAAGGCAGACAAAGAATTGAATTAATTATGAAATGGATTTGCCTCTTTCCCAAGGACTAAATTTAAAGAAGACAACTCTAGTCAGGGCTTTGCTAAAGACAACTAAATCTTAAGTATCTTTCAGTCATCCTATCCTCTGGCTATTGCATCTTTCTGAAGCTTCAGTGAACTCAGTGTAACTAGACTATGGCCCCTTCCCCCTTGTTAAAAATCTATTTAAGCTGCCCTTTTTTCTGTAGGCCCTGGGAAGTCCTAAAGCATCTGTTCTATGTGGTACTCTGAGATCACATCCCACGGTGGGTGATAGGTTCTATTTGTCTTTCCTCAATTATAATCTCCTTGTCCTGATTAAAGACCCATTTTTATAACTACTTTGGTAGTTATGTATTTTTTCCGGTTTGACAAAGGTCAATTCTTAGTCCTTTGAAAGGAGGTCCCAGTTATTTGGTGCTTGGCCTTGTGCATTTTTATCTGTGACAAATAAAGGCTCAGATGGCATATTCATCATCAGATTCTCAGAGGACTGAAAGCTGGAAAGGACAGTAAACACCTTGGAGATTAGAGGTAGGATTGAAAAGGACCTTGGCAGGCTCTCACATTGGTCTAAATCTAATGAAATAAACTTGGGGAGACATCTAGACCTGTGATTTCACTGCTGTAAGGTGAAGAAACTGAAAGATTAAGTAACTTTTCTAGTCACACAGTCAGTATATGTTCTATCTGTTATATGATATTGTCTCCCTAAGAGGAAATTTAATAGGGATAAATATAAAATCTTTCACTGGGGTTCAAAAAGTCAACTTCCCGAGTGCACAATGATGGAGTCATGGCTTGGTGATTTACTTGGAAGAGGTGGGAGGGTTTCAGTAAATTGCAAGCTCAATATGGGTTGACAGGGCAAATATGGCAGCCGTACAAAGTAGTATTAACTCGGGCTGCACTGAGAGATGTATATTTTTCCAGAATTAGGATGATCAATCATACCACTGTACTCAGTCAGACCATGTCTGGAGAATTATATTCTCTTTAGTGTGCCGGTGTTAAGGAATGACATTGATAATTTGGGGAGTAGCCATAAGAGTGCAACTGAGATAGTAAAGGAGGGCCTTGGGATCATTCTCTCCTCTGCTATAAAATGGGGATAATGGTTAGTGTCTAATCTACCTAAGGGGCAGTTAGGTGGTGAAGTGGAAAAAGTACTGGGCCTGGAATCAGGAAGGCCAGAGTTCAAATCCAGCCTTGGACACTTATTAGCTATATGACCCTGGGCAAGTCATTTAACCCTGTTTGCCTTGGTCTCTTCATCTATAAAATGAGCTAGAGAAGGAAATGGTGAAACTATTCTAGTATCTTTGCCAAGAAAACTACTAACAGGGTCACAAAAAGTGAATCAATAACAATAAAAGTTGTTAATAGCAACAATAAGAGTAAGAAACAATAAGCCTACATGAGGCTAAAGTTGGCTTTGTAAGCCTGAAAGCATTCTGAAAATGCTAATTATTATTCTCTATAACCTTTAAGTTGGCTCTAGTACTCTGAATGTGAGATTATAATGCAAAGATCAAGGAGGCCACATACCCTTACAGCAAAGGTTCTTGAGTTTTTGGAGGGGAGGATAGAATAGGATTTGGAGAGGAAAAAAAATTTACTTTATTTTTACTAACTTGGGACTGAAATTGAGCATTTCCTTCTGAAAGTAAGTCTATTTAAAGTCTCCTTTTTAATACAACTTAAAATATTAAGAAATGATATTTTCTCTAAAAGCCCTTTCTAGTCCTGCCACTCACTTGAAAAGAGAGCGATAGATTGAGGACATAAAGGCCTTTCATAAGGGAAAGGACTCAGGCTGGAAACTGAAGTGTGTACAAAGAGGGCTTCTTGTTTCTTTGGGTTCCTGCCTCCCCCCTCCTCCCTTGAAAGTTAACCTATGACCTACCCAAAAGAAAGTGCCTTCTATTTCATTCAAAAGGAAGCACCCTCTTCTATTATTGAGAAGAAATTCTTGTTATTGATCTTTTTGAATCCTGATGGACAGTGAGGGCAAGGAGGGAGGTAGTTTGAGAAGGAATTGAGCAATGGGTATTCTGAAATGTTGTATTTTTGTCATATAGTGATTTTTAATTTTTATTTATTGGTAGAATGCATTTCCAGGTATCTCAGCTCCTTCCCTCCCCACACCATAAAAGGCATCATTGGGCAAGCAGATACGTACAGTATATATATCTTCATTATCTCATGTAGTAGTTTCCAAGTTTTTGTTTTTGTTTTTAAACCCTTACCTTCCCCCTCTTGGAGTCAATACTGTGTATTGGCTCCAGGGCAGAAGAGTGGTAAGGGTAGGCAATGGGGGTCAAGTGACTTGCCCAGGGTCACACAGCTGGGAAGTGTCTGAGGCTGGATTTGAACCCAAGACCTCCCATCTCTAGGCCTGACTCTCAATCCACTGAGCTACCCAGCTGCCCCGCTTCCTCCCCCCCCCTTCCCCTTTTCCAAGTTTTTAAAAAGTTAATTTGCTCATCGTTTCTTATAGCATAGTAGTTTTCCATCTCAATCATATACCACAATTTGTTGGCCCATTTCCCAACCAATGGACCATGTGGCGATCTTTTACTTATTTGAGCTTCTTTGAAATCATACCTCAAATCATCTGGGCATTTGAGAGACATATCGAAGGGCATGAAGGGACCTCTACCAGTTTGGACATCTCTTTCAGTCTGTCTGTCTATCTCTTACACTCTGTCTGCCGATAAGCTAGAAATGGCTTGGATATAGGGTAATATTAAATTATATAGAGGCAGCTAAGTGGCACATTGGATAGAGCATTGGACCTGAAGACAGGAAGACTTGATTGAGTTCAAGTCCTACCTCAGATGATTATTTATTCTGTGATCCTGGGCAAGTCACTTAACCACTGCCTGCCTCAGTTTCTTCATCTGTAAAAAAGGAGAGAATAATGGCACCTACCTCCCAGGGCTATTGTGGTAATATTTGGAAAACACTCTGTTAAACCTTAAAGTGTTATGGAAATGCTAATTATTGTTAATTAAATAGAAGTGTTTCTGGCAGACTTGTATGTAAAATCAAGAGTACAGTATTTTTTTTTCTTTAACACTGGCAAAAAGGTCCATAAAGGAGTACACTCCTACTGGCTCAGGAAAGCAGATTGTTAAATTTTTAGTGTATCTCAGAAATCAGCAAATGCTACTTTTTGTTTTGTTTATTGTCTAGACCAGCAATGGGCAAACTACTGCCCAAGGGCCAGATGAGGCCCCCTGAAAGTTTCTATCTGGTGCAGGCCATTATTCTTAATCTGACGAATACAAAGAGTAGAATACAATACAATGAAACTTCAAAAGAGTTACCTCGAGCAATGAAACAAAGAACTCCCTGAGACCCTCTTCATTGAAAAAACAAATGATTTGATACTCAGTAACTCCAGTGCCGTAGGTGAAGATGGCAGAAATATATTGGAAGAAATGGATCAAGATAAAAAAATGAGAGATGTCAGAGGCTATTATTTGAGGGAAAAAATCAGTAGTGTTGTGGTGGTCAAAACAAGGTAAATCGAAGCACAAAATTCTGAGCATTTATGCGTGTCCCTTCCGCATTATAAATTTCTCAATCTTGTTTCGATATATCCTAGATAGGCTTAAGAAATCAAATGGGAATGTTTGGGGAGTTTTGCAGAATTGACGGCCAGCAGATGACACAGAAAAGTTTAGAAACACAGAAATGCCTAAAACATATGCATGGTATACTATAATATCAATAGAATTATCTTTAATACCATAAACACACAATTCCTTTTTAAAGTTAAAATAAGTAAAAAGCTAAAGTTTGTGAAAAGAATGGGAAAGTCAGCAAACTACACAGGCCAGAAATGTTAACATTGACATTACATACAGCCTATGACCAAATACATAACTTAAATTTTATAAGAAGATACTGTAAACACCTTACAGTAGGGTGGGGTGGGGTGGGGATATGCCCAATGTGGCAGGGATAAATACTTTAATAGTAAAGCAAGAATTTACCAATAAGTGGATCTCAACTTCTTCAGCAGAGCTAAGATCCCAATGAGGGGGACAGTTTTTTTTTTACAATTTTGGGGAGAACAGAACAAAGAACAGGACTAGGTGGAGGAGAAATTATGATTGGTTAAAAGATCTTGACAACATGAATGGCAAAACCAATATGATTGGTTGGAAACTGGGAATGTGGGACTAGCAACAACCTCTCTTTCCCTCCTGTGACTAAGAAATGTTCATTGTTTGAGCCCACCTGCAACGTTAGCAATAATGGACTAGACTTCTTTGGATGGCAAGCCAGAAATCCTTGAAGGATAGCGTGCTAGTATGAAGATTCTGGACCAGCCTCCCTGGTGTCTACTTACATCCCTCAAGGATAACAGATTTCCTTGAGGCAAGAATAGAACAGAGTTAGGCAGAACTGGATGTCTAAATTTAATTCATTACCGGTCAGTTGAATTTCTGAACTAAGTTTAGAGTCAAAGAATCATGATTTAGGGGGTAAAAATAATAACTGTAAATAGGATCAATTAAAAAAGACAGAATCCTGAGTGCCAGGCTGGAATCAGGAGGACCTGCGTTCAAATATAACCTCAGACACTTTCCTGGCTCTGTGACCTGAGGCAAGTCACTTAACCTAGATTGCCTATCCTTTGCCAATCTTTTGTCTTACACTTGATACTAAGAGAGAAGGTAAGGGTTTAAAAAAAAAAAAAGACAATCAATTGATCATTTCAGGAGATTCTAGATATGGTGGCACTTAATCATGTAAAGAGTGAAACTGATTATATTTTAACAGACAGGAAATGACTCATTAGTGATGTGGGAGGAAGCAATTTCTGAATCGGCTGCCTGTGTCTAGTCAGACCTCTAATTTGGATGTGCAAAGATCAAAATCAGTGCAAAACTGGAAGGAAGTAAAAATGAGAAAATGACATAAAATTGAAACAACTCAATCTTGATCTACCCAAACAAATCGATGATAATGAAAAATGGGTAATGAGTAAAAGAAAGGACCTAGACAAAGACTCTGATGCTGTCATAAAGAATTTTGACCAAGGTAAACAATTGCCATAACAAAAAGGACAAAAGAATCTTAAAATGTTCCTGGGTCAATAAATGTTCAATGTACTTATTAACTGGACAGTGTAATGGTGAGGCACCAAGGATGTTAACTATTATTATTAAAATGTAACTAAATGGTTTGTAGGTTCACACTGGGTTGAAGGAGAGACAGGACCAACTAGGTTAGGGAGACCAGGTTTACTACCAAGCTGTAACTGTCACAGGAATGGCAGTTAGGTCCAACAGTCTCTCAGCCCTCCTAGGCTTGGGTCTATGGAACCAGCAGGCAAAAGGTAAAAAAGTTCATAACAGTTTAATTGAGGGAGATAATAACGAAGGATGGGAATAAGGGATTCTATACTTATAACCTAAGGGCAAACCACAGGGGCAGGGGAAGGACTTGACTACACTATTCTATTGACCTAAGCCAGGCAGGGCCCAAAGGAAGCAGTATTGAAGTCACAGGGAAAGCTCCTCCAAACCTGGTTCCAGTCAGGTTTGGTCAGCTCAGCTAAAGGGCTTGAGGATGGCTTTCCATTGGGGTCTCACAGTAAATCCAAGGATGGTCACAGGATGCCAAGAGCCAACTCCACCAGGTGATCCAAGGTACCCAGGTAGGGAGAGTGAGTTTGCAACGCTGTCCACCAGATCATAAACCACTTCCCCACTTGGTGTTGCTCTGCAGGTCTGTTGTCCACTGCTGAAAGCCTCCACCTCTCAGGATCCCAGGGAATCTGGATGCAGTTTTTCCCTAACTCTGAGATCTCCCAGGGTTAGCAACAGTTATGTCCCCAACCACTATGGAGTCTCTCTCAGAGCACAAGCCCACTTCCTGCTCCTTCATTCCATCTTGGAATCCTCCAGCCCTTCCTGCTTGGTCCAACACTAATATTAAATTAATTGCTAAATAACCCTCACAACAACAGAGATGGTAGTCAGAAGCAATGTTTTTTTTTTTTTTAACAATTTAATTACTTTTTTCTTACATTTTAAGTTCTGAACTGTCTCCCTCTCTCTCTATTCCACGTTAGAGAAGAGTAATGTTTGACACAAATATCTATACCTATATGTAGATATACATATATACACATACATGTAAAACTATGCAACATATATGTCTTTTTGTCAGTTTTTTCTTTGGAGATGGATAACATCTTCCTTCATAAGTCCTTTATTGATTTGAAATTCATATTACTTAGAATAACTTAGTCATTCAGTTATTTTTGGAGCAATATTGCTGTTACTGTATACAATGTTCTCTTGGTTCTGCTCATTTCACTCTTTATTATTTCTTGTGAGTCTTTCCATATTTTTTTAAATCAGCTTGCACAGTAGTATTCCATCACAATCATAAGCCACAATTTGTTTAGCTATTTCTCAATTGATAGGCATCCCCTCAGTTTCCAGTTCTTTGCCACCACAAAGAGAGCTGCTATAAATATTTTAGAACCTATAGATTCTTTTCTTTTTTCCATGATCACCTTGGAAACCAGACCCAATAGTGGTATTTCTGGGTCAAAGGGTATTACACAGTTTGATAACACTTTGGGCAGGTAATGATGATTTGTTTGGTATTTTAAGTGTTATCATTTATAAATCTTATAAGGAAACAAAAGAGATGCTTATTGATTGGGGAATGACTAAAGAAACTGTGGTACATTGATGTGATTGGATATTACTGTAAGGAATGATGAATAGAGAGAAACATGGGAAGGTATGTGAACTGAGGCAAAGTGAAGTTAAGTAGAACTGGAAAGATGTTGTATGTGCTGATTACAATAATAAAAATGGAAATGGCAAAAAAAATAAAGAAATTTAAATTGAGTGATATGAAATTAAAATGACTGAACTTGGTCTGAAAGAAGAGATATGAAAATGCACCTCTCTCCCTTAATTGCACAGGAGTGGCCCTATGGGTTTGAAACATTACATATAATATTGGACTTGTTGGATGTGTTGTCTGACTTGTTGAACTTTGCCCCCTCTTTTTTACTTTTTGTTATATAGAATGACTTTCTGGTCAGGGTAGGATATATTGTGAAAAGTATGTTATAAAAATAAGATATCAATAAAATTTAAATTTTAATCTGATGGAGAATGCATGAAGATTAAGAGCAGTATTACCTCAGAACAGAGAGAAATAATGAGAGTTGAAACTTATTTAATGAAAGCTTGGTAAGAGACCCAACTAAGAAAAATCATTCAGAGGGCATTTGAGAATAAAAAGGATGAGAGGTTAACAAACAGACAAAAAAGGAACAGAGATACAACAATTTTTATAACAAGCTCTTTTCTGTCCTTCGTTCTGCTGAGCTAGCATACTTGGAGTAACATCACAATTTTGGAGGTGTTCCTGGCAGAGAAATGGCATCAAAGAGAATAAAGATGGAAGGGTCCACTGGATAAGCCAAACTATATGTATATAGAGGAAATTTGAGCTTCCAAACAATTGTGAAAGTGTTGCTGAGTCACTTCACAAGACATCTGAAAGAAAGAAACCAAAGGTAGGGAAAAAAATCTGGGATTTTACTAATACTGAAAAGTGATTGAGAAAATAAACAACCAACATGTAAGCCTGCTCCCTTACTGACTAAGAAAAAGTTTGGGAGAATAATCTATGTACACATCAATGACGCAGTAAGGGTTAAAATAGGAGTTTTGATAAAACAAGAGATCAGTTTTTAATAACTTAAGTTTTATTGAGAATATAGCAGAGTTGTAAATTAATATTATCCCTTTAAGCCAGAGAAAAGAAAACTTCTAGCAACTTTTAACAAGTAATAATTTAGTTTAATTAAAATAGAGATAGTAAAAGAATATAGTAAAATGAATATAGGAAAGGAGGGAAGTATAGGAAATAGGTAGAGAAAGAAATCTTCCTAATGTCTATACTAGTTATCCTATAACTGCCTATGACTATCACTAATAATAAGCAACCCACAAAGTTCCAATTTAGTCCAGCCCAATCAAAACCAATCCAATCAGTGTTTAATTCAACCCCAATTAGGTCTGTCAATGAAGACCAACCACCTTCCAAAAAATTCAAGGAAGGGAAAAAAACCTAACAGCCCAAACCAAAAGGCAAAAAACCTTCTAAAGGCTAAAGTCAAAAGTCCTCTCAGTAAGCTCAGGTCTGCCTTTATATTCCAGCAACTAAACATCAACCACCAACTAATCACCAACCCATTCCACCAGCAACCAATCCCCAATGACCAACTTATGCCCAGCAGGCAACTTCCCTCAACTGACAGATGTAACTGTCAGCAACTGACAGACCTGTCAGCAACTGACCCCACCCCCCCAACTGTCAGCAACTGATGCTAGACCCCTTTTATAACCTCCTCTTCCCTCCCTTCCTATCGCTGTGGTTCCTCCTTCCTGTCTCTATGGTTTCTCCTTCTTGTCTCTCTGGTTTCTACTTCCTGTCACCGTGGGCTGGTTAATTCCTACACATCTCTATGGTAAGGGGACCTCTAAGTCCCCTGAGGGAATTAAATTAAAAATTTAATTAAATTTAAATAAAAAAAAAAGGAATAAAGAATTCCTTTTTACAATGCCCTTAACAAGGGTTAAAGTAGGAAAGAGGCAGGTTTTCCCAGGTGATATTTCACATCTTTACTAATACACAACTGACTAAAAGATGTCAAGAATACAGGATACAACAGTGTTAATTGCTGATTGTATAAAAGAAATATTTGATTTGGTACAGCAAAATGCCTCCTCTGAGATTGTCTTCCAATGAGATATCTTCCATGTATATATCAAAATTACTCAAAACACCTGGAAGGATATAACAATAAAAGACAACCTTGTTTGACGACTTCACTCTTCAAATATATTGTTGTTCAGCCATTTTTCAGTAATGTCTGACTCTTTATAACCCCATTTGGGTTTTTCTTGAATATATTAAATAAGGTGTAACAAGGAGCCTCATGCCACAGGTGTTCACCACTGTCATAGAAGCAATCAAGTCTACAATGAATAGGGATTCCCTTTGGATGATGGGATCCTGCAGCTGTGCCTTTTTGTGGAGGATGTAATTGTTTCATTTTCATTTCATTTCTTTCATCTCTTTTATGTCTTAATATTGAACTATACTTTATTTTAAATTCAATTAACAAAAATCTATTTTCTCTTACTCCCCCCTCCCATTGAAAAAAGAAAAAAGTGAAACAAAACCCTTGTAACAAATATGAATAGTCTAGCCAAAAAACAAACAAATGCCTGCTTTGGCCATATCCAAAATAATATATGTCTCATGCTGAATCTTTAGTCCATTACTTTTCTGTCATGAGGTGGGTAGTATGCTTCATCATTGGTCTTCTGGAATGGTAGTTGGTCATTCAGTTGTTCAGACTGAACCAGATTTTCATATCTATATATCTATATCTATCTATTTTTTCATATATATATGTTTTTGCCATCTTTTCATCAAATATTAACATATATTTTGAATTGGTTTGGAGGCTCTCATTGAGTTCTTTATTGCATTCTTTATGTAAAAGGGTTTTGACACAATCCCAGACCACATAAGATGAAACTCCACATGGGCCCAAAATCTTTTTTTGGGAAGAGGCAAGAAGTCTACACTGGCATCTTTTCATTGACTGCATACCCAGAACTGACTGTGTCTTTAAATCTACTTGACTGAGATGTAGTTTCTCTCTTTCTTGTGGCTTCCAGGAGTGAAGGACTCATCCATTTATAATACGGTCATCATACACTAAGCTGAGTGAGGAAGGACCATCTTCCCCTTCCCCTGTTGCCCTGAGAAATGCACTTGGGATTTTGGTCTGGATTTTTAAAATTTTTTATCTATTCAGTTCTAGGGACTGGAGTTGCTGATCCACAAGCTTGAGTCATGGGGACCTTGGAACTCAAGATATTGTTACCAGCTTACTGTGGAAGCCCCGAGAAGGCTTTGAACTTGGAATTATTGGAACCAGTGCTATGCAGGAAATAAGCCAAGCTGTGAATGTAATCCCTCTCCCCTTTCCAGGTACCAAAGTGTTGTGGGAGAAGGTGCTCTCCAAGTGTTGGGGAGAACGTTTTTATGTTTGTTCTTAGACTTTTAGAATAAATATTCCTTTGTGAAAGCCAATCTGAATGTTAAGTGGTTAAATGGAACTGGGGTGTTTGAGTTGCTTTGTTTGGGAAAACCACTAGTAAGGGCTTGAGCCAATGGCAGAGATGAGACACCTCTGAACCTGATAAGAAACCAGAGAACCCTGGGAGAAGGATGGAAATGTAACACATCTGGCTTTTGACAGCAGATGCCAGAACAGTCATTGCTATATTTGGTTGTACTTTAGCTTACAGAGATGGGGATTAAATAAATATATTGATTAATTGCTATAATTTAGAGTGGGATTTCTCATGGAAATCCTAGCCTTAAACTAGGAATGACTGATCCAAATAAGTATCTCAGAAACATGGTGGAAGAGAGCATCTACTCTGCACTTGCTCTTTCTATTTAGGAGGTAGAGAAGAAGACTCTCCAGGTTCAGCCAAAGAAGCAGAAATGGAGAAGCTTCTGTAGATCCTAGGCTAAGGGGTCTCTGCTCTTTTTAAAAGGGCATAACATTGCCTCCACTCAAGGCACCAACTATGTCTCAAGCAGAAAGTGCTAAAAACTAGGGCAGCTATTGAGGATCGAGGCTCAGCAGGGTCTGGTAGATGTCTCAATGGATAGTCAGGCCTGGAGCCAGGAGATCCTAGGTTCAAATCTGACCTCAGCTATGTCTTAGCTGTGTGGCACTGGCCAAGTCTCTTGACTTGAATTTCCTAACCCTTACCACTCTTCCACCTTGGAACCAATAAAGAGAGAAGGTAAGAGTTTTTAAAAAATGAGCTCTGGAGGAGGCAACTAGGTAGCTCAGTGAATAGAGAGCCAGGCCTAGAGATAGGAGGTCCTAGGTCAAATCTGACCTCAGATACTTCCTAGCTGTGTGGCACTGGCCAAGTCACTTAACCTGTTAAAGCCTAACCTTTACCTCTCTTCTGCCTTAGAACCAATACACAGTATTGATTCTAAGACAGAAAGTAAGGGTTTAAAAAAAATGAGCTGGAGATGTAAATGGCAAAACACTCCAATATCTTTGCCAAGAAAATACCATGAAAAGGGGTCATGAGGAGTTGGAAATGACCAAAAAACAACTGTATAACAATAGCAAACTCCCAAACCCCAGCTACTGGGCTAATGATTCCTGATTTAACAAAAACTGATGGGAAAACTAGAAATCAGTCTGATCGGAAAGAAATTAGGTGTAGACCAATATTTCATATCATCAACTAAGATAAGCATCAAATGGATATGTGACTTAGATATAAAATAGAGATACTATGAATCTGAGAGTAGAAAAAAGGAACAGTTTACCCCAAACCACAATTAAGAATTTTTGTGTCTGGGCAAGTACTATAAACTGAGACCAGGGCAAGTGTCTTGAAGGAAGCCCTCACTTTAGGGGTACAGGGAGGGAGATTGTATCATGAAAGAAAGATACAGACTCAAGGATCCCAGTGTGATGCTTATGCTAGGGAGGCTGGCACACAGGACAGGATGAGGGAGAAGCTTTCTATCTTACTTGATGAATTCCCATTTTAACTAATTGCTCTTATTAAATAGGTGCTAAGCTCTGTTATCAAAAAAAGGAGTCAGCACTTAGGAGTAAAGTCCTAGCTGTCCCACCTTAGGTAAAGCTTTGACTGGGGATTCTTATGGGAAGAATTTCTCCTCTTCTCACTATGCCCAGAATGCAGGAATATGAAATTCTATTGGGAGGTAGAAAGGAACAGGAGAAGTGAGAGAAAAGTTTTCTATCTTCTTTGATGTGAGTCCATTTTAGTTAATTGTTTTATTAATTAGATGTTGTCACAAGAAATACTTGTCAGTACTTTCAAAATTAGGTACAAAATTAGATACTTTGGAGCAAAGCCCTAGCTGTCTCACCTTAGGCACAGCTTTGATCCTGTGTCATAGTGGGAAGAATTCCTCCTCTTTTCTGGCTGGTTGACTATTCTCAGAATGTAGGAACTGGGAAGGAAGAAGAAGGAAATATTAAGGAGATTCAGGAGGTAACCTCAGCAAGGCTGTAAATTGATTGATGATTTAAGAAGCCAACCTCAAAGGTGTGAGAGCAGCAGCAGGTTGGAAGAAGAGGGAGTAATTGGGCTGAGAGAATATTCTGGGATTTTCTGTGAGATTAGCCACTGAGTCAGAGTGGGACAGACTGAGTGCTAATCTTGGGCCCAGGAACTTGGGGTGGGAACAGAGCCAGTGACCAGAGAATGAACCCAAATGCCCACAGAAGCTTAAGAAGCTGTGATATGTTTGAGTAATGGCCTGGGGAGGGTTAGTGGGTGAAAAGCAGAAACTATGAAGGGGCACTCTAACTGTGGGAGGGAGAGCTATGACCTAGTGCCTTGCTGTATACCAGGTCCATTGAGCAATGATGGAAAGCCACAACATCAAACTGTGTCCAGTCCAGGGCATGGGATTCTTGGGTATCTGAGCTCCCCCAGGTTTCAGGTTAGAAAAAGGGTGCCTGGGGGCATTAGGGGCCCTAGGGCACTGGGCTGCTTGCCTGGTCTTTTGCATGTTGCTTCATACCAAGTTGGTAGGCACTCAATAAATATTTAATGGATTAATGAATGAATGAATGTCAACTCCACATTGTCTTGACTCTCATCATGATTTAATAGCTAAGTGGTAGGGTGGGGTTTGGATTCTTAATAAAAATCTCCTGGGCTGACTGACAGAAGCCCTGTTCTACAGAGAAGCAAAACTGTTTTATTTTGATGAAGTTAGAGAACAGAGGAAGGGTGTGTTTTTTGTGGGCTGAAGAGTCCAGTAATGTTTGGTGTAGGCACCTATCTGTGTGTGACGGGGAAAGCTGACTCCTGGAGAGAGAAATTTGTGCTCTTAGGGTAGGAATTGGTAGAGGATAGGAGAGGCCATGAATCCCTGTGTGTATTGTGTGTGTTCTAAACATTGTAGGGATATTCCTGTTAGAAACATTGTGTGTGTGCTAAATATCATAGGGATATGCCAGTTAGTCTCTGGAACCCAAGATGAGTCATGTGGTTATGCTCTATGCCTCAAAGTCAAAAGGGGGTGAACGGTCCAGTTTAGAGGATAATCAGATATCTGGGATATAAAGTAGATGTTTATCAGGAGCAAGCTGGGAGGTGCCTATCTGTGCTCATCAAAAACGGGGGTGGGGGTGGAGGTGGTGGGGGACAGTTGGGTGGCTCAGTGAATTGAGAACCAGGCCTAGAAATGGGAGGTCCTAGGTTCATATCTGGCCTCAAACACTTCCTAGCTGTGTGACCCTGGGCAAGTCACTTAACCCTTATTGCCTAGCCCTTACCCCTCTTCTGTCTTGGAACCAATACAGAGTATTGATTCTAAGATGGAAGGCAAAGGTTTAAGAAAAAAAAGAATGAAAGGGAGAGGCCAGAGGGGATCTTCTTTTTAACTCAAAGTTATCTCCCCTAACACTGCAGGAATGTAAGGAAAAATGAATCTTTTATGTATTCTCTGACCTGGGCCACAATCTGGGGTTTTGGGGTATCTAGGGGAAGCTTGTATTCCCATATCATTGTCCCCCCGGACCATGGGGCCTTCCAGGCTGCCTAGGTTTGTTTGCACCCACTCTGGCCAAAGCCTACTCTCCTTTGCCATGTTGCACCAGTTAGGTCCTCTTCCTCCCCACTGGGATGTTCCCTGCTACTGCAGCATCTCTCAAAGGCAAAACCCTGAGGAACCTGGAAGGTGAAGTCTCTCTGTAAGTGCCAGTGCCCATCATTGCCAAGCTCCTAGACAATCACACCATGTTAACTCTCTTCTCCTGCCTCCCCTCTCCCAGATCTCCAGTTTCTTTTATCTCTTCATTCATTTGGTTCACGCATTCTACAAGAATGTAAATGACTTAGCCATGTGCTAAGAACTGGGGATACAGAAAAAGTCAAAAGTAGTCCCTGATCTCTCAGCTCCTTGAGGGCAGGCAGGGGGCTGTTTTTTTTGTTGTATTTTGTTTTGTCTTTCTTTGTATCCCCAGGGAGCAACTGAGATTTCACCAAGATTTGCTGAAATGGGCCAATGTAGGAATTTGTTTCATTTGACTATAAAAACAGTTTTATGAGGAATTTTGTTTTTCTTGCTTTCTCATTTGGGAGATGTGAGAGGGAGAAAATATGAATTTGAAGATGTGGGGAGCAGGAACCTATAAAGTAGTGGACTCCTCTTGCAAAGATACAAAATAGAGTCAAGGTAGGAAGAAGTCAGGCCATGCCACCAAGTGTTGATCCTAAGTCCCATTTCCTCAAAACCCTATCAGCTCAAGCTGAGGAGACCTAAACTGATAAGCTATCCCCATAAAAGGCTATAGGAAATGCAGATTGTAAGAGGGAAAATTAGGTATTTATAGATATATATATTAAAATGTGTGGCCGCCAGGAATCAACAATTCAGGTTGATTCCATAATTAAATCAGACCCAAGTCAGCATTGGGTTGAGGCAAGTTTATTTACAATCAGTATAAGAATAAAGAGAAAAGGGAGAGGCTAGTCCAGGCCAAAGGCCTAGACAGAGAGAGAGAAGGTTAAAAAGCTAAATAAATGAAGCTGTAAGCCACAAGGCCCAGCAGCCAGATAGGCAGAGTTTGGAAGTGGCCCAGCAAGGCCAAGGAAGTCAGCCTAACTTACCCACGTGACAATATTGAGTGTAAGCAGTCTGTGGTATCAGGAGATGCTTCTTCTTCCAGTTGGAGACGGCAACTGCCCCCACAGGAAGTTCACTAACTTACTTAAAGAGATAGTATCTTTCATCACTTCCTGTGGTCCACCTCTAATTCAAATGGACAAATGGCAGTTTCTACATTGATTTGGACTGCCCAAAGGGCAGTCCCTTATTCTTGATTTGTTACTTATTGTCACGTGTGGGTAACTCGTTTCCCCTCCCCACTAAGGGAGGTTAGAGTGACATCATTAGCACGCCTAGGTTGAGTAGATTTTTGACTATTAATGGGCTCGAGCTAATTCTATTTACAAGATAGATAGGATTGGAACAGTCCTTGTTTTGATTGGTTAAAACTCCTTGAATAATTGGAATAATCGATTTTGTAAATTGCATATTCTGATTAGCTAGCTTTTGAGATAAGATTGTAACTCATGTAAACAGCCAATAGTGAACGAGGGGAGGGACCATTTTTGCATCAGGGACCAGGATAAAAGGGAGGCTGGCTGCACCCATATTTTGTATTTCTAGATGGCTGCAATATTGTAACATAGGCTCGTGAGTGCTCATTCTTGAGAGAATGAAATAAAAGAGACTTTATAGTCTGACACTGAGTTTAAGATTATTTTTGAGTAGGCGGTTGTTTCTTTCAGAAGGTAAGAGAAAGTTTAGCTGGAAAGAAAAGAAAAACAGAATATAATGGATTGTTAAAAGAAGCAGCTTGGAGTAGTAAGTAGAGTACTGGGCTCAAATTCAAGACCTGGGTTTGAATCCTGCCTCCCATACTTACTAGCTCTGTGATAGGCATGTGACAACCTCTCTGAACCAGTTTTCTGGTCTGTAAATTAAGGCTAGTAATAGCACCTACCTCATAACATTGTTGTGAGAACCAGAAAAAATTATATATGTAAACTGCTTTGTAAACTTTATCTGTATGCATATATATATGAGAAGTTTTAAAAGTTTGTTTGGAAGGTCGAAGTATATTTGGAAGAGACAGGAAAGTGGTAATCCTCAGTGAAGAAGGATCTTTGTAAAATAGGAAGTAAACATTTGCCTATGAGAAATGAAGAAGAGGTATGTAAGAATCCATCAATAAATCTGGTGGTGTTCAAGACCTTGCCAAGTGTGGGTAATGAGAATGTATAGGAAAGCAGAGCTGTTACCTTAGTCCCAGGGTGGAATGGGTGCTCTGTGTGGTAGTGTGTAATTAGAATGTTACCCTAAAAACTATGATTCACAGCATCCAATGTTCCCTCTCACCTTACATGCTGACAGAGGAAGGATATAAATTTGGTGTAGCCCCACGCCTCTCTCTCTCTCTCTCTCTCTCTCTGTGATAGCAAGTTGTGAAGGTGAGGTGAGGAAGAGGCAGGAGAACTTGCTCATGTGATTTTAATTTTGTTAATTAGGTTTTTTACTTCTATTTCCTTTTTATTCCTTCTACTTCAAGGGATTATTAATAAACCCTATAAAATATAATTCTTGGAGTGTTGGATAATAGTTTAAATCTTACAGTAGTGAATTCCTTATTACAGGTTCCAAGTCTGAGATTTCATGAATAAATCCAGGGATGGGAGCTGTGCCTGCTTCCTACCACTCTCTCTTTTAGGGAGAACTTAACAGCAAGTCAGAGGACAGTGATGATTATGGTGGCTCAGGGGGTTGCAAAGGGCATGAAGGGTTGGTGCAAACAATGGATAACCTTGATATCAGGAGTACATTCTTCTTTCACCAAAAAGGAAAAGCATCTAGAGAAGTGGGAAAGGGAGGCAAACCCCACCCCAAATTGGTAGCTCTCATTTTTCCATCCCACCTTGAGAGGACCACACTTTTTGTTGGTATAGGAGGGCATCTGGTGCTGGGAGAATATGAGGATAGTATGGAGGATAGTCTTTGGAGGAGACACTGAGAAGTGACAGCAGGAACCTTGAAGGTGCTGGTCTGGGATATTGGGAAGGGGAGGCTGTTGGTTGTTGGGAGTAGAGTGAGCCTAGAGCCTAAGTATGACTGCTTGGTGTCACTTGGGTACATTGAATGTTAACACTGATTGAGCTTGGCTCCACACCCTAGTTCACCTCACTGTTACTGAAATTTCCTCATGGGCAAAACTTTCATCCTACCTGGTCTGGATATGAACATAACAGGGAGTACAAAACTGTGCCAGCAAGGGGGATTTAGCACCTACTCTGGCTAATCTCTTACTTCATCCTGTGTCCCTTAGCAACTTTTTTCCAGGTGTTCACTCTCAAATTTAGCCCGTACTTCTCTAGTAACCTATCAGTTCTCCAAACCCTTAATCCCCACCCCACCATTCACACTTCCGGTGAATGCTGGCTCCTTAGTCTAGGGCACTCTCCTCCATCCTGGAGAATGAGGAGTTCCCTAAAGTATTCTTGGCTTATGATCCTCTTCCTTTTGACCATTCAAATTAGGACTCCATTTAAGGGAATTTACAAATTCCCACTTAAATTCTTTTATCTCCAGGAGTTTCCTCCCCTCCTAGCCATTTGCAGCCCTTTTTGCCTCAACACATTTGAAACAATTACATAATTTTCTCCTGAGGTCACAGGCTAGTAGTGGGACAAACTAGTAGTCAAAGATAAAACATTCCTTAACATGTGCAAATAGGGGTGAGTTTTTTAATGAAAGGAAATGACAAAATGCATCAGCTGTGAAAGGTTGATGGATATGCATAAGGGGGAATATAAGAGAACTTCTTGGTGTTGGGAATAACTCATCCAGTAGCTCTCCTCAATAGAGCTAAAAAAAAAAAAAAAAAAAAAAGTCAGGGTAAAACTATTAGGAGGAGTTAACACATAACTACCCACAAGCACGCTTTCTTATTCTTTAAAGCTTTTAGGGTCTGGAACCTTTATTATCCACTTGAAACAGTATGGGCAAAGAAAGTGGAAAAATTAACTAGAGAAATACACATTATGAAGCTATTTCTACCTCTGTCTTTCTAACTTCATACCAGTTGTTCAACTTCACATTAAATGGCTTATTTTGGATGGTTAATAAACTTGATGGTGAATATCCTACTTTTGGGGTACCTTTACTTTAGGCTTCAAACCACGGATACATGTTACCAGGGGAGAAAATTGTTCCCATGGTGGAAAGACAGGTTAAAAGTGAGGGATAACAAACATGTAGAAGAAAACTATTAGGGTCACTGCCCTCTCAGGGTTCATCATCTACCCAGGAAGAAAAGCAAACAGGCAGAACCCCATCACCTGTAATGATTGTGAAGTTTCAAAGGAACACAGCAAGAAAAAGGTCAAAAGGCCTGGTTGAATTTGAGAACTGTTTCTTCTTTGTTACAATGAACCAGAAATACAAGATTCTATTGAAACTGGAATAGCTGACAAAGATATGACTGAACTTTAAAACTTCAAGAGAAAGAAAGAGATAAGCAAAGTTAATGTGGGGGATAAAATCCAAAGTTGTTCTAGACTGAAAACTGTTTGGTTTTTAACAAAGATAATAGCACTTCTAAGGTGTTCTCAGAACCCACCTGGCAGTTACCCTGCAGTAATTCTCTCACTCCCCTCCCCTCTTAAGAATCTGCCAAACACTTGCTGCAGGTAAATAGATTGACCAATATTACCCATTTTGTTAATGATACAAGTACAGAAGGAAAGCTTCTGTATCAAGAAAGATGGCTTATTACTATGGATAACACCCTGATCTATGTGAGGTATGGACTTGCACAATAAAAACCTGATTACCATTGGTAACTTATTATAGGATTGTTACCTGGTCCCCAAGGTAACAAACTAGCTCCCTCACCATTGCTGCAGTGTGTCTTCTCCCTCCAGATTTTAAAAAGTTTTCTTTCTTTTTTAAATTAAAAAAGTTTTCTTTCTTTTTTAAAAAGAGGCCAGTGAGTGTGTAAGATTTAGAACAGAACAATTACTATTTCTTTTTATTGCCCTCTCTTTAAAACCTCTAAACTGAGGAAGAGCTTCAGTAAGGTTTGTGCTAGACTTTTCTCTAGGGCCTTAGTGTAGTGCCTAAAGACTGAATGGGGACAATATTAACATGTCAGTGCATATGTGGGTGATGTGGGGGAGGAGGCAAATTCCAGTTACCAGGCAGTCACATTCAAGTTCAGAGGAGTATAGAAAAAAAATATATAAAACCAATTCAAAAGAAAAGAAAACAAACAAAACACAAACGTTTCATCCAACACAGTATCAAAAAATAAAGGAACACACAAAATGTATGAACTGGTGGTTGAATAAAGTCCACAACCTATTATGATAGATCCTTCCAGCATCTGTCAGGTCTTCTTATTTGTTAGCTCAGGGTCCTTACAGATGTAATGAACTTGAAGAATTGTCTCTAAAAGGAAGGGTTGGCCTCAATCATTGGTCTCAGGGTCTGTCTGAGCCATATATGCATCTAGCTCAGCATCCAGGTGTCCTTTTGTTTTAGACATATACGCATCCAATTGGTTGTCAAGCTGCTCCTTGGTCAGTGCAGGTCGGGCAGAACCTCTACCTCGTCCACGACCTCTACCTCGACCACCAAAGCCCCCTCGTCCTCGGCCCACCATGCCTCGACCTGATCCAGGGAAAGAAAAAAAGAGTTACAATGAAATGTGTAATGAAGCTTTTAGGTTGCTTACTGTAGTGGATATGCTCTTCATGCCAATAAAAAAGGACCCTAACAAATAAAAATGAAGAGGCAGAAGTTAAAAAAAAAAAAACAATTCTGTTCAACAAAATGAACACTCTGGGCAGTAGGCAACTTAGGAAGAGTACACAAATCTTCTGATACAATGAGCACAATGTGTACTGGAATAAAGTTGTTCAAGGTTTGTTTCTTCAGCATGATTTTATCCATTACCTTATGGGTGAAGAATTTATTTTTGCTGAATTCCTTTTTTTCATTACTATACCCTCTTCTCCATGATTGATACTTTAATTAAAACTTGAGACCTGTTGACATCTTATGATCTAGTAGAAAAAATTTAAATCAATAAATCTGAAAAGACATAAAATCTCATAGCCTTGAGATCTTTGCAAATTCACCACTACTGCCTCCAAATAAACAATCTGAGTTGTATTTCTTTTTCCTTTTTGTACATCTAAACCAGACCATCCTTCAGTGTGGCAAAACATTACGGAATACCTCAAAGGTTGGTGTGACCAGAAGCCATTTCTCTACTGTCCTATGTGTAGTTTGACACAGGAACTGTGTGGGGAGATGGGAAAGGAACCAATAAGTAACCCCAGCTGTCAATACATCCTACTCTACCTACCAGTCATGCTTAAGCCAACAAGCAATTAATCATTTAAAAGCATTCACTAAGAAAGTTCCAATTCACTCAATATAACAGCCACTTCAGTCTTGTCCCTAGGGAAACTTGGGAATCAGTTCTAAAAAAAAGTTTGGCAATATGCAATTTCATCCTGCAAACCAAATTTAGCCTAGCATTCACTCAAGAAACCAGACAGTATACAATGAAAAAACAGATAACCCAAGGCATTAGATTTCATTTTCTAAGAGCTCTGGGTCTTAAATTATAGAAAACCTACACAATGACCTTAAGACACCACCTTCATCCAACTAAGTTATGCCAACAGTGGTTCATATGTTGGGAATTTTCTCTCTTGGCCTGGAAAATTTAAAGATCTCACCAGGTCTGGCATTTTTTTGGGGTGGGGGCGGGTCAAAAGGTCATTACTAAAGGTACAATAGGAAGGATGTAGGATATATTTTTTCAAAACTTGGACAAAAGCTAGGAAACCAGCAGTAAATAGCAATTCCATCCTTGCATATGTCAAACCATCATACCTGCATACTTTGGCCAAAAAAGGACTTAAGTCTCAGGGTTCCCCAGTGGCCCAAAGGTTCTTAATATTGATCACCATTCACCACCATCTGCCCAATCTTGTACATACCTGAATTGCACATAGTAGGAGCTCAATAAATATTGGTTGAATTTAATAGTTTTTATCTGGGTCAATTAAAATGAGAATCACAAATTATACAATTTAAACTTGCCAACAACCTGAAAAGAAACTGGTAGCAAATCAGGTTGATGGAAATTATATTCAAATAAAGTGTTTTATATGCCTAACATCAACCTTTGGAAAAACTCTAGGAGAAAACCTCTACACAAAGCTTCTACATTATGAATTTGGATAGAAGTTGTTCCCCCCACCCCCCCTTCCCTAAAGCCTCCTTATGACAAAGTGGAGCAGAAGATGTGCTTAAGTTTTTTAGGGAAATGTAGGGGAACCACATTTCTGAAGATGGTAGCTGACTAACCTCTACCACCGATTCCTCCACGGCCCATTGCTCCTCGCCCTAGGCCCCCTCTCCCAGGGCCTCCACGACCTCGGACACCACCTCTTCTTAATCCCATTCGGGGAGCTACGCCTCGTCCACCTCGGAGCAGGTTTTGACCTTGGAGAGGGGAGACACAATGCACATGCAGGTAAATCCAAGATATATAATAAAGTTTAAATCCCAGCCAGGGGAAGGTGGTAAGGTTTAAATGGTAAGGAATAATTTGGACACTTTCCAGGTTGGCCAAGGCAAGTCTACACTGGGAGGATGGGTGCTTAACTAGAAATTTGCTCTTCATGTGTTAATTTCAACAAGTATATATTGAGCTCCTCCTACCTGCCCCTAATATTCTGGGGAATTAAAATAGTTGACCATCTTTACCCTCAAGGAGCTTACACAATCTTGTTAGGGACAACTCATATACAAAGAATCTGAAAGCATCTGATAAAATGCAAAACTGTATTATGTTCATCAATATTGGTTTTAAAAGTTCTTTATACATGATATATCAGAATATCACATAGCACACAAACAAAAGAAGCTGGCCCATCCAATGAGAAGTTCTAGCCAACCAGAACTTTATATACCTCACAGGTTTCCTTAAGTAAATATAACCTCTTGCATTAGTGAGTGAGGAGGGTGGCAAGTTATTTTAAAATGGTATGGGGAAGATATGGATTACTTCTTATGCAGATCAAAGCCATTTACCACTGCGTAAATTATGAGAAAAAAAATGGATTTACTAAAGAACACTGCATAATATTAAAATCAAGTGACCTGAAAATATAAGTATTGCAGCCAGATTTAAAAATTATATGTCCTGAAGTAACATATGAGATAAAGGGGAAGAGAGATATGGTATAATAAAAGTTTTAAGGACTAACCTCGAAGAGACATTCCTCCCCTTAGCAGGGCTCTTGTAGCACGTCCTCCACGAAGTCCTCCTCGTGGCAAGCCTCTCTGGCCCATGGGCAAACCCCGTCCTCCAACTGCTCCCCTGGCCAAGGGGCCAGTGGGGCGGCCTAACCGTGCCTGGATGTTACTTTTACCTAGACGCTGTTTTAAGCTCTTCTGAAAGGAAAGTTTTGTAGAGGTTAAGATCAGGAAAGAATCCAGAGAGGATGGAGATTCACAGAGCACAAAGAGAAGCAAGTGAGATGCCTTGCACGGAGGGAGAGCCCTACAGTGAGTGCCCTAAGGATTTCCATACAGAAGCTGCTAGTACTTGCCTCAAAAGGAAAAGAAGTTGAGTTTTGGTCAGAAGGAAGCTTGAGTGTGGTCTTGAATTTGGAAAGCATCAAACTACCTGAATATGTTTTGAATTCAGTCATCACACACCAAAATCTCTTCAGACTTTGAGTTTTATTTTCAAATCCTGGCTTTTGTTGGTTGTTTTTCCATTTTTGGTTACTTAACTTTGAGAATGCTATAGGTATCTTAGGGTCAGAGCTAGGACCTCAGAGATCATCTGGTCCAATTCCTTTGTTTCCCAGATGAGGAAACTGAGGTCCCAAGAGTTTTCTCTCAGTGGGTAGTGGAGTTAGGTTTTGAATGTAGGTCATCTGGGTCCAAAACCAAAACATTTCCCACGGTACTTTGCTCACACGACTAGGGGTATACTTGACAAAGCACTATATAAACCAAAAATTCTACCTTCCAAAATTGGGAATTCTGACCTCTGAGAATCATAATATTCATTCTACCTTCTGTTGGCATGTCAATTACAAATTTATTTGAGCTGTGGAAGTTATGACCTAGACTGATTTTCCTGCTTGAAATGTGGTCCTTTGCTTCACTCTCAGGGTTACATTTGTAGATGTTCCTTCCTTTACCTCAGAATTTGATGAATAAACACAAAAAGTTATAAGCTCTCAAACCTTAAATTTCAAAAATCCACAAACGTATGTCTATTTTTCCAACAAGTACCAATATTAATCATTTTTAGTACCAATCAAGCAAATAATCTAAACATTTCCATCTTTAAGACAATTATTGACTACCTTTCTGAGCAAGTCTGTACTAGGCAAATGTGAAGATTTCACAGATCCTTCCTTACAAGGAGAACACACTGGACTGCAAAAGATAGCTCGTCTCAAGAGAGAAAAATGTCCCCTCACAAATGAGATTAAGTGCAGTCTTTGAGGAAAACCAGAGGTCTGATAAATGTTTTTCCATATTTGATAAATGAGATGTCTTTCCATTGTGTAAAGTCATCAACACCCTCAAACCCTTCCTTAAGTTCTCTACAATAGTAGGTACTTTTGATCTCCTCCAGTCATTATATAACAGGCTGGTGATAATCCCCTCAATCTTAATTTTAACAGGTTGCCTGATTATTATGCAGATTTCCCAGACAAGATCAAATATGAATGCAAATTGTTTCTAAGCCAAAGAAGGAGTTTTTGAAGTGCTATCTACCCAATTATAAGATAAGCCATGAAATGAAAAGGTCTGTCTATACAGTTCCTTTTTTTAAAGACCCACCAGAAGTGTGAAGTCAGGGCTCCATTCCAAAAACCCTTTATATTTATTCATTAACAGTCACAAAGGGGTGTTTTTTTTCTTATAGCAGAAACCCTACTTTTTTTTTTGGCCATCATTACTGGCTCCTAAATATTTATAGTGACAATGCATTGATTAACACTCTGTTTAAGTTTCTGAAGGCATATAGCTTTCACTGATAAAATCTTTTAAAATAATCTATAGAGTCTTATCTCCAGGAACTCATCCTCATTTTGAACTCTTTGAAGAAGCTATCCACCACCATTTTTTTTAAATGATAAAAAAAATATTTTGGCCACTCTGTGGTAGGTGAAGCTGAAAGCCTTGCTTATTTTTGGCCAGTGAGCCCAATGGTTCAGAGTGTGTTATATTTAACTAGATCTAAGCACAGCCATGCAGTGCTCCCATGTCAAGTCCTTACAGTTGGATGGCACCGCCCTCCAGACTGCCAGCCACAGCTTGGACATATCCTTCCACAGCCACTCTCCGGACTTGCATACACAGTCTATGAATAATAAAGAGCAGGTTTTACTTCAGATCTAGGTGGAAATATGGATTGTGACTTCCTGGAAATCAGGTGGAAAACCATAATCTCTAATCACATATTCAAGATTTCTTGTTTTCTTCTAGATATAATGTGAGTTTGGGGGAGTGAAGGCATGATACCTTCACCAATTCTAAAATTACTTCCTTTTCTGAGTTACTAAGCATTGTCAATACAAATAAATTGACTATGCAGAATTTATAGATAGGGGAAGGAGAAATAAAAAGCATATTTTCCTAGCTTTTAAGTCATTTAACAATACCTTCAAAACGATCAG
The DNA here is from genome assembly GCF_016433145.1 of Gracilinanus agilis. Classification (NCBI taxonomy): domain Eukaryota; kingdom Metazoa; phylum Chordata; class Mammalia; order Didelphimorphia; family Didelphidae; genus Gracilinanus; species Gracilinanus agilis. Next base: position 169,823,308 of record NC_058133.1, read on the forward strand.
AAAATAAAGGGGAGGCAGTAGATGCCAAGATCTTCAATTGGATTTCCTGAGGAAGTTTCAATAAAAAAGTACAAAACACTAGTATCTATAAAATGATCCAGGTCACACTAAACTGTGAAAACCACCCTCCCTCCACCAAAAGACAGTGGGTTACTTCTCCATACTTGTTAACCAAAATAAAATACTTTGAACTCCTTTTTCCCTCCAGAAAATCCTCAGCTCTTACCCTGAGCCACCTTGTAATAATCCACCATATCCTGCATATCCATCAGTAGGGCTGCCTGACAGGCATCACCAGCTGCCTCTGGAGGATTATGACCTACTCTCTCACCTGCTTAAGTTTCAATGCTGCCTGGACAGAGGGTCTATTCTCCATCTGCTGGGCCAGTCTTCTGTTTCTGGCACTGGCTAGCTGCTGTTGCTGCTGCATCGTAGCCCGAATATTCACTGGCATCGGCTGTTTGTTCTTCAGCATATTAGTAAAGCTTCAAGGTCGAACAAAATGGGTGTTTAAATAAAAGCTTTATTACAAAACATTTATTGGCATTTTCATGGCTCTCTAGACCAGGAGCTCCAGATCCCACGAACTTTATGTAAAATGGTACGCTTAGATCAAGGCTGATGTGGGTCAAGGACTCCTCTGTTTCCACAAACGTGCAAGAATCAGAAACTTAGAAATGCAGGTAAGTGCAGTACATTCATTCAAAAGTGATAACAAGGGCTTAGGTTACTGCTTTTAGAAAAGTGGAAGGAATGAAAAACACGCAATAAGCAGATATGGTGATGACAGGAAACAGAAGATGTTACAAAGAATCAGAAAAAGACAAAACAAATACCCTGGGGTGGGGTAATCAGGTAAGTAATTTTAGAGGGAACTGGTCCAAGGTATGCCTTATGGGTGAATGTGGAACAGTTACAGTACCCTTCAAATTCCATGGAAATAATGCCTCCATATCAAAGAGGAGTATATCAAGTTTTCTCATTGTCTCTGTCAATCTAGTTACATGTAAAGAACATTTACAAGATTTTATAATCAATCTCACCACATGCCACCAACTAAGACAGAATCTAGGGCACATAATGAAATTCTTTTTAGAGGGGAGGGGGAGCCCCTTTGCCTATCATTTAATCAGGATAGGAAACCCCTCCCCAGTGAGGAAAATTCATTTACCACTACAGAGTGGCACTTGTTCTGAAACTCTGGTCATGAAGATTGCAGAGGCCAATCTAGCCCAACTGCCTCATTTTACAGATGAGGAACTGGGGTCCAGACTGGTTAATAAATGACTAGCCCAAGGCTACATCCTTTTTAAGTGTCTGAGTTGGGATATGAATGAGGTCTGACTTTAAGTCAGGCCCCCTATAAACCTCTCATTTGGGAACCCTCGGAAGTTAAGTGACCAGACTAAGTTCACACAGCCAGTGGCTCTTTGAACCCAGGTCTTCCTGATTCTGAGGTGGACTTTTCTATCCACCCATACCTGTATGACCCTTCATGCTGAATATTTTTCTTTTTTTCTGGTCTGAGATTAAGGAGGCGCCACTACCAAAGAAGGCTTCATCCTGCCATAACTTTAAAGTCTTAGTAAGTTGCCTGGGGCATTCAGAAATTAAATTACTTGCCCAGGATTATAGTCAGAATATCAGAAGCTGGGCCTGAACTTGGACCTTCCTGACTCTAAAGTCCATTTTCTATCTACTATATGTTTGCATCTCATGGCAAATATTAAGCTGAAGAAAAACAGTTAAAAAAAATTTCCTACTAGTTTGCCATGTGCTACAACATAATTTACTTTCAATTTAATTAGTGGAACAACATAAAAACTCTCAACACAGGTCTTTGTGGTGTTACATTTTAAAGTTTTACTTTCCTGGACTTAAGTGGTATCTCCCTTAATTACCCCAGGTGAGCCTTCTTGAAAAAAATCATGCATTAGTGCAACAACTAAGAATGTGATCACACTCCAATGAGTCCCATCCATGAAAACTCAATGGAACAGAAGAGAACATTTAACAGAAAAAGAAATAAAAACAAAACCTAAAGCAGTGCTGAAAGATGCAGAGATGAAGCAAAGAGGGTGCCTCTTACAAGGTCCAAGAATAGCATTCAAGGGCCTTTGGGCTAAGTTTTGGCCTGCTACCTGCCTCTTACAGGCCAGACCACAATCTTGTCGGCCTTGGACTGGGCAGCAAGCCTCCTACAGCCAGGGTAACATGCTACCGTGCTGCAGCATCCCCTATATCAATGTAAAAAACATGAAGAAAAAGGGAGGGTGTGAAGTGTTTTAATTTAAAACACATCCCACCAGATTAACAGGTAAACAGCTACTGATAATGAGTTTTGAAACATTGCCCAATTTGTTTTGCGTACCATATATGCAGCAACTTAAGAACAGAGGTCCTTAGCCTTCTGTTGATATTTAAGTTAGCTTTAACTTAAAAACTGGGCCAGAAACCAAGATGGTTTTTAGTGTATTGGACCCCGGGGCCAATTTAAGTAAAGTTTTCTTATGTAGGAGTTGAAGTTGCTGTTGGCTGCCTCACCGCTCATTTAGAGACATCTTGGTGGTGCTTTTTAGCACAACTTTCGGAGCTGACTGTGCAGCCATCTTCAAATCCCGGGAATCTGTAAAGGAAAACAGACAGATTAATCAAACAGAAAGGAGGACATTATCTTTCATCTCTATGAGGGGCAGATACAATCAGCAGTTAGGATAGGTATTATGACTTTACTAAGAATTCATTGCTGATTTAAAAAAGAAGATCAAATGAAATAAGCTATGAACAACCAGCACAGCCACATAATAGAAAACAATCCTCCCAACATAAGTTACCAAGTGAGGCCTGCCTTCTTGCTCCTCCTTCAAGAAGAATCAAGTAGTGGTGGAGCTATTAAGCAGAAGCTCCATCATTTGGCTTTCAACTAGTCTGATGCCAGGCTGGATGCTGATTATGACCAAGTTGGGTACTGAACAGACTTTTCTGGGAGAGCAAAGAATTTGCTAGTTGGCAAAGTGCCTTGCCTCTAAGAGATCTCCCAGGGTGCTCTTTACATTACTGCACCTCGAAGGTTCTGTTTTCCTCAGAAACCCAAAGATCTTATTTTCTTTTGTCTCCAAGGAGCACCTGGTACCCCCAAACCAACCATCTATTCAAATTCAATTAATATTTGTGAACCTACCACTCTGTATACACATCGTGCCCCTTGACTCTTCTCAGAAGTTTGGGGCCTAAACCTTTCACCTCTCTTTTCTCTTCTCACCTCAGTCTCTCCTCCAATTCCCTGCCCCTGAGACCCTTTCTCTCAAGTCTCCTCGCCCAAACCCCGTCACTCCCTAGATGCTCCTCCCTCTACTTCTCCTATGCCTCTCGGGATTCCCACCTCAAACGCTCTCCTCCCTCGTTCTCTCCTTCGCGAGCCTGGTTCCCCACCCCCCCGCAGCGCTACAGTCCCCGTCACGTGCTAGGCGAACCCCCATCTCCCGCCCCGCATTCTCTTCCCCATCCCCGCTTTGGTCGTTCCCTCTCTTTCCTCTGCCTCACGCCCTCCTCTTCGCGTCCCCCCAAAAGACTTTCTTTCGCACACACCGCTCCCCCCCCAACCCGGGCCCCCGGTCCGGCCGCGCACGCGCACACGCACCAAAGGACACGGACGCCAGCGCTCCGCCGGGGGCCGCCGCTGCCACTGCGGTTGCGGTTGTGGGGCCGGAGACCGGCCGCGCTGGGCTTTTCTGGGGAGGGTGAAGGCGCTGGGCTGAGCCGAAGGATAGTTAGTCACTTGTGTGACGGGTTGGCTGTTGGGTCCTCGAGTCCGTTCTTCTCTCAATCCGCCCTCCCGCCAGCTGCCGCGACCAACTCTCGCTTGACGACCCGAACAAAATGGCCGCCAAGCTCAGAGCCGAACGGCACTGGCCAAAATGGCGCCGGCGCGTTGGCGTTGACGTGAGACTCGCGCGCGTCGCGAGGGGCGGGGCTTGTGTTGGGCCCCGCCCTCCTCAGAAGTTAGTAACACGTGCGTTCCCTGGGTGAGGACGTTTGAGTGAATGCTTTGTGCTTTTGTATACGTTTACGGGTATCCCCAACGGACATTTATGCTGTACGCCGGAGGACGTTTGCCTTTCAGACCCAGCAGTCCTGGGCTCTGACTGGCTCTTGCTCCTGGGGCATTCCCAGCCCCTCTGACTCAGAGTGAGACCAGGTCGCAGCGGTAAATCTGGGTACTCTAATGCCGCATCCCCTCCGGGTCCCACTGCCTATCCCAGCACCCAGTTCTCTTGTTACTGGTCCTGTTCCTTGTGCCCCTCCAGGCTGTAACAGGAGATCTTAAACTGGAACCAGGACCAAATTGAGGTTTAATCCAAAAGGTGTAGTGGTGGTGGCTATGATAGTTGCACTCTCAAACAGGCAGGCTCTTAAACCCCGCCCCCCTCCCCCCCAACAAAAACTCTCCTTCCCTTCTGTCTTAGAATCTCTACTGTGTATTGGTTCCAATATTGGCACAGGCAGTGAGGGTTAAGTGACTTGCCCAGGGTCACCCAGCTAGGAAGTGTCTTAAGTTCAGATTTGAACCCAGTATCTCCTGTCTCTAGGCCTGGCTCTCTAATCTGCTGAGCTACACCCTCAGGTGGGCTCTTAACCTGGGGTCCATGAACTTGCTTTTTAAAAAATATTTTTATAACTGTTAAAACATATTTGGTTTATTTTGTAATCTCATGTATTTTACGCACTTAAAAAGAAAAGGTCCAATCAATCAATAAGTACCTGTTAAGTTGCCAGACCTTTCTATGACACAGGAACTCTTGGATTAAAATGATTTTTAAAGGCTTAGTTGTAGGTCCTATTATCCTAAATAAGTTTTGGACCTCTACCCTTCCTGAGCTTCTTAAAGGGATAACAACTTTACTTCTTTAACACTTTAGACTTGATTACAATTTCGTGAGTTGATCTGGGATCTTATCAGCCCTCTTTACCTGTCTTCTAGATTCTCAGTCCTTTTCAGAAAGAGGGTTCTTCCTCTTCCATCCTTTCAAAGGGAAAAAGCAAGGCACACTGGGGTTGTCCTGTACATCTCTACCTCTTTCCCCCTATTGATCTGGAATCCCAGATGCCCAATCTCCAGACCCCCATAGCATCTTGGAAACAGGGACTTTCTGCAGCTCAAAACCAATTCCAATATTCACCCTCTCAAGGAGAGATAGCACCTCTTCTCCACTAAACCACAAAGGAGACAGACACAGCAACTATTGGGAGAGGAGCCTTTAATGAATAATGGAGCAGTACAGCTCAAATGCTATGGCCAAGCCTGGGACATGAATTGGGGGAGTCTGAGGGTTAGAGGGAGGGCCATGTGGAGAGTGATGATGGGAATGAGGGAGAGGGAAGGGGCTTATTGGTGCTGGCCAGGGCTGGGCTGCTTGCTCAACTGTTCTCCCAGAAGAAGTTGTTGCAGGCCACAGTGAGTGCAGCCACCAGCACCACATACTCCTGGAAGTCAACTTCACCATCACCGTTCTCATCCAACTCCTTCATCACTTTGTCCACTGCATCGGCATCCTTCTGGGTCTGGAATATGAGTAAAGTAGGGGATCTGTGTGATAGAAGACTGGGAAGATTTTAGGAGGTATTGAAAAATTGAGAAGGAACATGACTGGGGAACTTGGGTAGGACTATGGAGGATAATGAAGAAGAACATGAAAGAAACAGTAAAGACAGGTGTACAGAAAATTAGAGGGCAAGGGATGGGGCGATGTGGGAGAAGGTAAGAGGGCTGTGAGTGGGATGGGAAGGGAGAACTGGTCTGGACTGGAACTTAGACTATTTTCTTTTTTTCTTCCTTCCTTCCTTCCTTCCTTCCTTCCTTCCTACCTTCCTTCTTTTCTATCTTAGAATGAATATTGTGTATTGGTTCTAAGGCAAAAGTCTGGTAAAGGTGAAGCAGTGGGGGTTAAATGACTTGCTCAGGGTCATACAACTAGGAAATCTGAGGTTGGATTTGAAGCCAGGACCTCAGTTGTCTAGGCTTGGCTCTCAATCCACTGAGCCACCTTACTGCTCCCTTTGTATCCTTCTTCATGTATTTAACAGGTCCCCTCAGTCAGTTTAAGGAGTGTGAGCTCCTTAAGAACAGGGCAAAGGGATTTATCTTTAGAGTCCCCAGTGCCCATCAGTGTTTTGCATATGATAGGCCTTTAATAAATGTTTATTGATCTAAATTAATTAGGAGACTGGGAAACCTGCAAGGGATGGAGGAGGGAATTGGGATAGGGATTGGGAACCTGATAGAAGAGAGATGAAGTCCCTAGGAAAGGTGACTATTTCCCATTCAATCTGAATCTGGGGGCTAGCTCCCAGACCAGGAGCTCAAGGGTACTCCCCCACCTCCTCATCCCCCAAATAAATACTCACATCCAGGAAGCCAGAAAGCTCAGCTTGCAGTAGCTCCTTCAGCTCCTTCTTGCTCAGTTTATACTTATCTCCTTCCTTGCCAGAGTGGGCGTGGAACACATTGATGAGGGATTCCATGGCAGTCTCCAGCTCCGAGCCCATGGCTGCAATACACCTACCTCCCCCCACCAACCCCTCACCAGGTCAGACCAGAGTGAAGTTGGGATAGGGGGCAGGGATCAGGGCTCAGTGCTGCCTGAAAACAGGGAGCCCTGGGCTCCTAAAGCCCTTGTATTATAATGCATTTATAGTTCATTTAGATTCCATCCTTCATTTTGTAGATTCCATCCTCTAGGACCATATTTAATATTATTAATCATTTATCCTTTCAATTGACATTTTACTTTCATTTATTATTCTTGGTTAGCAGAAGCCAAAGAACTGATTAATTCAGCCTTACTATTTTTTAAAGTACCATAGGCATCAGACCTGTAAGGGATCTTAGGGATGGAGTCCTATTTCCTAATTTTACAGATGAATAAACTGAGGACTAAAGAAATGATTTGCCCAAGATAATATAGTAGGGAGTTGAGACTAGGATTCAGATTTCCCTGGCATTTTTCTAGCAAATTTATGGTGTCTATCACAATGGTCCAAAAACTAGATGTAAAAGTTCAGAGAAAAGGAGGGAGGTTAAAGGATCAGGGCTAGGGAATTACTGGAAGGAAAGAGACAAAGGGCAGGAGATAGGGATAAAGCAGGGAAAAGGTGGGAAGCTGGAGGGTAGGAGATAAGGGACCTCTGTAGTGAAAGGGGGCATTGTAGGTACAAGAAGAGAGAGGGCTAAAAATGGAGATTGCTGGGCAGCATCAGGGAACAAGAGAGATTCAATGGTAGATGGGCAAGTAAGGGCATCTTACTCACTAGGCAGCTGCCCCCAGGAATGAGGGAATGGACAAGTCTTTCTCCTGTGCTATTTTTATCATAGGCCCAGCCTGTCCTGCCCAGGGGAGGGTGTCTCTTTAGTAACTACCCCTGTTTGCCCTCTCCATGAAGAGAACAAAGAAGCCTTTCCTAGAGTTAAAAGGGGAAATTTGAAGGATCCTTGCCACTGCTGCAGTGCTATACCCCTGCTTTTTCCAGCTTGTGTTTGATACTCCATCTTCAATGTTCCATCTCCCCAGGGGTTCTTAGCCCCCTACTCCCATCCCTCTGACTTCTCTAATATCCTCCTTCCTTTTAGTTCCTTTGCCCCTTGCCTGCACTGTCTATGCCTGAGAATCCGTCAGACTGGTCCCTCTTGAGAATCAACTCTTTCTAATCAGACATGGATGGTGAGAATGGAGAAAGGAATGTTTGATCCTTATCCCCCAGAACTGGGCTCTAAGGTGTGGTGGTGGTGGTGAAACTAAAAGACAGAGAACAAACTCCTTTCCCCCTAGAGAAGAGGGGGAGTAGATGAGAGTCTAGTTGGGGGTGATCAGAAATGAAGAGGAATATAGTATGCTTGAGGTTCCCTTGAGGCAAGGGGCAAGGAAATGGAGGGAAGGAAGGAGGATGAAGTGTGTGAGGTTATAGTGGGATATGGCATTGTTGAGAGGGGCTTCAAAACCCAGGTTACTGCTTTCCTCTGCTCTGGGAGTAAACAGCACCCTTCTCCCCCTCCCATTCACCCCCATCCTCAGAGGGGATCTCAGGTGTCCTAGATCAGGTATCTCTCACCTTTTTCCCCAGGACTAAGGGGGATGGACAATGGGTCCTATCGGGTGACACTCCAGCTCCTCAATGGATCCCTTGTGAGTGTCACCTGAACTTTGGACATGAGAAGTGGTTGTCACAGAGACCAAGGAGGGGGGAGGGGGTGTGGAATGGGAACCTGAAGCCTGGGTCTGATGGGGGGATAAGGGAAGGGGGGGCTGGCATCTCCTATTACCAGCCCATCACTGATCACTGTTCTGGCGGTCCTGAGGTGCCAAGCGAACCTTGGGTTTCCCCCACAAACATGCCTGTGGACCCTTTGGGAAGTGTACAGTGTGCCCTGTGTAGTGTCTCTGAAAGGTAGTAGCTCAGGAGAGCCTTTCTTGAGTGTAGAGTTGAAAAATGCCAGAGGGAGAAGGAAGATGTAAGGAAGTTAGAAAAGAAAGAAAAGAGGGAAAACAAGGCAATAGGTTACTGAGTAGAGAGGGAAGTGAGTGAAACACCCTTGCTAGCATCCTCCTCCCTACCCCCACTCAAAACAATTTTTCATCTATTGTTCTTGGATGTTATTAGGGACTTAAACTAGAAGCAAGGCATGGGGTGGGCTTGCAAAGGTCCTGGGGTGAAGGAATAGTTCTACTACTTTGAAGCCAAAATCACCCCCTTCTTCCCACCCCCTCCTCCCAGGGTCCTTTGGGGGTTGAAGAAAGTCTGGACTTGGGATCAGCTGTCCAGTTAAAACTTATCTGTCTTCTACTTGGCTCCAGCCAGGGCTACTTATCGCAGAGAAAGCAGGGCAAAAGCTTAGGGCCTAGATGTTTCTATCTTCAACCCTTAAACCCAGGAGAGAGATGAGCTGGGGTCAAGGGAGCCCCAAGGATGGAGAAGGGAAACTTGGGGATTCCTTAGCTAGAAGAAGGGGCTATATTGTCTTTGGAGAAATATCTGTCCTCTCATCCCACCACTGAATTTCTCAGGTTAACTGATATCCTTCCGCAGATAGACCCTTCAGATCCTTCACTGAGCCCCAAAGTCCTCTATTGCTCGCTGATAGCCCCCCTCAACTGAGCACCATTCCCAGATTCTAGGAGAGACCACCATTCCCCAAGTAGTAGGCACACCCTCTGACTCCGACAAAGCAGAATACTCACGGGTGGGTTCGGGGCAGAAGGGGAGCAGATGACAGGGATGAAGCTGCGTGTCCTGTGGTCAGAGCTCGAGTGGGGAGATCTCACTTCAGGCGTCCTTCTCCCTACTCTGGACATCCCCTCCTACCCTTAGCTCCACCCCCTTTTCGGGCTGACCGCCAGTGGGGCAAGCGGCCAGCTAGCAAACAGAGGCGCCCTCTGTCTCCAGGGTTGGGGACAAGCTGGCCCTGTATTCCCTCCTCCCCCAGGTCGGAGTTTTAAAAAAGTCCTTTCCCCACATGCATGCTAGCGATCAAACGGGGTTCTTGGTTGTGGTTGCTACCAGCTCCGCCCTTGCACAGGGCAGAGAGGGCAAGGGACGATAAAGTGGGAGACAGAGAGAGAGGTAAGATGGGACACCACAGGATGTTGCACCTTTCTGGTCTTTGGACCGCCCCGTAACGGTCCCTAGTAGTGAGGCACGGTCATTCTGCCCCTATCTGAGAGACTCCACGGAGGGGATGTTAAGGGGACCCTTCCATGGAGACTCTCAATAGGGGTCTCAACTCCCCAGAATTCTTCAGAAGACAGTGTCTCCCTCCTTTACTCGTAATCTCCCCAAAACCTAGCCGGGATGCCTAAGTAAGGACTTCTTTGAGGGGAGAGGGCAGAAATAAGTGAGATGGAAAACGGGAAAAGGGATTTGGAGGACTCTAGCTGAATGGAGATTGGGGGGCAGATGCAGGCTTGGGAGGGAGCGCCATGTCCGTAGGAGATACGGGGCTGGAGGAGCCCAGAAAAGTAAGGTTTAACATTTGTTTGCTTCAGGGCAGGGAAAAAGTGGGAAAGGAAGGATGGGCCAAAACGTTAATGCGCGGATGCGTGAGTGAGGAGGAGTGGGTGGGCGTGCCCTTTGCCGAAGTTCACCACGGGAAACTCTATATCTCAGGATCTACACCGCGGACTCCAGCCTTCCCAGCCCCTCCCCTCGGGCTTTAATAAACCTCAGTCCAGCCCTACTTGCATCTGCTAGAGACTGAACAGGAGGGTGAGTATCTACCCTGCTTCAGATGCTCTTTTGGAGGGGGCTGGATGAGGTCCACTCTTCCCCAGGAGAAAGAAGAGCTCCTCCCGCCAGGTCCAGGAACTAGGAATTCAGGAAGTGACTTTAGGGCTCTGAAGGAGAGGTGGGGGCACTGGTCCTTGAAGGGGATGAACAGGTTGAAAGAGGGTCAGATTCAGTTAGAGAGGGTTTGGAATTTCCCTTTTTCTACAGCCCACTATCTTGTTAGGACTGTAAAGAGATCGCTTTTTGGCAGCTTATTTCCTGCCTCCGATTCCGTAGCTTAAAAATGGGAGGAGCCCTCTAGTCGGACCCGTTACAATTAGCTTAACTTCGGAACGGTCAGTATATTTTGGAGTGGTTGTGCATCTTCCTGCCCTTGATACCTAGAAGCCTCTGTATGGTTTCCATAGGGAAGTTAAAGAAGACTGGTTGAGAAAATACCAACTTTCTCCTTTGTGGTGCAGATTCTGGGTCCCAAAGTTGATGGAGTGGGAAGAGGGGACATTTCTGACCCTTCCTGACACCCTACCTCATTTTCAGAAGATTCCTTGGAAACAGTTGAGGCAGAGACATTTTCACTACCCAAGTGTGTCTAGGCTGCCAGTCTCATTGTCCATGAAGGGAGGGAGAAGTCTAGAATTTATATATTTTTTTTTTGTTCTTAGTGCCCAATTTAGGGTCATCACAAAATAGATATTTATTTACTAAATAAAAGTAGGAAGGAATCAATGAATGAATAAGCAAATTAATGAGTTGCATACTTATCAGGCTTTTAATAGTCTTTAAGTGGATTGATAGAGGGCTGTATTCTTGAACTTCCAGGTGTCAGATCCCCCACTCCCCATAAAGAGCTCACACAGAAGGGCTCCGCGGGCTGAGACTCCTGGGGAGGGGGCAGGGTTTCTTTTTCTAGGGTTCTAGAATCTCCAATAGAGCTGGAGGGAATGAGTAAGTAATATGAGGGCAGGGTTCCTCCCTAGAGATGTCTTCTGGATGTCCCTTTCTCTCCAACCATCCTTAGATCCACAGTTAGTTCATCGGCAGCAAGCTTCCACACTCCTAGCCTTCTCCATGGCTGCTGAGCCGTTGACAGAGTTGGAGATAGCTATTGAGACGGTGGTGAAAACCTTCTTCACCTTCGCTGTTCGAGAGGGGAAGAAAGGCACCCTCAGCATCAGTGAATTTAAAGATCTGGCCACCCAGCAGCTGCCCCATCTGCTCAAGGTAACCGGGAACTCAGGGCAAACTGAGAAGATGGAATGAGATGATGAGATTCAGGAGGTACCAGACAAGTTGTGTGACCCTGTGCGTGTGGCAGTGTGACTGTGAGTGTGATTGGGCTTGCAAAGTCTAACTTGTGGAATACACTGAGTGCGGACAAAGCACTGCACGTGTTTGTTTTATTGGTCTGTATCTGGGAAGATCCCATGAAGTCACTAGACTGAAAGGTGTCTCCAAGGTAGATGAGCCACTCCTCAGTGGCTTAGAGAATGGCCTGGGGCAAGGGGATATCCCATGGCTTGCCTGTGGACACATAGCTAGCATTAGTCACAGTAGGGACTTGAGCCTCCATCTTGATGTCAGGTTGCTTTTTGCATGTGTTTAGATGAATAAAGTCTTATGATTTTGTGCAACCAGATGTCTGGGTGTTATGGGGTATGGACCTATGACTGAGACACCTAGAAGATATATTGTACATGAATAAGGCTTTTCTCCCTGACTAAACCATCACTTCTTAAAGGGTAGAGACAGTGTCTCATATGTCCTTTTTTTACTATCCACCATATTGGCTAGTACGTACTTCATAAATACTTGCCTCCTAGAATATGTGACCCTGGCAAGTCTTTAACCCCAATTACCTAGTTGGAACCGATAGTACCAATTCTAAGACAGAAGGTAAAGATTGAAAAACAAAAAACAAGAGAAAGCAAAAAAAAAAAAACCAAAACGTTCACTTCTAGTGACAAGTTCAATATTTTAAGTTTCATTATAGAATTTCAAAAATTATTTTGAATATAGATATTTTTTAAATGGACTTTTCCACACATATAGTAGAAAATAAAAAGGAAAGGAGGATTGTACACCATCATAGAATCTTATTCGTTTCAAGCTTTCTGTGAGATCTTGTTGCATCCTAATTGTTAGACAACTTATTAGGTATTCCTCCTAGCCTCATCTATCATTTGTAATTTGATAGGAGTGGTTTCTATGTATCCGAGTTGTTGACAAAAACAGTGACCGAAGAAGTCATGCTGGTAGGCAACTTCCGCACTGATATTCATCAATTAAAACTTTTTGGGTTCAATCTGCTATCAGCCTAACCAGTTATCTTATCTTCCAGGACATATATCTCACAAGGATGTCATGAGAGACTTTGTAAAACGTCTATCTTGCTGAAATCTGGGTATATGGCATCATCGTCATCAACTCCTGATCCTAACAATTCTGTTAAAAAAGCAAATGGGGTTAGGGCTGTGTGTGTGTGTGTGTGTGTGTGTGTGTGTGTGTGTGTGTGTGTGTGTGTGTTTCCAGGTTAAATGACTTGTAGGGTCACACAACCACCACTATGTTGGGAAAAACTTGAATCTTCTTGACTGAGGATAATCCATTATGTCAGGCAGCTTCTCAAAGATAGTGTATTCCAAATGAAAGAACAGATAACTATTTGAGAGAATACACACACACACACACACACACACACACACACACACATACACACACATACACACACATACACACACATGAGACAGCTAGGTGGCACAGTGGATAGAGGGCTGGGCTTGGGGGTCAGGAAAACCATGAGCTCAAATCTCGTCTCAGAAACTTGTAACAAGTTTGTAACCTCCATTTGCTACTGGATAAGGAAGTGGCAAATCACTCCCAGTATCTTTGCCAAGAAAATTCCACGGACAGAGGTCTATGGGCACAAAAAGTCATACATGACTGAAAAGACTGAATACCAACACATTCACATATGTGAATATGTAGATACATATAGTAAAGTATACATTATAGGCACAAATATATATGTCTGTGTATGTATACATGTAAATACACCGGAAAATGTCTAGTTGGACACACTGTACATTGACTCTGACATAGTGATGTAATTTTGGTTCACTTTGAGTACAAAGGACAAAACCATATATAGACATATATGGGCATGTATGTATATTTATATCTCTCTATATATCTTTATCTCACAGGTAGGAAGGAAAAAGAAAAATATGGCAAAAGTATTAAAAAAAAAACCCTTCCCTTCTGTCTTAGAATCAATACTGTGCAAAAATGCAAAAAAGTAGCCAGAGCTTAGCAATGGAGGCTAAGTGACTTGCCCAGGGTCACACAGCTAGGAAATACAAGGCTAGATTTGGACCCAAGACATCCTGGCTCCAGGCCTGGCTCTCAATCCATTGAATCATCTAGTTGCCTCTTGAATGTATCTTAAGGAAAGAATAGAGGAAGTATAGAGTAGGGAGACCTTGGGGAGACCAAGGTACTCTTCTCAGTTCTACCATCATCAACTAACCAGTTATGTGACCTTGCACAAGTTATTTCTCTTGTCTGGGTTCCTGGTTTGTTTCATTCAAATTAGTGGATCGGATTTATCTTTCTTGCTCCCTGCTCTCCTACTCACGCTTCTCTTCCCTATCATTTTCTCTGGCTATCAGTGGCTGTCAATAATCTTATTGGGTTAGGAACTCAGAGATTCTGCTCTATCAATAATTCATTGTGCAACTTCAGGTAAGTCATTTCTCTTTGGGCCTCAGTGTCCTCACCTGTAAATCAGATTGACTTTTCCACATATGTAGTATGGACTCTTTGAATAGATCCTTTTTAGCTCTAAATCTATGATCTTATGATCCATTTTACGATTCTGTAGATTTAATTGTTCCAGCAGAGTAAGGAATTTTGGTAAGAGATAGAAGAAAGAGAATTTAAAGGGAAAGCAATCTTTTTTCTATTATTTTGTTTTTTTCTAATTACATGTAAAAATAATTTCAAATATTCACATTTAAACATTTTGAGTTCTAAATTTATTCCTTCTTTCCCCTCCCCTTGCATTGAGCAAACAAGCAATTTGATGCAGGTTATACATGTGCAATCATGCAAAACATTTCCATTTTAGTCATGTTGTGAAAGAAAACAGACAGAAAAATTTCACCAGAAGTATAAACTAAAGAAAGTATTCCTTGATCTTAATTTAAACTTCACCAGTTCTTTCTTTGGAGGTGAATAGCATTTTTCATCCGAAGTCCTTTGGAATTGTCTTAGATCATTGTATTGCTGTGAAGAGATAAGGCATTCACAGTTAATTGTGGGACAATATTGCTGTTACTGTATAAAATGTTCTCCTGGTGCTGCTCGATTGATTTTGCAGCAATTCGTACATGTCTTTCCAGGTTTTTCTGAAATCATCCTGCTTGTCATTTCTTATAGCACACTAGGATTTTATCACAATCATATACTATAACTTGTTCAGCCATTTCCCAATTGATGGATATCTCCTCAATTTCCAATTCTATATCACCACAAAAAGAACTCCCTATCCCTTTTTTCATCTTTTTGGGATACATTTATTTTTCTTTTTAGTAGTTAGTAGTGGTATTACTGGAGGAAAAGGTATACACAGTTTTATAGTTCTTTGGGCATAGTTCCAAATTGTTCTCCAGAATGATTAGATCAGTTCACAACTCCACCAACAATGTCAAGGAGAGGAAATCCTGTCAATCCCTAACCCTGTGCTCAGGAAAGAAAGGGACCTTAGAGTTCATCTAGTCCTACTCCTTCATTTCATTTCATTTCATTTCATTTTTTAAAACCCTTACCTTCTTTCTTTGAATCAATACTGTGTACTGGTTCCAAGGCAAAAGAGTGGTAAAGGCTAGATAATGAGGGTTAAGTGACTTATCCCAGACCACACAGCTAGCTATCTGAGGTCAGATTTGAATTCAGGACTTCATCTCTGGGCCTGGCTCCCCATCCACTAAGCTACCTACCTGTCTCCCCCTTCATTTTACAGATGAGGAAACTAAGACCCAGAGATGTGTAGACTATAGTGCCTGGCGTAGAATAATCTTTTCAATAAATACTGGCTTCTTGACTTCTTTACTCAGCCTGGTGCTCTGTCCACTGTGCTACCTTAGTTGTTCCTTGAATTAGTTTCCTCATCTCTGAAACAAGCTGGATGGGAGGACCTGAGTTCAAATATGAGTTCAGATACTTCCTAGCTGTGTGGCCCTGGGCAAGTCACTTAAACCCAGTTGCCTAATTCTCATTGCCCTTCTGCCTTGGAACCAAAACTTGTATTAATACTAAGATAGAAGGTGAAGGTTTTTTAAAAAATGAATTGCATGCAGTGATCCAGGACAATTCTAAGGGACCTACGAGAAAGAATGTTATCCACATCTAGAGAAAGAATTGTGGGAGTAGAAATGCAGAAGAAAATATGTGACTTGTTTATATGGATATGTGATTTAAGGTTTTGGTTTTAAAGGATTGCTCTTTTACAAGAATGAATAATGTGGAAATGGGTTCAAGTGATTTTATAGCCCAGTAGAATTATTTGTCAACTCTTGGAGGGGAGGAGGGATGAGGGGAGGGAGAAAACATGAATCATGTAACCACGGAAAAATTTTTAAAATTAAAAAAAAATTAAGAATGAATTGTAGAAGGAAATGGCAATGGACGTGCCTAAAAAACAATTAGACATGAACTACCTTGGTTTAGGCATTGTGCTAAGCACTGGGCATATAAAGAAGGCAAATATACATGGAGGAGACAGCCTACAAATAGCTAGGTACAAACAAGATATAATATAGGATAAATTGGAATCAGTCTCAAGAAAGAAGGCTGATGCATTAAGGGGGACCTGATAAAGCTTCTTGCAAAAGTCAGAACTTTGTCTGAGACTTGAAGGAAGCCAGAAGGCAGAAATGAGGAGGAAGAGCATTCTAGGCATGAGGGACAGCTGGAGAAAAGACATGGAGTCTGGGGAGGGAATGTTTTTCTTGAGACATAACAAGAAGGTCAGTTTTTTAAAAATAACCCTTAGAATATTTCTTCTTAGAATCAATACTATGTATTGGTTCCAAGACATAAGAGTGGCAAGGTCTACGCAATGGAGTTTAAGTGACTTATCCAGAGTCACACATCTAGGAAGTGTCTGAGACCAGAACTGAACCCAGGACTTCTAGGTCTGGCTCTCAATCTACAGAACCATCTAGCTACTCCAAGAAGGTCAATGTTAAAAGATCTTAGAGTAAGATGGAAGGGAATAAAATATAATAAGACTGGAAAGGTAGGAAAGAGTTAGACTATGAAGGGCTTTAAAAACCAAATAAAGAACTTATTTTTTTGATTCTGCAGGGATTAGGGATTTATTCAAGGTTATTAAATTGGGGATGACATGGCCAGACTTAGACTTTAGGAAGATCACTTTGGTGGCTGATTGGAGGATGGTATGGAGCAGGGAAGAGATGCTTAAGGCTGAGAGCACCACTGGTGGCCTATTTTAATAGTTTTAGGCCTGAGGTGATGAGGGCCTGCCCAGAGGTGGTGGTAGTATCAGAGGAGAGAAGGGGGCTGAGGGAAATGTGGCAAAGGTAGAATGAATAACATTTGGCAAAAAGTTGGAGATGGGGGGAGAGAGAGAGTGAGGTGCTGAAGATAACCCTCAGGTGGTGAGCCTTCCGTGACTGGGAAGGTGTTGGTACCATGGACAGTAACAGGGAAGTTCTGAACAAAGGAGCATTGGTGGGGAAAGATAACAAATATACTGAGTTCAAGATGTTGACAGTAATCTAGTTCCAGATATCCAACAAGTGGTTCAGGAGAGATGTAAGGCCTGAATAATGAGATCTGAAAATCAGACATAGAGAGGATAGTTGAATCCAAGGGATTGCGGATGAAATCACTAAACAAAGTAGTCTAGAGAGAAAAGAGGGGAGAGTCCAGGACAGAGATTCGAGGGATATGTAAGATTAGTAGACACAACCTGGATGAGGGAAGGAAGTAAATAAACATTTATTGTGTCTACTATGCGCCAGGCAACCGTGCTAAGCACTTCACAAATATTATCTCATTTGATTCTCACAATCACCCAGAGAGGTAGGTGCTATTATGATCCTCATTTTGCAGTTTGAGGAGACTAAGGCACAAAGAAGTTAAATGACTTGTTCAAAGTCATACAGTTAGAATTTGAATTCAGGACTTCCTGATTTGAGGTACAGAGCTCTATTCACCATGCCAGAATAAGAGCAAGGAAAATGGAAGTCCCATGGATAGATGGTCTTCTCAACAAGTTTTAGCAACAAAAAAGGGAGGAGAGATATGGTATAGCTAGCAGGGACGGATGAATCAAGAAGGTGGATTGTTGCTTTTTTGAGGATGGGGGAGACAGAGTCATATTTGTTGGCATCAGGGAAGGAGTCAGTAGAAAGGGAGAGACTGAAGGAAGTGTAAGAGTGGAGATGATAGAAGGGAAAAATCTTCTAGGCAGAACATGATGGATTAGGTCCCCTGTGCATATAGAAGGGTTTACTTTGGCAAGCAGAAGAGTCACCTCTTTATATGAGACAGAGGTGAAGGAAAAGATATTAGGGGAAGGCACCTGAATAATGTCTGATGATGATGAGAACAGAAGGTGAACAGCCTTAATTATTTCAGTGAAATAATAATAAAGGCTAACATTTATATAGCACCTTAACATTTGCTGTGCACTTTATATGTGTGAGCTCTTTAAATTCTCACTACCCTCTGAGGTAGGTGCTTTTATTATCCTTATTTCATAGATGAAGAAACTGAGAGTCTGAGAGGTTAAATGATTTGTCTAGGGTCACACAGCTAGGAAGTGTCTGAGATAGAATTTGAATTCAGGTGTTTCTGACTCTGAAGTTCAACTTTTATCCACTGCACCATCTAGCCACCACTGACTTGTTATAAGCTCAGGGTTTTCAGCTAAGAGAGTGGCAGAGGGGAAGTCACAGAAAGCTTGAGGAACAATGAAAAGGTTTGGAGAAAGCTGATGTGGTGATTGGGATTTAATTCTGGAGTTGTAAACAGATCACCATGTTTCAGTCAAGCACCAGTTGACATTATGTGATGTAAATTTGTACCAGACCCAGTTAGCATGGTTTCTTGATTTTCCTCTGGATTTCTGTAGCACTAGAATAGCAGCAAAGACAGGATTGTGGGAATAATCCATTGGGGCTTGGCAGGGCACAATCAGCAGTATGTCAAGGGGGCAAAGGACTCGACTATGTAGGATGATATAGAATTGAACTGTTTCACCCAAATGATCAAGATGAATGAGAATTAGAAGTCATGGTGAGGACAAAGAAAAGGATTAGGAGTCATAAAGCAAAAGGAAAGGTAGAATCACAAAAGATAATAATCAGATAAAGGAATCTTAGAGTTCATGAACACGAAAGTGGAACAGTTGTGGGTGATGGCAAGATGAAGGCTATGACCATCTTGGGTGAATATGAGGCAGAATGTTGGAGCAGATTGTGAGAATTTAATAGATTGAGTAACTTGGAATTTAGGGTGTTTAAGGGAATATAATATGTATGTTTGAGTTCCTTCATATGAGGGCAGGAATTAGGGAGGGGAAAGACTATAAACCAGGTACTAAATTCATTGAGGAAGGAAGGAGAGTGTCCTAGGGATTAGTAGATAAGTTACCAGAATCTTGATTGGGTGATAAATATGGATTGAGTAAGCTTCAAAGGAGGAGAGAGGAATTTACTGAGTAATATTGATAGAGGAGGAATTTGAATGTGGCATGTGGAGTAAAGAATATTCCAACTTTTTTTCTTGTACATAGTTGTTTGTATATTATCTTTTTTTATTTGAAAATATTTATTTAATTTATTTATTTAGAATATTTTTCCATGGTTACATGCTTCATGTTCTTTCCCTTTCCTCCTCCTACCTCCCTCCCGTAGGCAACGAGCAATTCCACTGGGTTTTACATGTGTCATTGATCAAGACCTGTTTCCATATTATTAATATTTGCATTAGGGTGATCCCTTAGAGTCTACATCCTCAATCATATCCCCATTGACCCATGTGACCAAGCAGTTGTTTTTCTTCTGTGTTTCTGCTCCCACAGTTCATTCTCTGGATGTGGATAGTGTTCTTTTTCATAAATCCCTCAGAACTGTCCTAGATTATTGCATTGCTGCTAGTAGAAAAGTCCTTTACATTTGATTGTGCCACAGTGTATCTGTCTCTGTAATGTTCTCCTGGTTCTGCTTCTTTCACTCTGCATCAAGAATGTTCCATCTTCCCCACCATGACTAGTGCCTGGGAATAGGAGTGAGACCAGCCAGTGCTAGGAGGGCTTTTCAGGGATGCTATTATCAAGAGAGGGTAGGTCTCAGTGAGTACAAGAAGATAGAGGGAGTAAGAAAGGAAAAACATTTACAATGAAGGCAGATTTTGAAATTTTGGAGCAGGTAATTCACACAGCAGAATGGAAGGCATGGGTAGATCTAGAGTGGGATATTGGAGGGGATGGATTGAGGGAGATGAGAGTAAAGACTCTGGATGTGTACAGTGATGGCTAGGCTTTCAAGATTCCAGAGATGGAGAGAGTATGATGGGATGGGAAGATGCTAACCTTTAAGGAATAAGTTCAGGCAGAGTACCAGTGACTGGAGAGAAGATTCCACAAAATCCATCATCAGTCAAATTTGCTCTTGCCACAGCAGCACTTGTTTTCCCAGCCGTGGTATGACACATTGATCTTTCAGTTCTTCCCAAGGGTCAACATTATTTTGGACAGAATCCAAGGACAGGTACACACTTGTAATGATGGTCCTGTTCTGACTTTGCCTTGACGCCCTAGAACTCAGCAACACTCACATTGTTGACTGAGGCTTAAAGTCCTTTTCCTTTCCCAGTCCCTTTCCCCATCTCCCCTATCCCTGACTTTCTCTTTCATTTCCTCTGGTCAGGGTTTTTTTTTTAAACCCTTTTTATGTCTTGGACCCTTCTGTCAGTCTAGTGAAACTAATTCTATTAAAATCCATATAGCAGAATATTAAAACAGAACAAAAGCTCACAGGTTAGGAACCCCTCCCTAGCTATTGTGGCTTAGAAAGAGCATTGGCCCTGCTTAATCACTAGGTATTTTGGAGGGGCAAATCCCTTCTCTCTGGGCCTTGGCATCCTTATCTATAAAATAAGAATATTGGGATAGATGCCCTCTAAGGTCCCTTTTGGTTCTAACTCTGTGACTCTTCCTTTCCAAGCAGAACTGGGGCAAGACAGCTGAATAAAATTTCCTACCTCTTCCTTTTCCCTCTTTTAGCCTTTTCTAAGATGATTTGTCCAGGGAACACTTTTAGATTTTTAATAGATTTATAAAAATAATACATATAAAATAATATTTATATAGAAATATAGGTATTTATATAATAAATATATATAACATACAGTAACTATGTATAATGTGTAACAAATATATTTTTGTTGTCCAGTCTTAGTCTTTGTGACCTCCATGGACTGTAGCTATCCATGGGATTTTCTTGGCAAGGATACTGGAGTGGTTTGCTGTTTCCTTTTTTCAGCAGATATATTGGATCCTTTTGTCGGGAGACCAGAGATTAACTAACTTGGTCAGGATCACACAGTTAGGAAGTGTCTGAGGCTGGATTTGAACTCAGATCTTCCTGACTCCAGGACCAACACTCTATCCACAGAGCTGCCTCTTATAATAAATGTATATGATGTAGTATGTATACACACATACATACACATACAAGTATCCCTTCCACATTGCTCTGGAGATCTGGAAAATCCACATAAAATTATTTGGCTTTCACATTTTTTTCACAAATTTTAACCTTTTACTTATTTTAACTTTAAAAAATAAATTGTGTATATTTATGGTATTGAGAGATAAAATATGTTGAGATTATATAACACTATACATATATTTTATGCCGTTCAGTGTTTCCCCCAAAATTCCTGTTTAATTTCTTATGCTGAGCCATGATATATTAAAATCGCAATGGGGAAGGTTGCTCTGGGAAGGGATACCTCTATAGTTGTATCTATATGCTTAATCTAGGGGCATAGAATTCCCTCAGGGTAAATGAGGAGCTGGGAAAAATTTGAAGGAAAATAAGAGGAAATTAATTCTATTTTATACCTCAACAAGTGCAGAAATAGCATATATTTTACATACAATTTCATATTTAGGAGGAAACATATCATTGGCATGGGAAACTTCCTACTGAAATCCTGTTTCCCATCTCTGGGAACACTCCCCTTTTTTTCAGACTGTGGTCTGGGAGGCCCTGGACTGACAGAATAATCTTCTTCTGCCCTTCCAGGAAGGCCCCATTTCACCTCTTCTGGGGCTTCCTCTGCACCTACCCACACACCTTCTGTGTCTCCCCAGGACACAGGCTCCCTGGATGAGAAGATGAAGAAGCTGGATGTAGATCAGGATTCCGAGCTCAAGTTCCACGAATACTGGAGGCTTATTGGGGAACTGGCCAGGGAGATGAAGAAGGAGAAAGCGGCAGAGATGCGGAAGAAGTGAAGCTGGCGGAGGAGGGAGAAGAGGGGAAGGGGAAGAAATGACCCTCGTCCCCCTAATAAAGTTGTCTTGAAATACAAGTGTGTGCTTTTTCTTACCTCTCCCAGATTCCTTAGACATTCCTTCCTGAGTCAGGAGAGGGGGCTGGACCGGAGGCAGAGTGACATCTTGTACTTTAAGGTTGACAAAGGGCTCTTGTCACCCTGTGGTTTAGGCAAGGATTCCATTTTACAGATGAAGAAACCGAGGCCATTAGGTCAAGTGAGACCTGACACAAAAATCCTGGCACTGCATACAGTGCAGAGATAGGGACTGGACCTGAGATTTCATCGGTGGAGGAGACTCTGGGGTGAGGAAACTTTATAGTCTGGGAGAGTCACCTAGATCGGAGTCACACAGCCTGTAGGTGTCAGGAGGTCAAGTCTTGCCTTCAAGGCCATCTCTATTCACTACACAATGCTTCCTCTTGTATGGACTATAATATCATCTGATAAACGTTTGTTGAGTGAATGAATGACTAATAGTGATGCAACTCAGGAGGAAGGGGCACGGGAGGTAAGTGACTCCAGTTTCCTCGGGTGGGGTGAGGATGCCCCCCTGTCTTGGCTCTTGGCTTGGATTATTGGTCTTTCTTGGTATGGCCCCTGGGATACCTCCTGCTTACCTCATTAGAGTTTCAGACCCTGGCTTAGATCCTTTCCCCTCCATACCTGAGCTTCCTGCCTGCACTTTCAGATCGATGGTGGAGTGAGGAGGGGGGAGCAGTAGAGAGGGCACCGCCGCTGCCCATCTTGTTGAAGCCCAAGACAGAGGTTCTCAGGTTGGAGGCTCTTGCCACAAGAGGGGGCAAGGGCAGGGCAGCTCATGGGGCTTTCCAGCTGGTAGAGACTGCCCAGAGGGGCTTGGACTGAGAACTCTAGTGGGGAGAGTCCAGCCACCTCCCAGGGGTGTCTGAAAGAGCTCAGTCTCTCCCTTCTCTCTGCGCTTCTCCCTCTACTTTCTCCACCGTACATTTCCCATCCGATATTACAGGAGGGGCCATGCCGTGGGTGATGGGAGTTGGGGAGGGCTAGATGAGGAGTCCGAAGTGCAAGGGTCTTGTTCTTCCAAGAAACCTGCTCTGGGGGCTGCTGGAGCCCGACTCTTGTTAGGGGAGGTGGCACGGCAAAAGGGAGTGGCAGGCAATTCAACCAGTTTGGGGAGTTGGAGTCCCCTCTTCCCCTTTACCCCCAACTCAGCATCTGTACTGAGATTCTATCCAGTATCCTATCCTCCAGAAGAGGAGTCTTCCAGGAGGGAAAAAAAAGCCAAAGCAGGCAGGCTCTGTTTTCTTTTTAAGTCGATTTTTTAATAGACTTTTTTTAAATTAAAAAACAAAACAATTTTTATTTTTTCTATTTAAGCACTTATTTTCTCTCTCTCTCTCTCTCTCTCTCTCTCTCTCTCTCTCTCTCTCTCTCTCTCTCTCTCTCTCTCTCTCTCTCTCTCTCTCTCTCTCTC
>NC_058133.1:169851552-169932152 GCF_016433145.1 Gracilinanus agilis
TCTCTCTCTCTCTCTCTCTCTCTCTCTCTCTCTCTCTCTCTCTCTCTCTCTCTCTCTCTCTCTCTCTCTCTCTCTCTCTCTCCCTCCCATTCCCCCTCTCTCTCCCTTACTCTCCTTCAATAGGACAATTAAAACAGCCCTCATAAATAGACCTAGTCAAGCAGAATGCAAATTCTCACATTGGCCATTCATGTCAGGTCCGAAAATGTATCCCTGGAGATGGCTCCCACTCACCAACCCCGGAATCCTCCCCCGAGAAGATGGGAGTGGGCTGCCGTGGGGACAATGAAAGTTTAACAGGCATTCATTCTGGGCTGAGAGTCAGCCTCGGAGCTGGGACGCTCTAAACCTTCCCTCCTGGTACTGGGCAAAGCCTTTGGCACTTTCAGTGCTCTTGTCGGAGCAGTTTCATTTGTAGATGTCAGGAGTCCCCTCACAGGGAGTGCCCTACGCCAATGAAATCACAGGATAAGACCAAAAAAAAGATGACTGTACAAATTTACACAATGTGGGGGCGGGCTCTCGAAAGTACAGCAAAGCCTGGGGTGACTCCTCTCCCCTCCCCAGTCCGGCGGGTCAGGAATCAGCTGCAGGGTGACCCAAGCAAGCGAGGAAGGCTGGAGAGAGAGTCCCAGCTTCCTGCACTCACTAACCCTTTGTACCCTGCCCCTCTCCCTCTTCCCTCCGACCCTCCCCCCGTTTCCTGTATCCTGCCTCTTGGAGGGAGGGCCAAACTCATAAACCCCTTCCTCATCCCCATGCCACCTGTCACTGACCATCTCCTTTCCCAGCTTCCCTATTTCCTGGGATTTCTCCCCCTTCCCAACCTCCCTTTCCAACGATGGTTTCTGGGTCCCGGGCCCTGACATTCCCCCTAAT
Source organism: Gracilinanus agilis (assembly GCF_016433145.1). NCBI lineage: Eukaryota > Metazoa > Chordata > Mammalia > Didelphimorphia > Didelphidae > Gracilinanus > Gracilinanus agilis. The sequence continues at coordinate 169,852,432 of NC_058133.1, forward strand.
CTTTCTAGGCTGGTCTTTGGACCCTACTTTCCAGCTCTCCTCCCCATCGCCATAGCCCAAGACCCTTTGGATGGGTTTCCCAGGCTCCCTCTCTCTCTGTCCCGTCTGGGTCAGGGGGGGTGGTGGCCTCGCCTGGTTCTAGACTTTTGGGTCCCTCCCTCCTCGCAGCGGGGCGGGCCCTCTGGCTCTGAGCCCGGCCTGTAGAGCAGCTGCCACTGGCATAACCCAACTGCAAACCCTTCCCCCTCTTTGCTCCCTCCTCCCCACCATTTCTCCTCTCCTCCTCCTTTCCACTCCCCCAGGTATAAGGGCTGGGCCAGGTGAGCCGACTCCTCCTGTCTCTGTCCCAGAAGCCCTAGCAGGTAAGTGAGCCCCTGCCTCAACACAATGGGCTCTTCCTAACTCTCTTGTTCCTGCTGCTCTTGGGGAAGAGCTTCGAAGGGAAGGCGTGCTTTAGGGATACCCATGCCATTCCCACCTCGACTCCTATGAGGTCCCAGGGGAGGGAGCCTGTGGGAGGAGGAGGCTGGCCAACTGGGGGACCCAGGCTCGGAGGGCACCATGATGAGGATCATGTTTGTGACCAGGCTGGGAAAGGAGAGGTGGCACCTTGGCAGGATTACAGGGTCCGGGGGCATCAAGGCTGAGGAGGGCTTTGGGGCGAGGACAGAAACTCCTGCCTTTCCCAAGGGTGCACGTGGGCGTGGAGTGATGGGGATCTGCCGCTGACCCTCTCCTCTCCCCCACCTCCTGTTTCCAGCTTCCTGGAGGGAGGGGCAAAGTCATGTGGGTGGGTGGGGTGAGGGGGAGATGGAATCCTTAGCTTCCCCCTCATATCAGATCGCTCACATTTGCCAGGCAGAAGATGAACCACTGGTCCCTCAGGGACACGCCATAGGATAATACTCCCAGATATCCAAGAAGTGACCCCCTGCCCCCTCACCCACCCAGGTCATCATGGGACAGTGTCATTCTGCAAATGCTGAGGTTGGTTCATTCATTCCCCTGCCTTCTGTCCAAGAAGCTCTTGCTAGCCTCCTGCTCCCTCTTCCCTATTCCGTTTCTTCTTGTCCTTTCTGAAGTTCCTTTCTTGAATCCCCCCCTTCCACACTCCTTTCCCTGGCCCCCGACTCGGAGACCTCCTCTCTCCTCCCTTCCATTGATTCCCAGGCTTCCCTCCTTTAAGTCCCTGACTTCCCTCTTGATCTCTGTATCCTCTTCTCTAGGATTTCCTTCTGCCTCTTTCCATCCTTTTCTCTGCTGTACTCTTCAGCTTGGCTTAGAATTCCCAAAGACAGGGAAGGAACCTGCTCTCTTTTTCCCACGTAGCCTGTCACTAGAGAGCCTTCCCTCTGAGACAGAGCCAGACGTGGACCCACGTGCTGGGACCTGCCCTGGCTGGGAGAATGGTTGGAGGTTGGGGTGAGAAGCAGGTTTACCCGACTCAAGGCTTTCCACGTAGTGGGTCTGAGGAGGAAACCTGGAAAAGGGGAAAAATGGGGAATGATTCTGGATAACCAAGAGGGGCTGGAAGCTGGGGCCAAGCGGATTGTACTCCCCTCTTGCCTTGTTGGCATTTCCTAAAATGGCACCCAGTAGAGTAGGGAGGCCTTTGGGTAGGTTTCTGTGGTTTGGAGCAAGAGATCCAAAAGAGGGAAAAGTATAGTGAGGATGGATAGGATTAAAGAGGAAGTTCCAGAGCAAAAAGATATTTGGACCAATGGATAAGCCTAAAATTAGGAAAAATGTCACTGGAGGGTGGGCGAGGGAGATTTTCAGGCAGAACCAGAACACCCTCCCTAAATTGGGTGTTCTGTGGGGACCCTGGGTCCTGGGGTTGGGAAACACCTATTTGATTTTGGTTTTCTGCTGCCCCTATCCTAAGGATGCCCAGGAGTTCAGTGATGTGGAACGGGCCATCGAAACCCTCATCAAAAATTTTCATCAGTATTCAGTAGCAGGGAAGAAGGAGACACTGACACCTTCTGAGCTTCGGGATCTGGTCACCCAGCAGTTGCCCCATCTCATGCCGGTATGGAATCCTAGGCATCTGAGCCCTGTGTTCCTGTGAATCTCTGTCCCTCAGTTTCCCCATCCTTTCTCCTTTTCCCCAGCTAACTCTGGGTAGCAGGGCCTCGGGTTTGTTGGTTGATTAGCTACTCCCTAGGCTGGGGGAAAGGTCCCCCCCTTGGGCCCCTGTCTCTTTTTTTGGAGGGGTGGAGTGGGGTGGGGTGGGAAGGCTAGGATGGAGACTCTTTCTGAGTTGTGGGTGTCTCCCCTTTGCTCCACTCCCTATCTTTCCTCAGGGCAGCTGTGGGCTGGATGAGAAAATCGCCAACTTGAGCAGCTGCAACGACTCCAAGTTAGAGTTTGGGAGTTTCTGGGAACTAATCGGAGAAGCCGCCAAGAGTGTGAAACTAGAAAACGTGAACAGGGGAAACTGAGCCTCCTCCCCCAGCGCTAACCAGGAATCTTGGGAAGGCCTCCCCCCCCAGAGACTGTGTAAACATAAAAATAAAAGTTTCTCTCTTCTTCCCTAACTCCCCACCCTGTTCCCCACCTTCTCCCCAAGGCTTTGCGTATACCTTCCTCTCCTAATGGAGCATTTAATAGCTCCATAGGGTTTTGGGAGGTGGAATTGGGGGTCCCCACACAGTAGGAGGTATAGAAGGGGAACCAAGGTGGAGGGTCAGATTTGTAGGGATAATGGTGGCATGAACTAGAGCAGAGAGGGCATTCAGAAGGGGCCTGGGACCTGAATTGACTAAGGGAGAGACAGGCATGGGGGCAAGAGATAGGATATTTGGTGCTAAATGAACTTCTGGCCCTCACCCCATTCTGAAGTGTAACTATCCAGCCAGACAGGTCCCTTTCTTTCTCCTCCTTTCCTCCTTTCCCTCCCTCTCCTCTTCCACACATAAATTCAAGGGACCTTAACCTTTTTAGGGTTTTGTCCCTTCAGAAACAGCATCAGTCGAGGGGACAGTGGTTGGGCTGGGATTAGGGAGGGTGTGATTTTGAGGGTGAGGGGGCTTGGTGCTTTGGGCATTTTGGAATGATGGTTGTTTTGTATCGTTTGATTTAATAAAAAAAAAAGAGAGATAAAAGAAATATGGTGACGTGTGATTCAAAACTCCTGGGGATCTTGGAGGGAGAGTGGGTCTGAAGCCTCATGGTGGGGTGTGGATGTTAGTGATGGGCAACTAGGAGTAGTAAGTGGTAGAAGTTAATGAGTATCAGTTTATTCTTTTAAGGCTAAACTTGGATGGCTCCTGGACTAGACAGTGGGATATTTGCTTTCCTATTTTGTCTGGGAGTCCTCTATATGATATTTGTTGAGGGGGTATTGCTGCATAATCTGGCAGTCCCTGTTTTCCTGGATAATAACACATACACACAAACATACAAATATATCCATCTATGCATATGTATATATATATATATATCCATATGTATATATATCCATATGTATATATATATATATAGTGCTTTACAGTTTACAAAGCACTTTACATACATTATCTATCTCATGTGGTCCAATAATCCTGTAAGATGGATAGTAGATGTATTATTATTTCCATTTTGGCAATAAGAAAATAGCTGCAGAGATGTTAACTGACTTACCTAAGGTCACACAGCTTGTTAGTGGGAGAGCCAGGATTTAACCTATGTCTCCTAACTCCAGAAACTGTATCTTTTCCCAAATACCACAGTTACTCCTCTTGGGTCCTGGGGAGGCTAGGTGTGGTAGGGGGAGTGAAGGAGCCTAGCTATCCCATCCCAATGGCTTGGTTTCCAGGGGGAACAATAAAGGAAAGGAATTGTCTAGGAAAGGGGTGGGAATGCACGGGCCCCTTAGTGGAAGGAAGACCTGGATTTTGAGAAGTGGGGACTAGGTTGATCCCCAGTTGGGTCCAGAATGCAAGACTCCAGAGGTTCTGTTGCTCTCTGACTAAACAATCAGGAAGGCTAAGGCCTAAAGGAATTCAGCTTTAGGTATGGAATGTAAGGGCTAGTCTGGGTCCCTGTCCTGCCCAAGGCTGGGCTGGGCTGGGCTGGGCTGGTATATTAACTGGTCTGTCTGCAAGGGTGAGTTATAGCCCCTGAAACTAGTCCTCTCATTGACCCAGGTGAGCCATGTGGCAGCTGATGACAGCCCCTTTCTCTGTAACTTCAGGAAAGGACTAAGAAGGTGGGGAAGTTGGGGGAAAGCCAGCCTCTCTGGCACACCCTTTTGGAGGGGTGGGGGAAAGAGGTGTGTGTGTGTGTGTCTCTTTAACTAGGGCCCAACCCCACAGCCAGGTAAAGATTGAGCTAAGTCTCTTTATATCCCCACTCAGCCAGCTCAGTCAGGCAAATCAGGGAGGGAGTTAGGGGAGACTTTGGGAAGAAGTCAGGGAGGAGTCTGGGCAGGTTCAGGAGCTACTTGGCAGTCAGTACCTGAAGCCAGGCCGGAGAGACCCGCCGGAGGAGGACTCGAGGAGGCAGGTGAGACTCGGAAATCCTCAGGGCCAGAGGAAGAAGGGAAGGAGTTAGGGAGGAAGCAACAGAGAAGCGGCTAAGGGGAGAGCTGGGTGGTTGAGGTGGGGGGTGAGAGGAGCCAGCCGGGAGGGAAGTTAGTTAATAATTTATTTTGGGAGGGCCACTTTTGGCCTAGAAGGGAGGCATTGCCAAGGGGCAGAGGCGAGGTTACTGGTGGAGCAGGCGGGTGGGAGGACCCCATGCCCAGGCAGACCAGATCCATCCTCAGTAGACAGGGTCAGTGATCAGGAGGCCTCAGTGCCTACTCTGGGGAGAGGAAAAAGCATGAACAAATACAATAAAAGCAAGTGTTACCCCTTCACAATCCCCCAAACTCCTTGGGTATGGGCCTAATTATTTATTGGGTTGAGATGAGCAGAATTCAAAGAGTGGGGCCTACTGCAGGCAAACATTAAGGGAGTGGTGATAGGAGGAGATGCAAGAGAACAGGATAGCCAGGGGGGAAAGGGGGGAAAGAACAGCTAGGACTTCTTCACCTGGGGAAGGAAACAAGTCTCAGCTTGAACCACTCTGCATGGTGGGGACACACCTGTACAGCTCAGCATCGGATAATGTTCTCTCAACCCATCCAGGAACTGGGGGTACCTTGGATGTAATAGAGGGACTTTAGAATCCTAGAGTCTAGGGTTTGGGGCAGCTCAGTGGCTAAGAGTGCCAGGCCTGGAGCTGGGAGGACCTGGGTTCAAATCTGGCCTCAGACACTTCTTAGCTATGTGACCCTGGGCAAATTACTTAACTCCATTTGCCTAGCCCTTCTTTCCTAAGAATTGTTACTTAGACAGAAAGTAAGATAGAATTGTTACCAAGATGGAAAGTTAGCCTTTAAGAAAGAAAGAATGAATGGATGAATGGATGGATGGATGGATGGATGGATGGATGAATGAATGGATGAATGAATGAATGAATGAATGATGGCCTCTCCTTATGTAGTAGTCCCTCTATATGAGGGACTAAATGACAAAAATCCCAAGGTAGGCAGAGTAGGGAGGTGGAAGGAGGAGTTGATGGTAGGTGTACACTAGGGTCTGAGAAGGCCAGGGGCTGGAGGGCACATCCCAGTTCTTGGAGGAATGGAGAAGAATTTGACTTTAAGACTTAGAGTGAAAACTGAGTAAGGGTGGAGTGGATATGGGAGAGGAGGGGCCTGTAGGAGGGCAGGCCAAGGCACCTCTGAATGTGCCACAGGTGTCTTAGAGAGGCGAGTGAATGAGGTGAGCTGGCACAGGTAGGAGGGGAAGGACTGAATGGTGGGGAATAAATGTGAGATAGCGTTTGGAGGAACAAGTTAGGGGCATTGTTGAAAACTGGTGTTTCTGGGTGGAGTGGGAAGGGGCCCAAGGGTCAAGAGTGCATCTGGCAAGAGCCTAGCCAGGTAAGAAGGGAAGGGAGGGAAAGAGATTAGGGGATTAGGAGGAGTTCCAGAGAGATGGTGTCAGGGGGGGTAATTTGGTCTTTTTTCGGAAAAGTCAGCAAGCCTTGGGGTGGGGCAGTAAACCCTGTAGGAGGGGCAGGAGAGGGATCAGGGGTAGCTCATTGCACACAGGTGAATCAGCCTGGGGGACGGCAACGACTGTCTTGAGGGGTTGAGAACCCCCAGACGAGAGATCTTTTACTCAGGCTTCTCTGTCCACGTGGAGAGATTGCTGAATTGGGAAAAGGATTATATTCCTAAACTCTACATTGTCCTGCCCTCCTAACTCTCAACACGTTTTCTGTTTCCTCCTCTATCTAAGTAAACACTAGAGACCCCAGCAAATAGCAAAGTCCATGCTGGATACACCCTGGGTTTTATGAATAACCTGGACATCCTCTTCCCTGACCTGCTCTGCTTTAGGACTCCCCAGAAGGGGGTGGAAGCAGCAGGAGGGTGGGGTCAGCAGTTAAAGCGGGGGAGGCAGAGGAATGGGAGAGGGAGGCTGTGGGCTGGTGAATGGGGGTGGTTAGGGATGGGCTGAGTGGCAAAGCCAGTCTGCCATCCCCAGGGGGAAAAGAGAAGGTAATGATGCCTTGCATGTGTCTCCGCTCTCTGAGGATCTCTAGGCATTTTTTTTTTCAGATGGTATCTCTTGGGATGCCCATCTCACATAAGAAGCAGAAGGGTGGAGTAGATTGGGGTGGGTGTTATGAGCAGTGCTTGAGAACTGAGGTATAAAGAGGGGGGCAACCCTAGGAAAATGGCTTCCTAGCATTGCCCAGAGACCAGGTGGAGACAGAAGAACCAGATTTTTCAGCACCTCCCCTCCTCCCCACAATTCTTGCCTTCCTTTAGCTTTGTTGCTGGGCAGCCTTGGGAAGAACAGAGCAAGATTCCTCTGCTTAAAGAAATACCATCAGGAAGGAAAGGGTGGTTGGGAAGTAGGTGGAGTAGGGTGGGGGAGTAGATGAAACAGGGACAACATGTGATAAACTAGTGTGCCCCACTACCCCCAGCTCCTTCCTTTCTCTGTCTCTTCTCTTTGGCACTTAGCTCTATGATGAAGGTGGGATGTTCTCTGAAGCCTGGGACCCCTATCCGGTGGGATTTAAGTCTTTCTGATGGTTTTCTCATGTGGTGATTACCTACTTCACCCTAGTCCTTAGACCCTTTGGGGAACAGGTTTGGCCCTCAACCCCCCAGGAAGGCACAACTTCCAAAGGCCTCAGGATTATGCTCCAAGGGGCACAGGCTAGGCTGATCTCTGTCTGTTCAGGAGAAGGGCAAACAATGAAAATGTCCTTTGAGATTTTCCTCTGTCACACACTGAACTCTTCCTAGTCCTCTCCAGTACCCTCTGTACCCCTAAATTTACATTCATCTCTTTTTTTTTTTAAACTCTTAACTTCCATCTTGGAGTCAATACTGTGTACTGTCTCCAAGGCAGAAGAGTGGTAAGGGCTAGGCAATGGGGGTTTAGTGACTTGCCCAGGGTCACACAGTTAGGAAATGTCTGAGGCCAGATTTGAACCTAGGACCTCCCATCTCTAGGCCTGGCTCTCAATCCACTGAGCCACCCAGGTGCCCCTTTACATTCATCTCTTAGCCCATCTTCTTTCCTACAATAATTCAGCCCCTAAGAATTTGTAGGAAGGAGCTACCAGACCTGGGAAAACTCAAATAACTTATGTGTTCAGTAAATAAAGTGAGATATTTGTTCAGGGTCCAGGGACTGCAATTCAGGTCAGTGTGCTAAGGAAGAAAATGGAAGAAGAGGGGTTCAATTCAGTTTAATTTCTTCCAACAAACATTTATTTTTATTCTGTTCTATTTTTTCTACTGGGTGGAGAACACTCTGTTTGGGGTAGGGGCATGTGTGAGTATATGACAGAGATGAGTAAGCCAAGGTTCCTGACCTCAGGGTTCCAGTCTAGTAGGAGGGATGACACATGGCCATATGAATTTGTTACCACTGTAACATGATAAGAACACGTGTCAAAGGAAGGACAGTTGCTTCTGACTGCAGGGGTCAGAAAAAAACTTTATGGAAGAAGGGCCATATGAGCTGAGGCTTGATGGAGGTAGTGAAGGCATAATGGAAGGAGCACGTCAGAGAATCTGACTTCAAATCTTTGTTCTATGGTTCTTCATTCGTGTGACTATTGGGCAATTTACTTAACTCTTCTCTGGGCCTCAATTACCTACAATTATCTATAAATAGGTGGGTTGGATGAGGTGATCTCTAAGATTTCTAGTTTCACATTCTCTGCTCCAAGAAAAATAAGATCCTAATAGACACAGGAAAGCCCCTGGCTGCCCTTTCCTCCTCCCTCCCCCCCCTACATCTTCTTCCTTAAATTCCACTAAAGCATTGATGCCCATAAGCTCTTGTCAGGTCCCAGAATGCCTACCTAGGACCTGGAACACTGGTGGTCAGGACTTGGGTGGGAGAGGGGAGTGGGGGATAGGGGCATAATTAGCTATTTAACAAACACCTCTACTTTACGGGGGCACTGTGCTAAGCCTGAGGAATACATCACAGTTCCTGCTTTCAAGGAGTTTCTGACCTAGCTGGGGAGACAAGACAGTGCACGTTACTAACTTACTAATGTAGGAGTAGTGTCCTGGAAAAGAAATACCACAGGAGTTCAGAACAGGGGAAACAGGATCACTGTGGGCTGGGGTGGTATTCAGTTAGGTAGGAAAAAAAAAAAAAAAAAAGCTTAAGGGTTAGGAGATACCAGTCTAGGAGAATGGCTTGAGGAGTACCTTGACTATATACATCCTCACTTTTCTGGGACAGGCTCAAGAAAAGAAAACATATTAACTTTAAAACATTATTTTTAAAAACCCTTACCTTCTGTCTTAGAATCAATACTACGCATTAGTTTCAAGGCAGAAGAGTAGTAAAGTCAGGGAATGAGGGTTAAGTGACTTGCCCAGGGTCACGCAGCTGGGAAGTGTTTGAGACCAAATTTGAACCCAGAACCTCTTCATCTCTGGGCCTGGCTCTAAATCCACTGAACCACTTAGCTGGTGCCCTCCTTCCCCCAATTTTTTTTTAAACCCTTAACTTCCATCTTGGAGTCAATACTGTCTATGGCTCCAAGGCAGAAGAGTGGTAAGGGTAGGCAATGGGGGGGTCAAGTGACTTGCCCAAGGTCACACAGCTCGGAAGTGTCTGAGGCCAGATTTGAACCTAGGACTTCCCATCTCTAGGCCTGGCTCTCAATTCATTGAGTTATCCAGCTGCCCCCCCCCTCGTATTTACTTTTAATCAATCACTTAACAAACATGAGATATTTATTTGTTATGTGCTATGTATCATGCTAAATGTTGGCAATTCAAAGATAATGAAATAAATTTTGTCTTTAAGAATTAACATTTTCTACAGGGATATAATAAGATATGTACAAAGTAAATAAAAATTCATTTGGGAGGCAGCATTAGCAGTTAGAGGGGTATCTAGGTGGCACAGTAGATAGAATACCAGGCCTAGTCAGGAAGATTCATCTTTCTGAGTTAAAATCTGGCTCAGATACTTACTAGCTATGTATCTCTGGGCAAGATAATTTATCCTGTTTGCCTCAGTTTCCTCCTCTGTAAAATGAGCTGGAGAAGAAAATGGCAAACCACTTCAGTATCTTTGCCTAGACAATCTCAAGTGGGGTTATGAAGAATTGGACCCAACTGAATGGATTGAACCTTAGCAGCTAGGGGAGGATCAGGAAAGGGCTTGTAAGAGATGAAGGGAGTTAAGGATTCTAAAAGATGGAGGTGTAAAGAGAGGGTATCCTAGGCATAGGGGATAGCCTAGGCAAAAAATGGAGGGAGGAAATGATGTAGAGAATGTTGTGTGTGAGAAAGAGCAAGAATTTGTGAAGGGGAATAATGGAAAAATAGGCTAGAGCCAGATTGTGGAGAGTATTAATAAGAGTTTGTTTTTTCTCCCTAAAGGCAGTAGGGAGCCACTGGAGCTTTTTTCTTCTTTTTTAAAACCTTTACTTTCTCTCTTAGAATCAATATTGTGTATTGGTTCTAAGGCAGAAGAGCAGTAAGGGTGAGGCAATGAAGGTTAAGTGTCTTGCCCAGGGTCACACAGCTAGGAAGTATCTGAGGCCAGATTTGAACCCTGGACCTTACTATTTCTAGACCTGGCTCTCAGTCCACTGAGTCTCCTAGCTGCCCCCTCCACTGGAGCTTTTTTTTTTTTTTTTTTTTTTTAACCCTTACCTTCCATCTTGGAGTCAATACTGTGTATTGGCTCCAAGGCAGAAGAGTGGTAAGGGTAGGCAATGGGGGTCAAGTGACTTGCCCAGGGTCACACAGCTGGGAAGTGTCTGGGGCCAAATTTGAACCCAGAACCTCCCATCTCTAGGCCTGGCTCTCAATCCACTGAGCTACCCAGCTGCCCCCCACTGGACCTTTTTAAGCAAGGAAGTGACTGATCTTTTAGCAATATATCTTTGGCAGTTATATGAAGGATGAATTGGAGAGAAGAAATTTGGGGTAAGGAAATATATTAGTCAGGAGACTAATTTCATTAGTCTAGATGGGAGGTGATGAGAATCTCTCCAATAGTGGTTGTGGTAGGAATGGAGGGAAAGGGACAGATGCGAGAGAGAGGGGTAGAGGTAGAATCCATAAGTCCTGGCAAATCAGTTGCTGTAGAGGGACTGAATCAGGCATTGACTAGCTGGTGATGACGTAGAAGCTGCCAACTTGGGTAATGAGGATGATGGTGACTTTGACAGAAATAGGATAGTTAGTCTGAGGGGAAAGTTTTTTTTTTTTTTAAAGATAATTTAGTTATGTTTTGGACATGTTGGATTCAAACTATTGAATGCTGTGTTAAAAATATGTTGAGTCCAGGATATATTTCCAGGACATATAATTGGAAATGTCTAATTGGCAGTTAGTGATATGATCCTGGAGATCAGGAGACTAGGGCTGGAAATAAAGATCTGGGAATCATCGGTATAGAGATAATCATCGAACTCATGGGAACTGATGAGATCATAGAGGGTTCTGCAACATATCTTCTGTCAGATTTTGTGTCCCAAGTTTTAGATTGGAAAAAATGGTTGCTGTTGGCATAAGGAAAACCAAGGAAGCAGGAATGTGTGAGGCCTGCGGGCTGGAGGAGAGTGAAGATTCCAGGAGAGCTTTACCTCTGAGCTTTCATCCTAGCTCAAAGCCCTATTTTTCTCCCTACCCAGCATTGGGAGCAAATCAACAGGCTTACACTGGACAGTAATGGTGATTTGATTATCTAAAAGCAGGCACGAGGGCCAGGAAGAGGACCTCATTAGTACATAGATATTCAGGAAGCAGGAAAGGTCCTGATCAGAGCATCTGGAAACTGGTGTCTCCTGTCTTAGTTTTCGGGCAGATCTTGGAGAAGGGGTAGCAGGTAAGGATGGGCCTTTAGGCCTTGGAGCATCCTCAATCTACTAGTCTGGACTTTTTTTTTTTTTTTTTAAACCCCTACCTTATGTGGTAGAATGGATACTAAGTATTGGTTCCAGGACAGAAGAACAATAACGGCTAGGCAGGCAAGAGTCACACAGCTAGTAAGGGTCTGAGGCCACATTCAAACTCAGGACTTCCTATTTCTAGGACTGGCTTTCTATCCACTGAACCACCTGGCTGCCTCTCATCTGCACCTTCTTAACTCATCTAGAATGAGAAAAAAGGAGTGCAAATAAAAACTCCTCTAAGGTGTATTAAATATATGACTGGACAAATTACTTACCTTTTCTGTTCCTCAGTTTCCTTAGCTGTAAAAGGGGAATAACAACACTTGAAGGCAGGCGACGAGCATTTATTAAATGTTTATTATGTGTACATGAATATAGACATGAAGAAAGCCAGTCTGTGCCCTCAAGGAGCTTGCATTCGAACAGGAGACAATATATAACAGGGAAGTGAAAAACAGGAGTCTAAATGGGCATTTGCATAGAGCAGTTGTGAGGAAAGCACTCTATAAACCTTTGAGTGCTCTAGAAATAGCATTTGTTGCAGTTATTACTGTTAATAATTGTTATTATGATTTCTTTCCAAGTAACGGAGAGGTGGGATAGGACTGTGGCCTAGTGGGTAGAGTGCTAGACTTGGGAGTGAGGAAGATTTGAATTCAGATCCTGCCCCAACAGTTACTGTTTAACCCCACGCACGACCTTTCTTTGCCTCAGTTTCCTTGTTTGTAAAAAAGGGGAGAATAATGATGTTGGTCTGTCCCTCACAGGGTCGACGTGGGGCTCAAAGGAGCTGATCTGTCCAAAGCACTTTGCAGACCTGCCAGAAACGTGGGTTGTTATTCTGTGGGCTTGTCCTGAAGGCTTGGATTCACTTGGGCATGGGTGGTGGTGAATCACGGAGCACATCGAGGCTGCCCCCCTCCATCCCCCTGGCTACACCTTCCCTCACATCCTGTTATTCAGGAGGCTCTCTGGGGTTGGGAAGTGCGTACATCCTGCACTCTGGGCTGTGGGGAGGGAGCAGAACTGGGATGGCTTGCCAGTGATGTCCTAGAGCAGCTGGAGGAGCCGAGTGGCCAAGGCAGGGTGTGCCCAGCCCGGGAGCGGACGGATTGGGTCTGGAGAAAGAGCTTGGCTCCGTTTCGAGGAACGAGAGGATTCCCAGAACTAGGGCCTGGGCGGGGAGTCGGGAGCCTGGGCAGGCGGGGAGGGGGTTGCAGAAGGAGATAGGCAGGATCTCTGGGCTGGAGGTCTTCTCGAAGACATTGGAAAACCACTTGTTGGGGGTTGCTGCTCAGGTACGGGCCAGGGGGGACCCCTTCTAGGGCTGGGATTCTGCGTGAGCCTGGGCCATGGGGTACACTGGGGTGTGGGTCGTGGCCTGACTAGCTGGAAAGGGCCTTAGAGATCCAGCTGCTGCTGGCTGCCGCTGCGGCCACAATGCTTGGGCACTTTGCCCCAGTGGCCCACGGAGTGCGGGTGTGGGGTGTGTGTAGAGTTTGGGGGAAGATTGTTCCACTCTGGATGCAGATGAGGGGAAGAGAGGGTTTCTATTAATCCTAGAAGGTGTGTGCCAGTTGGGAAAGTTACTCCATTCAGAATTTGGGCTGGAAGAAAAATGGGGAGAGGGTCTCTCTGTATCTGCCCCCCCTTTCACCTAAGGTGTGGGTGGGAGGGGACAGGGGACACCTGGGAGGGCCCAGGGTGTGGGGCTGGGAGGGGCTGGCAATTAGAATCCGTCTCTCTTCCCACGGAAGCCTCTCTCCCAGTTGGGGTTCTGCTGCGCTCCTAGCCTTGGGCCTGAGGCTGGGGAGGGACCGGGAGAACCTGTCTGGGCGGTTGGATGGTGGAAACACCTGGAATGGGGGAGCTCCATAGCTCTCATTCCAGATCGGAGCCCCTCCACCCACCCTCCCCTCTTTTCCCAGGGCCTGAGGAGCTCTCCCTTACCTCTTCCTCCGTCTCCCAGGGCTGGGGCTGGTGGGCTGGGGCCGAGTTCCTTTCCTTAATGCCCGCTGCTTTTCCTTTAGAGCCCTGAGCAGGTGAGATGGCCGAGGAATGCTACACAGAGCTGGAACAGGCAATCCAAGTCCTGGTGGTCAACTTCTACAAATACGTATCCAAGCACAGTCTGGTTCGGAACAAGATCAGCAAAAGCAGTTTCCGAAAAATGCTGCAGAAAGAACTCAACCACATGCTGACAGTAAGGGATTGAACCCCTTTCCGGACCCCCACCTCCACCCCGAGGGAAAAGTCCCACTGGGCTGTGGGCTGCATGCCCGGGAGGCCTGGGGTGGAGCTGGTGGACAGACCTTCTTTTGTTTTGAAATCTCTAAGGGGGAAAGGGGCGGGGAGGGAGGTGGTATGTGACTTGCCGCCTCAATTGGGTCCTAGTCAGAGATTTAGAGCCAGAAGGGACCCTCAAGCCCTCCCATGTTATGGAGAAGGAAACCGAGGCTCAGGGAGGGACCTCAGTGAAGGGCATGCAGATGGTAAATGTTAAGAGGTGGCGTTTGAACCCCGGTGTCCTCTGACTCCAGCCCAGTGCCCTTTCCCCTAAGTCCCCCTGCCTCCAGCTCTGGGCTCTCCTCTCGGCCGCCCAGCCTGCCCCCAATCCCCACGGACTCCTCCCTGGCCTTACTGACCATTGCCTCCCTCCCAGGACACCAGCAACAGGAAGGCAGCTGACAAGCTCATTCAGAACCTGGATGCCAACCATGACGGGCGCATCAGCTTTGATGAATATTGGACCTTGATAGGTGGGATCACCTGCCCAATCGCCAACCTCATACGCCAGCAGGAGCAGCAAAGCAGTGGCTAGCAGCCCTTCTTTCTCCTCCGGAACCTCTCCTTCCCCTCCCTGTCAAACTGCGGCCTTCTGGCCTTGAACTTCATCCTTTAGGCTCCAGCCTTCTTCCAGGCCCTGCTCTTTCTCACCTTTTCCTTCTCCCCATGGACTGCTCTTCCCATCTCTAATGAACTGGGGGAGGGTGAGATATCGGGGACCCCCGTGGGGCGTCTCAGGGTCCCTTCCCCTTTGCCCCCTGTCCACCTCCTCCCCTCCTTTCCCTAGTCTTCTTGAGCTGAAGCAGTCTCTGGGGCTTGTCCTCTGGCATCGCCCTGGGTTGGGAGGCTTTGATGACTTGTGGCATCTTGGGTGCCAGCAGCATCAACTCATTCTCAAACCCTCTGTCCCTAGTGAAGTAGGGACAAAAAACAAAACAAAACCTGGCTGGGGGGGGGGGGAACTCTCTGTCCCATGGTCTATTAAGGACCCTAGCAAGGGCTCCTGTCTCACCCCCTTTCCCCTTCCATTCTGCAATAAAAGCTGGATTTGGAGTCTAAACCCCTTCTCACCCTGGTACGCTTGTGTCACTCATTAAATCTCCTTACTTCCTCTTGGTTCAACTCCTCTCATCATTAAGGTACCTGAATTCCTGAACACAGGACCAAGGAGGAAGCTCTGAGAGATAAGAAACTGAAGGATCATCGGAGAGATCAGTGCCTAGCACTTAGTAGGTGCTTAATAAATGTAGAATGATTGATTGATTGGTGAAGAGTTGAAGAAGGAATCAGAAATTCTTGATTTTAGCATATGCCTTAGGCCCTAAGGTGAGACATTTATTCATTCATTGATTCTTTCAACCAACATTTATTAAGGATTTACTATATGTCAGGCACTGTTCTCTGGGCTGGGGAATAAATGCAAAGATGTAAAGCAAAATAAAACAATTTCTTACCTCAAGAACTTACATTTTGTGCCCTAAATGGAGAGAAGCTCTTGCACTCCTCCCATAGCACTTCATATTTCCCCAAACACTTTTATCTGCTCCCATCTAATTCCCACAACCATCCTGGGAACTGGGCATGGCAGGCATTATCCCCATTTAACAGATGAGGAATAGAGGCCCATGGAGTTAGTGACAGAACCAAGAAACCATACTTGCCTTTCTCATCTCTTAAACAGTTGTCCCACTTCCATTCTCCGTTCCTAACTGCAACTCCTCTCTGTTACTCCCCTTTCTTTCCAAAGGGGGAAGATCTATACTTTTAAGTGAGATGCAATGGGGTCTTCTAGATCAGGAATGAGAACAGAGGTAGGAGGATGCCTAGAATGACCTGTCAAAGTCTTAGACAACAATCATCCCCAGATCTCTTCTACTTTTTTTTTGCCCTGAGACAATGTTGTAGCTGTACCCCATTTAGTCACTTAATTCTGAAGCTCAGTATTTAATTGCGGCACTTAGTCTAGAATCTCTCATACCTGACATTGATTCTTCTACACCTGAGACCTATCTACCTCCCCCTGATATATTCCCCATCCATGACACCTTTTCCATCCTATATGCATAAGCTGCATCCCCAGCACACTCCTCTAACACATAATAAAGGAAAAGTGCATTTTTATCAATGGGGGGACTCTCAGCATGGAAACTCTCTTCTTCAAAGCAAAGAACATCCTATGGTTTTGAAGTCAGAGAAAGTGACTTGAAGCAGCTAGTGGGATAAAGTAGCTAGTAAGTGTCAGAAGTAGTTTTTTTTTTTTTCCGTTTTTAGGTTTTCTGGGTTTCTTAGGAAGAAAAGTTTAGGGGGAAGCTGGGTGGCTCAGTAGGTTGAGAGCCAGGCCTAGAGACAGGAGGTCCTAGTCTCAAATCTGGCCTCAGACACTACCTAGCTGTGTGACCCTGGGCAAGTCACTTGACCCGCATTGCCTACCCTTACCAATCTTCTGCTTGGAACCAATACAGAGTATTGATTCTAAGATGGAAGGGAAGGGTTTAAAAAAAAAAAAAAAGGTTTAATTGACTCATGGCAAAAACCCCATCTAAGAAATCTGCCTGACTCCAATCCTGACTTAACTCACTATGCCTCTGTGGTCCCCCTAAAAATAGAGTTGAAATAGACTTGCTATTCTTTAAAATTTTTTTTGAACCCTTATCTTCCGTCTTGGAGTCAATACTGTGTATTGGCTCCAAGGCAGAAGAGTGGTAAGGGTAGGCAATGGGGATCAAGTGACTTGCCCAGGGTCACACAGCTAGGTAGTGTCTGATTTGAACCCAGGACCTCCCATCTCTAGGCCTGGCTCTCAATCCACTGAGCTACCCAGCTGCCCCTAGACTTGCTATTCTTGATACTTATTCCCTGCCCACTTCACTTTTGATCTTTGTCTCTCAATTTTGGATATTTTTCTTATCCTTGAAATTTACTGGGGCAGCAGAATTTATTGTCTATCAAACACATGTCTCTCCATTTCTAACATCTCCCATTTTGGGCACATATCTTCACTGCTTTCTTTTCTTTATCCTCCCTTCCCTACTCCTTCCTTCCCTACTCCTTCCTTACCCATCTCCACATCTCTGATACTTAACTACATTCCTGATGGATGTTATCTCCTATTCCTGACAATTATTTCTTTACTCAGTTCCTACCCCTCATCCTGGTTACTTATCCTTTGTTCCTGACAATTATCTCCCTACTCCATACTTATCCCTCATTCCTGACACTTATCTTTACACCTGACACTTATCTCTCAGTTCCTGATACAGATTCCTCACCTCTGAGACTCATTCTTCATGTTGACACTCATCCTCTTCCTGACACATTTCTATTTCTCACATTTATCCATTCTCCCCTTTTTTTAATCCATACCATTTCCCCCCCACCCCATTCTTAGTTTCTGTCTTAGAATCAATAGGTTCCAAGGCAGAGGAGTGGTAAGGGCTAGGCAATTTGGGTCAAGTGACTCACGCAGGGTCACATAGCTAAGAAGTATCTAAGGCCATATTTGAACCCAGATCCTTCCAACTCCCGGTCTAGCATTCTATCCACTGAGCCACCTAGCTGTCCCCTTCTCCCCTTTTATTCCATCCCATTTTATCCTAGCTTATCCCCTATCCTTGACAGTTGCCCTTTGACATTTATCCTCTATCTAGGAGACTTTTGTTAAAGGGATTTTCTTAATCTCTCCTCCTTTCTCCTTAAGAGGCTAGAGAGCAGGATTTCTAAGTAGATCCGAACTGACAGGAGTGAGTGAGGCTGAGCTGAAGATTCTGTTACCAGGGAGACCAGCACTGAGGAGAGGAAGTGGCCGGTCCTCTGACAGAAAGTTAGGGGAGACAGCTGGTCAGTGAGGAGATAAAGGAAGCAGCGATGAGGGAAGGAGGTCTTCTGCCTCTGGGCTCTCTAGAGAGCAGGAGGTCTGTCTCTGGGGCAAGCATCTTCTGGCAGTTGGCTACTGACAGTCTGGGCTGCTGTAGAAAACTGATTGAAGGAGTGAGAGAGTGGAGGCTGTCCATTGTTTTAGGGAGTTAGTTAGTGAATCGTTTATAGATAGAGCAGGTTAGATAGGCCTGGCATGCTAGGCAGAAGAAACTGTCCTCAGAAGACAGTTAGAGGTAGTTTTAGGAACTTTTAGGTAGTATTGGGAATTTTAGATATATTTATAGGATATGAGATTAATCTTCTTTTCTATCTTTCTATCTATACTTCTTTCTTAAATTAACCAAAATTTCTGTTAAACTGCTCTCCTCACTTTGTTGAACTCCTTAATTTAACCCTTACACCGCCCATCCTAGACACAATTCCCCTCCCTACTCCTAATCCATCAACTAGCTTCCATGTTCTTGGCATTCCAGCTTTATTTATCCTTGACACACAATCCTTCTCCTGTGACTCATTGGTCTCTTATCTCTGGCTTTTAGCTTACCCACAATCAATCATCAATTTATAGAGCACCTACTGGATAGAAGGGATTATGGAGAAGGTGGAAGTTTGTGGCCTGGCCCTTATTTTCAAGGAGGTTATAATTTAGTCTGAGGAGAGACAACACAGAAGCAAACAGAATAGGGGGCAGCTAGGTAACACATGGATAGAGAGCTAGGCCTGGACTTGAGTGGACCTGGGTTCAAATCTGACCTCAGACATGTCCTAGTTGTGTGACCTTGGGCAAGTCACTTAACCACAATTGCCTAGCCCTTACTACTCCTCTGTCTTGGAACCAATACACTGTATTGATTCTAATATGGAAGGTAAGGGTTAAAAAATTATGTAGATTATAGTTCTTGAGTATTGATCTATGAAGTTGGTTGGGTTGGGTAGGAGGACAGATGGCAGATCACTGAGGGAGGCAAATAGGAGTTCAAACAATGTGAAAATGAGGAGTCAATGAAAGTTTTTGAGCAGTTATGATAGCTCATAATTTTTAGCACTTTAAGTTTCATAAAGCAATTTACACAAATTATTTGATCCTTACAACAACCTGCAAGGTTAGGTACTAGAGGTATTATTATCTCCATTTTATAGATGGGCGAAGTGAGGCTTGCCTAAGGTCACACAATTGGCATGTTCTGGAGTCAACTGAATATTTGTCTCTTCTGGTTCCAATCCCAGCACTCCCTACTATGTCATACTGCCTGGAAAGAATTTTTAAAAGATCAGTCTGCTAGTCTTATATAAATAGCAATTGCCATTATTACTATCATCATTTAAGATTAGTCTGGCAGTCTGGCAGTCAGAGGATTTGGAAAGGGAGGGGATTGTGGACATAGTTATATTGAGAAGAGATATCTCTCCCTTCCTCTGAGACTGGATGGAAGGATGAAGGGATAGATGCAGAGAGAGGAATAAGTTTAGCTGGGAACAAGGGGCGCATCCCAATGGTTTTGGCTTTGTGTAATAGTAATACTCTTAGGGCAATAGCAATATTTTACATTTACAAGAGATAAATAAAAGGTTTGTTTGGCAGTGAGAATGGCCCATGTGGTGTTAGGATGAATTTGTTTTATAGTAGGTAGGCATAACTCTATATCTTCCTCTAGAAACATTCTATGGTTTGAGAGTTGGAACGGAGAAGCCGGAGAAACCCTGGATGTGATCTAAGGTTGGAGACTGGAATGACGGTCAATTAAAGGTCAATGAGGCAAAGACATTTAGTTGGTGGTGAGATCATTACTGAAGTGATTCATATGGGGTGAAGGATAGGTAGAGAGCCCAGGGAAGCCGACAGTGCCTGGTTAATGCACCTGAGGAAGGGGAAGAGATTGGGTGATCAGAGGTTTGGAAGAGAGCAAAGGACTAGTTTTGTAACTATGGGGAATGAAGAAATTAGGATATTGTGGTTGAATAAGGGATCCCCATGCTTGATATCTCTGGGGCAGAGAAGTGAAATGTGAGGAGATTCAGGACGTGTGACTAATATGGAGGGAAGAAAGAAGTCAGTAGAGTTAAATGGGTAACCATTGCTTGTCAGGGACATTGGAGAGGGGAAGCAGTGCCAGTTGACCATGGCCATGATGGTTCAGAGTGGAAGCAAGTAAGGAGCTGTAAAATCAAGGAGCCCAATTCATTGTCAGTATAGGTGCTGGAATCAGAGGGGGGAACGAAGGAACTCGAGCCAGGTGCTGAAGTTGTCAAAGAAGAGAGAAATGAGTCCGGTGGGCAGTAGTGGCATGACAATGATGTAGGAAAGGTTGTCTAGAC
The DNA here is from genome assembly GCF_016433145.1 of Gracilinanus agilis. Lineage (NCBI taxonomy): Eukaryota > Metazoa > Chordata > Mammalia > Didelphimorphia > Didelphidae > Gracilinanus > Gracilinanus agilis. The sequence goes on from NC_058133.1 coordinate 169,872,346, forward strand.
AGACATATGGAAGTCATCGACGTGGAAGTGATAGCTGAAGTTGGTAAAGTGTACAAAGAGCAGGGCTTGAACCTTGGAGAGTAGTCAGGGAGGAAGAAGAGTCAAAAAGCCACCAAAGGTAGGAGAGGTAGAATGATGAACCAGGATACAGTAGTAGTGACCTGGGAACCAAGGGAGGAGGAGCTTTCTAGTGTACAAATTCAGTCAATTGCTTAGGATTGAACTGCCAGAGCAATTATTTACCTCCCCAAACACTCACCCACCCATTTATTCAGTGACACTCTCTAATCAAGCATTTATTAGATACTCACTGTGTAGGGTGCTAGGGGCACAAAGATAAAAATGAAAAAAGTTTCTATTTCAAGTGGATCATATTCTAACGGGGAAAATATATGTTGTTGTTCAATTTTTTTTTAAACCCTTACCTTCCGTCTTGGAGTCAATACTGTGTATTGGCTCTAAGGCAGAAGAATGGTAAGGGTAGGCAATGGGTGTTAAGTGACTTGCCCAGGGTCACACAGCTAGGAAGTGTCTGAGGTCAGATTTGAACCTAGGACCTCCCATCTCTAGGCCCGGCTCTCAATCCACTGAGCTACCCAGCTGCCCCCTGTTCAATTGTTTTGAATCATTTCTGACTCTTTGTGACCCTATTTGAAGTTTTCTTAGCAAAGATATCAGAGTAGCTTGCCATTTCCTTCTTCATCCCTTTTTATAGATGAGAAAACCGAGACAGAGTTAAGTGACCTTCCCAGCATCTCACATCTAGTAAGTGTCTGAGAACAGATTTGAACCCAGGAAGATAAGTCTTCTTGGCTCCAGGCTGGTAATTTGTCTACTGTGCCACCTAGCTGTCACACACATATATACAAACACACATACACATATACATATATGTGTTTATGCATACATAACATGTATACCTGTGTGTGTGTGTGTGTGTGTGTAAAAGCTATGTAAGAGCAAGAGTAGAGGGACTGATGGCACCAAGCATAGAAAGCTTTTTTTTACGCTTTGTTTGAAAAAGGAAGGAGAAATATAGGATGCTAGCTAGAGGGAAAAATAAGATCTAGTGAGAGTGTTTTAAGAATAGGGAAGACCTGGGTGTTTTTGGAGGCTGTAATGAAGGAATCAGTAGACTGAGATGGAAGATTATAGAGAGAGGAGATGATAATGGGGGCTATCTGCTGGGAAAGGATCAAGATATATATAGGGATGGGGCCTAATCAAGGAAAAAGGCCTCTTCAAGAGAGATTAGAATAAAGGGGGATATGGTAGAGGATGATGTCAAGGGATTTTGAGACAAGGAAGAGAGAAGAAAAGTGGATTCAGTTTTCTTGGCTGAGAGAGTGGCAATGATGTGGGATGTTTGAAGAGAGAAGAGAAACTTTGGAACAGATTCTAAGGTGAGTGGGATAGGGAATCAATGAAGGCAATTCAAAGGATGTCTTATAGTGAGGGCTCAAATGGTGTAAGGTAACATAAAATTGTTATGCTTGGTGGTACAGTAGATAGAGTGTTGGGCCTGAAAGCAGGAAGACTGATTTTCCTGAGTCAAATCTGGCCTCAGACACTTAGTAGCTATATGATCCTAGGTAAGTCACTTAACCCTATTTGCCTCAGTTTCCTTTTCTGTAAAAAGATGAGCTAGAGAAGGAAATGGCAAACCATTCCAGTATCTTTGCCAAAAAATCCCAAATAGGGTCAATGAAGAGTTGTATATAACTGAAAATAATCTAACAGCAACAACAACATAAAGCTGTAGTTGACCTAGTCAATACCATTGTGTGTGACTTATACAATTGTGTGTGACTTTTGTTCAGCAGCATATTCATGGGAGCAGAGGAGTCAGATGGTAGGAGTAATCTAGAATGGGGCTTAGCAATGCAACAGACAAAAGAACCAGGAATATGAGAGTAGAGGAAAATTTATAGTTGAAGTGGTTCACTAAACAAGTCTAGATTGAGAAGGGAAGAAAATATCACCAGAACAGAAATGGTAGTTTGGGAACCAGTGAAGGGGTGGAAGGACTGGAAATCATGGTGAAGATAAAGATTAAGTCTAGTAGGACAGAGAGAAAAAGAGAGACAGAGACATACATATGTGGACAGAGACACAAAGAGAAAAAGACATGCAGAGAGATAGACAGAATTAGAGAAAGACAGAGACCGAGATGGAATGATGGGAAAATAGGATCAGATAAAGGCATTTCAGAGAGATAGAAGTAGCAGGTTTTGGGAAGAAAAATCTGAGGTTTATACACATATAATTAACTACATTGTCCCATCCTGCTCCCCATCCCTCCCTCAAATTCAGAATGTTCTTATTTTTTAATCTTTTTTTCCACTTTGGTGTTGAATTTTACAGAAACATCAATAAAGATGAATATGGAGAAGAGACTATTTTCTGTCTAGAATATTATCATTTGTCCAGTTCCCCATGTTTGAAATTTTGGAGTTATCTTTCTTTCTTTGACTCTTTTTCTTCATCCCTCATATCAATCAAACAATCAATCAGCTAATTGGCCACTATGTGCTAGGTGCAGTGATATTTGGGGATACAAAGACTAAAAATTGAAATGTTTTCTGCTGTTGAGGAACTTATATTCTACTGGGGAAGCAATGTATATATATATGTATATACATATATATGTAAATCTCTCTATATAATGGAAAATAATTACAAGGTAGTTAGAGAAGGCTCCAGAAGTTGGGGTATCAGAAAGGATTCATGAAGCAAGTGATGCTTGAGCTGCATCTGGAAAAAAGTGAGATTCTATTTGGCCGAAGTGAGAGGGGAGTGAATTTCAGACATGGGAGATAGTCAGAGATAGGAGAAGTGAAGATGAACTGCAATGGGTGAAGAACAGAGAGAAGGCCAGGTTGCCTGGACTATAGAAGAGGGAGTTGTTCAGATGTTTCAATCGTGTTTGACTCTTCATGACCCCATTTGTAGTCTTCTTGGCAGAGATAAGTGGTTTGCCATTTTCTTCTCCAGCTTATTTTATAGATGAGGAAACTGAGGCAAGCAGGGTTAAGAGACTTGTCCAGGGTAACACAGGCATCAAGGGTCTGAGGCTGAGTTTAAACTCAGGTGTTTCTGATTCCAGTCGTGGCCCTCTATCCACTATACCCCCTAGCTGCCCAGATGAGGGAATAGAGTAGTGTACAACCAGGCTGGAAAGACAAGTTAGATACACCTTGTGAAGGGCTTTAAGTAGCTAGCATTTATACAGCACTTTAAGGTTTACATAACATTTTACAAATATCTCATTTTCACAACAAGCCTGGTAAGTAGGTGCCATTATTATTGTTCCTCTTTTAAAAATGAGTATATTGAAGTAGGCAGAGGTTAAGTGAGTTGTTCAGGGTCACAAAGCTAGTAAAATGTCTGAGCCAAGATTTGAGCTTAGATTTTTCCAATTTTTGCTTGAATGTTCTACCCACAGAGTCACCCAGGCTTTTCTGTGAAAGGTCAAATTGGAAGATGATGGTTTATTTATCTACAAATTTCTCTTTGTCTCTCTGTCTCTGTCTCTCGTCTCTCTTTTTCACATGCTTACCTTCTGTCTTGGAATTGATACTATCGGTTAGATATATAATTGGTTCCAAGGCAGAAAAGTGGTAAGGGCTAGGCAATTGGGGTTAAATGACTTGCCTACTAGGGTCACACAGTTAGGAAGTATCTGAGATCAATTTTGAACTTAGGTCCTCCTGACTCCAGTTCTGGCTCTCTATCCACCCACCGGCATCAGGTTATGGTTTATGTTAGAGGAAGCACCTGGAGCTTTTAGAATTGGGGAACTGAAATTTTCGATTAGGGAAAATCACTCTTGACAGTTATGTAAAGGATGGATTGAAGTAAGGACAGACAAGTCAGGGAGACCAATTGGGAGAACATTAGAATTGTCTAGGCAAATAGTGATGAAATTCTGAACAGATGTGGTAGTGGAATGAATGAAGAGAGTGGGTCAGCTAGGAGAAAAGTTTAGAGGGAGAAATGACAAGCTCTGGCAGCATATTGGGAATGTGGGGGTGAGGGTAAGGGAGAAGATGAATATGACACTGAGCTTTCCAACCTAGAAGACTGAAGGAAGTGAGATTTGGTAGAGTGGAGAGTTTGGAGGAAAAGAAAAGTACTATTTTTGAAGTGTTGAATTTGAGATTCCTATAATACATTCATTTCTAAATGTTCAAAAGATGATCTGGGACTGGAGCTTAGGAAAGAGGCTGGCGGATCTATGTATTTATCTATCTCTGTATCAGAGAGTCATCTTTTCTGAGATAATTAAACTCATGGGAGCTGATTAGATCATTGCTAGAAAGTACAGAAAGAGAAAAAAGAGGGCCGGGGACAGAGTTTTAGAGTATTTAATATTAATTAGTGGTTGACGATATGAATGATGATATAGTAAAGGAGACTGAGAAGATAGGTCAGAAAATTAGGAGGAGAACCAGGAGGGTGTAGTAATAGGAAAATCCAGGGAGAAGAGAGAGTCTAGGAAGAGAGGGGATCAACAGTGTTCAATGCAACAAGGGGATCAAGAAGGATGAAGAGTGATTAAAAGACCATCAGATTTGGCATTTAAGAGGTTGCTGGTAATTTTGGAGAGAGCGATTTCAATTATATGATAAGGTCAGAAGCCAGAATGCAAAACGTAAAGTAAAAATTGCAATTAATTGGTTAGTGATCATTCTTGTTAATTAATCTGGTAAAGCTGTAATTGCTGATTTAATAGTAGATAATAATTCCAGTTATTAGCGGATTGAATAACTATGAAAGTTAATATAAATCATAGAAGCAAATGATAAAAATGGATAATTAAGTATTAAGTACATGTTAACCCTACAGCGGGAACCTTCTGACCCTGAGAGGAAGGGCAGACTGGTACAGACTAACTACTCGTCACAGTATTGCTTCATTGTCCAGTGATAGCACCAGCTGGCTTGTCATGACATCCCCATTACAAGATGACTATAAAATTACATCACAAGACCTAGTACAGAAACTGGCTGGTGCGAGACGTGTAAGAGTGACATTTTTGTGACTTTATTATTCTCAGATTGTCCATATATGGCATATCCTGCCACAGATCTCTGTAAGTGAGGACCTGAGAAAAGACCTGTACCTCCCAACCCTTTTAGAAAGAAAGTGATGACACAAAAATCTCTAACTGCAATATTTTTACCTATAATTATCCGTCAGCTGTAATGATCAGTGTCTCAGACCATGTTGGGTTCATCCGTAGACTCTGCCTGTTGGGATGTGCACCTCTCACAATAAAGTCAGTTTGCTCAGAAAATTGGTAGCCAGTCTTTTTCTTTGAACAAGATAGCCAAACATTTCCCAATTCCCATCAACTCCATTTCTGGAACACTTCTCAAGTCTATTGCCTCCTCCTTATTTTTGCTTTTGCCACCCTAATTTAAAAAGAGCTTGAAATCTATGATCCTACATTATTATCTTATTACCTCTTGTCTAGACCATTGCAATAGTCTCCTTCTTGCCTCTACAGTTTTTTTTCTCCATCTTGTTCTTTTTTTCCCCCTCCCAATAAAACTTATTTTTAAAGAAATAAATTAATTAAATAAAATTAGAGGGTAGGAATAGATAGATGGTCCTAAGGTCCTTTCCCAACTCAAAATCCTTTGATCATTAGATAAAGAGAAAGTCAGTCAATTAACATTTATTAAGTCTCTACCATGTGCCAGGAACACAAAAGGCAGTCATTAACATCAAAACCCCTCAGGTTTACTCCTAGAACCTTGAGGGGAAAAGCAGTCAGTCCCTCTCTGGGGATCCAACCTGCCAGTGAGAGTGGGAGTTTGGAGAGTGAACCCAGAGGATATGCTACATAATTATTCAATTAATTTGATTGATGTAGCCTCTCTCTAGGGGTCAGCTCCTGACTCATCATCAAGGGGTGTGAAGATTTATAGTCAATTAGACTATAACTCTGAGTACTTACCCAGGGCAGCTAGATGGCACAGTGGGCTTGGAATCTGAAAGTCTTCTGAATTCAAATCTGGCCTCAGATACTTGTTAGCTGTGTGACCCTGGGCATGTCACCTAACTGTTTGCCTCAATCTCTTACTCTGTCAAAGGAAATGATAAAACCCTTTAGTATCTGCAAATAAAAGAGGCCGGAAAGAGTTGACACAACCCAAACAACTGAATGATGATGACCCACTCACCATTAAAGTCACATTTCTTTTCAAGAGGTGACTATATTTCAGTGAGAACTAGTCATTTGTCATAGAAGTAGCAGGCAGGAATACTTGAATACTGTCTAAAATAACTCTGAGTATAAAAGTGATAAGCAAATAAATAGTTTGTAACAAGGGCACAATGGAAAATTAAAAATTATAAAACATCCTAAAAAGGGCTTTGAGCCGGCTGCTTTCCTAAATCCCAGATTGATCAGGACTCAGTTCTTAGGAATTAAATAGCACGAGTGTGTTTAGTTCCCCAGAAATGCCTCACCTGCTAGGCAACAGAAGAATGCAAACAACACAATTTCTCTAGGATGTTTGAATGACAATTTTTTTGGTAGCAATGTCTTTCTCCTTTCTTCTAGACCAGTGATGGTGAACCCTTTAGAGACTGTGTGCCACGTCCCATCCTCCCAGAGGCTGGGTGCTATGCCTCAGCCCCCCCAGAGACCTTATGCCACATGCCCTGCACCCCCACCTTACCTACCCCAGACAGGGAAGGGAAGAAGTGCTTCCATTGGGCAGAAGGGTGGGTGAAGTGAGGAATGTCTCAGGTGCTTGAAGAGGAGGAAGGGAGCAGCTCCCCCAGTCCCTTTGGCTTACTAGTAATGAATTCTGGCAGGTGATGGCTCACATGCCCACAGAAAGGGCTCTGTGGGCCCTGTTTGGCACACATGCCAGAGGTTTGCCATCGTAGTTCTAGACAGCTTACGTTATAGTTTCCGTAAGAGGTCTTTCCAGGTCCTTCTACCCTCACCCTCTCATTAGTGCCTCTGTGATTATCTTCTGTTTCTACTATATATCTTTTATATACATAATTATTCAATTGCTGTCTCCCCCATTAGAATGGGAGCTCCTTGAAGGCAGGGACAGTGTTTTTTCTTTATATTCCCAACACTTAACAGGGTAGTTGGAACTTAATTAACCAAGCTTAATGAATGATTATCGGTTGCCTGATTTAATGGCCAACAAAAGCAGAGGCCAAAACTCTGAAGAAAGTGGGACTTGGAACTCACAACCTGAGTGAGATACTGAGGATCTGGTCAGATTGAGGGTCTCAGCTCAGCCAGGGGTGTGGAATTTGGTCCTGGATATCTTGTCCTTGGATGGAAGTGATTTTTAACTTCTTATCACATTTAGCTCATCACAGAGCAAGGTGTAGTAGTTAGAATTTTTTAAAACCCTTACCTTCTGTCTTAGAATCAATATCATGTATTGGTTCCAAGGCAGAAGAAAGGTAAGGGCTAGGCAGTGGGGGAAAGGGTAAGTGACTTGCCCAGGGTCACCTAGGTAGGAAGTGTCTGAAGCCACATTTGAACTCAGGACCTCCCATCCTTAGGCCTGGTTCTCAATCCACTGAGTCACCTAGCTGCCCCAAGCAATTGGGATTTGATAGAGTGTAGACCAAATCATGTTTCTGAGCTAGACATCATTTATTAAAAGGGTGATTCTATCTGGAGATAAAATATAGATCTGGGGTAACTAGGTGGCACAGTGGATAAAGTACCAGACCTGGACTTGGGTTCAAATCTGACCTCAGTTACTTCTTAGCTATGTGACCCTGGGCAAATCATTTAACCCCATTTGCCTAGTCCTTGCTCTTCTGTCTTAGAGTTGTTACAAAGACAGAAAAGTAAGGGATATTAGGGAAAGGCAAACCAAAATGGTTCTGAGGCATCATTTCATACCCATCAGATTGGCTAAAAGGACAAAAGAGCAAAATGACAAATGTTTGAGGGGATATGGAAAAGTTGGGGGCACTAATACATTGCTGGTGGAACTGTGAACTGATCCAACTATGTTTGAGAGCAATTTGGAATTATGCCGAGAGTTCTAAAATGATGTGTGTATGTTTGTGTGTGTATATGTACATATGTGCATGTATGTACACATATTTATATGTGTATATATATGTGTATATATGTATAGTCTATTTCTCAAAGAGATCAAGGATAAAGAAAAAGAACATATATGTTCCAAAATATTTATAACAGCTATCTTCGTGACGGCAAAGAACTGGAAATTAAGGGCATGCCCATCAATGGAAGAATGTCTAAAAAAATTGTGGGATATGATTATAATGGAATCCTATTGCATCCTAAGAAACAGCGATCAGATTAATTTTTTAAAAAACTTGGATAGAACTATATGAAATAAAGAATGAAATGAACAGAACCAAGAGAACATTATATACAGCTGCAGATTTAATGTTTGAAGAATAACTTGTGAATATCCACCTCCAGAGAATGAACTGAGAAATGGAAACACAAAAGAATATATATATTTTGCCAGATGATACCTTCTTTGACATAGAGAGGGAAGAGAGGGAACTGAATAAAAAAAAGTAGAGATTAAAAACAAAAAAGGATAGGTCTAATGGTCTCTTTCTGGCCAAGAGAACTGGAGTGAGAGAGTCAACAGCATCTTTTATACCTAGATAGGTCTTCCTTCTAATAGGCTTGACAATACATCATTTAGGACCTCCCCTGGCAAAGTAAGGCAACCCTGATTGATGGATATTTTAATCAGGAGGTGGGTTAATAGTTCTCAGCTCCTTCCACAGCTAGGGACAGGGAAGTGTTGTACTGAATAGAACTTTGGACTTGGAGTCAGGAACATCTGAGTTTAAATCCAGCCTCAGACACCTACTAGCTCCATGACTCTGGACAAGTTATTTAACCCTGTTTGCCTCAGTTTCCTCATCTGTAAAATGAGTCGGAGAAGGAAATGGCAAACCATTCCAGTATCCTTGCCAAGAAAACCCCAAAGGAGGTCACAAAGAGTCAGACATGACTGAACAACAATGTATAGTTTCCCCCTTTAGTTCTGGTGAATTGATTGGGTTTGGGAGTTCTGGACTCCACTAGACTCAGGCCAGGGAGGAAGAAGTGGGGAAGGGGTAGAATGCCCCTAATAAGGGGCAAACAGCCAGATTCAGAAATGGAGCAGACCAAAGCTCCTGGATGAGTAGTGGTAGGGTCAGACCCTCACTACAGTGAGTGGCTGCTTCACTTCCAGTCTGATTGAGAGAGGAAGACACAGTTTAGTAAAAGAAAAGAAAAAGAATGAAACAGCTCTTGGTTTCAGCAATGAGGTTACCAGTGATCTTTGAGAGGGAAGTCTTAATAGAGTTCAGGGGAGATGAGATGGAGTTTCATTATGAACTTAAGTAACTTCATCTAATCATCATTTAAGCAATTACAGATCTTCTGTAGTTTGCTGAGCAAACACAGTGTATAACAAAGTGTATCTGAAGAAATATTCCATTCTACTTCTTATTTCCCAAAAGTGTAGATGTCTTGTTTGCTGCAACTAATTTTCCCTAGGGGTAAAATCTCTGAAGAAGACCCCAAAAGGGATAATGAAGAGCCAGACATGACTGAAAAATAATTTCTCAATAACAGTTTTCTCTATCATATATCACCTAGATCTTTTATTTTACTATAGATATTTCTTAACTATTAGTGTTTTTTCTATTCTACCATATATTCCTGTATCTTATTAGTGTAGCTCAGTGGTTCCCAAACTTTTTTGGCCTACCACCCCCTTTCTGGAAAAAATATTACTTAGCTCCCTGGAAATTAATTTAAAAATTTAATAGCAATTAATAGGAAAGATAAATGCACCTGTGGCCATCACCGCTTCCCTGGATTGCTGCAGCACCCACCAGGGGGCGATGACGCCTACTTTGGGAATCACTGCTCTAGCTAGTCAGAGAAGAAAGTAAGCATTTCCTTTGATATTGTTGGTTTTCTGTATCAAAGAAGCCTTATAGTCAAATCTGAGATTCCTTTCAGCTACATTTCTATCTGCGCATATCCTTTGCATTGCAAGTAGAAAGAATTTGCCAAGAGTCAGCAATGTCTTGGACCTTTCATGTACCATAGCAGAAAACAATTGCAGAGAGAAGAGAAAAGAGGGAATGATATTGCCACAGACTGTCGATTTTACCTTTGCAGCATCTCTCCCACACAGTCCCTTCTCTCCTCTGATGCAGTTACTACCATTCTGGTGGAGGCCCCCATAATCTCACAATAACATCAACCTGCTGGTAGGTCTGCCTGCCTCAAATCTCTCTCTTTCTCTGCTCCTGTCCATCTTCCAGCTCCATTGTCAAAGGAATCTTCCTAGAGCTCAGGTCTGACCATTTCACTTCCACTTCAGTAAACTCCAGTGGCTCCCTAGCATCTCCAGAATAAAATATAAAAATCCTGTTTGGTATTCAAAGCCCTTCAGAATCTGCTTCATCCCTCCCACCTTTCCAGTCTTCTCACACCTTACTCTCATTGTCCTCCACCCCACCCCCAGACCCAATAACCTCCTTGTTGCTCCTAGAATAAGATGTTCCACCTTCTGACTCCCATTTAGATGGCTCTTCCCTCTCATCTCCACTTCCTGGCTTCCTTCACCCAGGGAAAATATGTCTTCCATGAGAAGCCTTTTCCTATCTCACTTTCTTCTAGTGTCTTTCCTCAGTGATCTCCCTTTTTTCCAGTGTCTTTCCTGTTATCTCCTTTTTCTAGTGTCTTTCCTCTATCTCCCTTTCTTCTAGTCTTTCCTCTGTTATCTCCTTTTCTTCTAGTGTCTTTCTTCTATGATCTCCCTTTCTTCTAGTATCTTTCCTCTGTTGATTAGCTTATCTGTATATAATTGTTTGCATGTTGTCTCTCCCATTAGAATGAGCTCCTTGGGAGCAGGGATCATTTTATATATCTTTCTCTGTATTCCCAGCACTTAGAGTAGAGCCTGGCACATAGTAAATTTCCACAATAAACCACTTAAATACTTAAAAATATATAAATACTTAAAATATGTTAATTGACTTGCTGAAGAGTGAGACTGAGATGTTTCCACTCAAAGGGAAGAGAGGATAATTGCTAGTGGGTACAAAAAGGAGTTTTTAAAAATTTTATTAAACTTTTTTAATAGGGTAAGATGAAAACAGGCAGTGTGGAGGAAGAGTGATGGAGAGGCAGGAGAGGGAGAGGATAAGTGTTAGGAGTCAAGAAGGAATTTGATCACAGGGACAGACAGGTGGAGACCTGACCCAAGCAGATTGCTTCCACTATCATTCCTCACTTCTAATCTTCAGTCTGTCCCTAGCTATATCTATTGGCTCCTTTCCTGCAGCCTACAAATGGCCATATGACTTTTTTTTAAACCCTTACTTCGTCTTAGAATCAATACTGCATATTGGTTGCAAGACAGAAAAGCAGGAAGGACTAAGCAATGGGAATTAAGTGACTTGCCAGGGGATCACGCAGCTAGGATGTGATTGAGGTCAGATTTGAACCCAGGACCTCCCATCTCTAGGCCTGACTCTCAATCTACTGAGGCACCTAGCTGCTGCACCCATGACTTTTCATCCTTCACCCTCACTTGAAGCTACTTTTCCCAGCTATGAGAGTTCAGTAGTTTTTGGGAGGAAGAGGAGGAATCCGTTTCCTCTGAAATTGAACAGGAGGATCAGTAAGTCAGTAAACATTTATTAAATGCCTACTATGGGCCAGGCACGGTGCTAAGCATTTAGGGTTTCAAAGAAAGACAAGGTGGTCCCTGCTGTCAAGGACCTCACATTCTGGAGGGGGACAACATGCAGTAACCATGTACATACAAGACATGGACAGGACAAATGTCTTGTCTATATCTTAGAGATACTCGATACAGGGAAGGCACTAATGTTAGGCAGAATCAAGAGAGGCTTCTCACAGAAGGTAGGATGTTAGTTGGTTCATGAAGGAAGCCAGAAAATCTTAATTTGGAGATGAGGAGGGAGAGCATTCTAGGCCTGGGGAACAGCCGGAGGAACCTGCCTTGAGCTGGTGTGGAGTCTCTTGTTTGAGGGATAGCCAGTATCCCAGGAATATGTCTGGGAGCGGGGAGGTTGGGGTGAGGGCAAGAATAAAGTATAGGAAGATTGGACAGAGACCTTTCTTTCCTTATTCCTGCCCCCCTCAAACTGTCAGCTTTTCCCTTCTCTGAAATTACTTTGTATATTCTTTTTATGGGTGGTCTGCCCTGCTCTATTTTGTCCTCCCCTTTTTGTCCACTTTACTTATTTTCTCTCAACAATCATTGTTTAATTGTTTTTCAGTCATGTCCATTTGGGGTTTTCTTGGCAAAGATACTGGAGTGGTTTTCCTTTTCCTTCTCCAGCTTATTTTACAGATGATAAAACTGAGACAAACAGGATTAAGTGGTACAGTTTACAGATAAAGAAACTGAGGCAAACAGGATTAAGTGGTACATTTTACAGATGAGGAAACTGAGACAAACAGGGTTATAAGGGATAGCACATTTTATAGATGAAGAAACTGAGGCAAACAGGGTTAAGTGATATATATACACACACCCTTACTTTCTGCCTTAGAATCAATACTATATATTGTTTCCAAGTCAGAAGAGTGGCATGGTTTAGGCAATGGAGGTTAAGTGACTTGCCCAGGGTCACCCAGCTGGGAAGTATCTGAGGCTAGATTTGAACCCAGGACCTCCTGTCTCTAGGCTTGGCTCTCAATCCACTGAGCTCCCCAGCTGCCCCCAAGTGGTAGATTTTACAGATGAAGAAACTGAGGGCAAATGGTTAAGTGACTTGCCCAGGATCACACAACTAGTAAGTATCAGAAATCTTGGATAAACTCAAGTCTTTCTGCCTCCAGTTCTGATGCTCTAACTACTTACTATATCACTCAGCTACTTCTCTCTAAACAGTATTTAAGGATGATTTCATCCTTTGGGTTGTTGTATATTGCAAACTTCCATCTATTGCTTGCAAAGGATTACACATTACAGAAATTTCCCAGGCCTGGGGTGAATGCTTCTAGTCCTTTGTGCCACACTGGCCAATATCCTTGGGATGGCCATTTAGGAAGGCTATTCTGAATCCTGTTTAGGCTTTCCGTAGGATCACAGATTTTAGAGGCAGAAGGGACCTTTAGAAGTGATCATGTAACTTCTCAGTTAGGACACTAGGAAGTGCCTTATATGGGCAAGGATGTGTGTGTGTGTGTGTGAGAAGAGGTAGCCCCTAATTAGAGATGAATCAGCTTACTAGCTTTCCTCAATGAATCACTGGGACTGGAAGGGCGAGGTAGATGGGGGAGGAATAAAGGGGAGGAGAGGGATGGAACAAGTCGGGCAAAGAGATGTCTCATTTTCCCAAGCAAGACTTCTTTGGCTCCTTCTTACCACGAGAGGGCAGGCCACAGCTGGAGAAAAATCCTACTCAAGCTCGAGATCTTTGGCAGGGACCTGGGAACAGTGTGTTTCTATGTTAAGGCTAAGACTAGTTTTAGAGGCCCTGTAAAAGGGCTCCTTACTCATTGCCCTGGGGCAAATGTTGGGCCTTTCCACTTTCTGGTTTCTCTTAGTAGTTCTCACAGAACCACAGCATACCAGATAATGCTAAAGGGGCATTTGGTTTCTCTGCATTTGTTGCAGGAATGGGGATTTCTTGGTTAGGAGATGGGTACCTCCCTGTCCTGCCTCCTGAGCCTCAGTTTCTCCTTTGTCAGCATCTGTCCCTCATTCACTTTCTGAATCTTTCTCTTTCTTTGCCAATTTCCCTTCACTGATAGCTCTTGTCCTCTTTCTCTCTACTTGTTTCAGTGGGTCTAGGTTTGGGTCTCTGTCTCTTGTGTCTGTTTTTAAAATTTGAATCTGTACTTTCTTGTTTCTCTGCTCCTATTTTCCTTTTCACTATTCCACACTGTTTCTTGTCCCCTCCCCTCAGGATGCCATCTCTTTCTCTACTGTGCCACCATCTCTTTCTTTACTGGACCATCACTATTTCTTTTTCTTTGTCTTTATCTCTTGTGCAATCACTAGCTGTCTCTTTGTGTCTGTCTCTTTTGTGCAATCATTTCTGTCTTTTTTCTATCTCTGTCTCTATGGTATCATTCTTTCTATCTTTTTGTCTCTATTGTACCATCATCTGTTTTCTTTTTTTGTATCTCTCTTTGTCTCTTTCTCTGTTTCTGTCAAGTCATCACCTGTCTTTTTTTCTGTCTCTAACTTTATGACACCACTCTTTCTGCTCTATTGTACCATCGTCTGTTTCCTTTTCTGTCTCTCTTTGTCTCTCTCTCTCTGTTGAGTCATCATCTGTCTTTTTGTCTGTCTCTAACTTTATGGCACCATTCTTTCTGTCTTTTTGTCTCTAGTGTTTCCTTTTTTTTTTTTTGTCTCTGCCTCTGTCTCTGTTGAGTCATCACCTGTCTTTTTTTCTGTCTCTAACTTTATGGTAACATTCTCTCTGTCTCTTTGTCTCTTTTGTATCATCATGCTTCTCTCTCTCTCTCTCTCTCTCTCTCTCTCGTCATAATCTGTCTTTTTTTTTGCCTCTAACTTTATGGCACCATATGGCACCATTATTTCTATCTCTTTTTCTCTTTCTTTCTCCATTGTACCATCACCTGCCTCCTTTTCTGTCTCTGTCTCTATAGCATCATCATCTCTGTCTGTCACTATCTGTCTCCATTGTACCTATATCTTTCTCTTTTTCTATCTCTGTCTCCATGGTATCATAATCTCTGCCTCTGCCTATTGTAACGCCATCTCTGTCCTTTTTTTTTTTCAAGCCTTTAACTTCTGTGTATTGGCTCCTAGGTGGAAGAGTGGTAAGGGTGGGCAATGGGGGTCAAGTGACTTGCCCAGGGTCACACAGCTGGGAAGTGTCTGAGGCTGGATTTGAACCTAGGACCTCCCATCTCTAGGCCTGACTCTCAATCCACTGAGCTACCCAGCTGTCCCCATCTCTTTCCTTTTTGTCTCTGTCTCTGCTTCTCTTTCTTTCTCTCTCTTTGTCTCATAGAATCTCATCTTAAGAATGGACCCAGAGATCACCTTGCTCAGTCTGTATTTGAGCAGAAACCTCCACATATTATTCCTGACAAGTGCTTGTCCAGCTTTTCTTTGAAGGCTTCCAGTCCTGAGCTCTGACTGTTAGGAAGCTTTTCTTGACAAGGAGATGAAATCTGCATCTCTACAACTTCTGTGAATCTGTGAATCTTTTTTAGTTCTTTGCTGTGGGGCAAAGCAAAACAAGTCTAATACTTCTCCCGCAGCTTTTCAGATTCTTGAAGTTAGTTCTAATGTTCCTGCTAAAGCTTATCTTTTACAGACCAATCACCCCCAGTTCCTTCATTGGACCCTCATATACACTGCATGTTCTCTAAGCCTGTCATCATCCTGGCTATCCTCCTTCGGATGCTCCAGAACTTGTCAATCAAAGCCCCTTTTTAAATGTACTGCTCAGAATGGAAAAGCATCTCAGAGTATGGGGGACTGCCACTTCTTCCTACATGACCCTTCCTTTTGCTAGGGCCATCTAAGATTCCTTTACCTTTTTTTGACTGTTGTAGCATACTTTTAACTCAAACTATGACTTCATTCCTTTAAAATCTCCAGGTCTTTTTCATATGAGTTCTATCTCGATTTCCATTTCTCTATTCTATCCTCTGCTCCATTTCCTTCCCTGCCAGTGGGGTTTGCTCTACTTAATCAGTTCCCAGAGGGAACTTGGCTGTTTCCTACAGTTATTCCCCTGTTGCCTATACTTGTTCTCTGTTATTCATCTCTACACATTTTAGTTTCTTTTCTGCATTATGACTAGGCAGCTATATGGGAATCTAAGCCCTAAAAAAGTCTTCTTCCCGCATTTCCACACCTTCTGCCTAAAAGCTGAAAATCCACCTTTAGAGAGTCATTCCTTTTATGTATTTCTTCCTAGTAAAAGTATTACTTAGAGAAACAATACCTTGAGCTGTCTTAATCATACCTGAGAGTGAATAAGTGTATTAGAGCTTTTTATTTTCCTCCAAGTGTAGGTTTGGGAATGACTGAACAAAGTGTTTTATGATCATAATGGAATACTATTGTGTGATAAGAAAGGATAAACAGTATGCACTCAGAAAAACTTGGAAAAACTTACACGAATTGATGCAAAGTGAAGTGAGCTGAACCAGGAGAATATTGTACACAGTAAAAGCAATACTGTATGATGATCAGCTATTCTCAACAATACAAGGATCCAAGATAATTCTAAAAGACTTTTGATGAAAAATCTTATTCCCACTTTAGAGAAAGAACTCATGGAAGTGCAGATGGCAGCATACTATTTTCCACTTTATTTTCTTCCTTTTTTAAAAAATATGTCTTCTTCTACATGACCATTATGGAAATATGTTTTGCATGATAGTAAATGCCTATAATAAATTGCTTACAGGGTTAGGAAGGGGAGAGGGGAGGGAGAAAGGGAGAGAATTCAGAGAAAATTAATGTTAAAAATTGTTTTCATATGTAATTGGAAAAAAAATAAAACATTGAAAGATAAAAAAGGGACAGCAAAGTAACTTACCTTGTAGATAGATAATCTTGTTGTAGATAGATAGGGAGCTAAAGATAAGGTAGATAGCCAAACCTGGAGATAAGAGATTCTGGGTTCAAATCTGGTTTTAGATACTTCCCAGCTGATAACTCTGAGCAAGCCACTTACCTCCACTGACCTGGCCCTTAACTGCTCTTCTGTCTTGGAACCAATAATCAATACAGATGCTGAAAGAAGGTAAGGGCTCAAAAAAAAAAAAAAAAAGAAGAAGAAGAAAGAAGAAAGATTAAAAAAAAAAGTAGGTTTTAGGGCAGCTGGGTAGCTCAGTGGAGTGAGAGCCAGGCCTAGAGACAGGAGGTCCTAGGTTCAAACCCGGCCTCAGCCACTTCCCAGCTGTGTGACCCTGGGCAGGTCACTTGACCCCCATTGCCCACCC
The DNA here is from genome assembly GCF_016433145.1 of Gracilinanus agilis. Taxonomy (NCBI): domain Eukaryota; kingdom Metazoa; phylum Chordata; class Mammalia; order Didelphimorphia; family Didelphidae; genus Gracilinanus; species Gracilinanus agilis. Next base: position 169,889,318 of record NC_058133.1, read on the forward strand.
TTACCAATCTTCCACCTATGAGACAATACACCGAAGTACAAGGGTTTAAAAAAAAAAAAAGTGAGTTTTGAGAGAAAGAGAGCCTGAAAACAGCACAAAGAATAGTGGAAATTAAAATTCAACATTTTCTAAATGCCTGGCCTATACTCTGCTAGGTTTTAGGAACACAAAGGCCAAAATGCTTACGAAGCTTTCATTTTGGGGTGGAGGTGGGAAAGGGTGTGGTATAACATATCTACAAATAAATACAGCCTGTCCCCAAAGCCTCAGTGGAGTTTTTAAAGCTTGTTTTCCTATTGCAAGGAAAATTGAGAAGGGAGTGAGTACTGCAACTGGGGAATCAGGAAAGAGAAAGGCACCTGAGCTAAGGATCTGAGATGGAAGACCAGGATTCTGTGCGACAGAGAAGGGGAGGGAGTACTTATACATTCTAGCCAGGGAGAATGACTCATACAAATATAATGAGCAAATCTGTCTCTGAGAAAGTACTGTTGGGAGTCAAATGCAGATCAGAGGATAACATTTTTCACATTAGTTTATTTGGGGGGGTTTGTTTTTATTTGAGTATTCTCTTACAATGATCACCAATATGGAAGTATGTTTTGCATGGTAATACATGTATAGATCAAATTGTTTACCATCTCCAAGGGAGAGGAGGGAGGGAGACAATTTGGATCTTATTTCGGAAAATGTATGTTGAAAATTGTTATTTCATGTAATTAGGAAAATATCTTTGAAAATTAAAAAACAAAACCAAAAAACCCCAAATGTAATGAGCAGAGACACTGAGGACAGGAAGAAGGAAATAGTCTAATTTGGCCAGAAAGTACTGGAATAGTATGAAAGAAATCTGGAAAGGTAAGGAGAGGTGATTAAGGGGAGTCAGATGCCAACCTAAAGGAGTTTATGGTTTATCCTAGAGGTAAAGGGGACCACTGAAGGCTTTGGGGGGCAATTCAGTGAGTGACACTGAATTGAACTTTAGTAAGATTATGCTGGCCACCACGTGGAGGATTAATTTGGAGAGGAGATAGATTATTGTAGTAGTTTAAGAGAAGTGATGGAGGGCTTAAACTAAGGTGGAGGCTGTGTGAATGGAGAGAAGAGGACAGATGTTATGTAGTGAAAATTGATATCTAATAATTAGCCTTCCTTTTATTTTTTTAACTTAAAAAAAGCTTTTTAGCTTTAACTTTTAACTTTGTTTACTTTATTTTTTAACTTTACCATAGAGACAGAGATAGAAAGAGAAATTTTATATTTTAGCTCTAGTAATTACATGTAAAAATGATTTTTAGCATTCATTTTCTAACATTTTGAGTTCCAAATTTTGTCCCTTCCTCCTCTTTCCCCTCCCTGAGACAGTGATCAGTTCTATAGAGGAATAATTAGTTTTTCTAGATCACTTTAAGGTTTGCAGAGTACTTCACAAATATTATCTTATTCTTGTAAGAACTCTAATGTGCTCTTATTAATCCCATTTTACAGATCTGGAGATGGAGGCCGAAAGAGGTTAAATGACTCACCTCACATAACTAGTAGGTGTCTGAGGCTGTATTTGAACTGGGGTCTTCCTGACTCCAGGTCCATTACCCTATCCACTGAACCACCTATTCACCCCCTAGGTCCTAGAGCTAGGATGGTTCCAAAGTTCTGAAACTGGGTGACGGATCCTCTTGACAAAAACAGAGAAGTTTATGGGAGTGGCAGATGTAGTAGAGAAGATAATTGACTGGAAATTTTGAGCTACCTAGGAGGGGGAGAATCTGGATGAATATGGAATCAGATGATTCCTGTTTTTAATTGGCAACTGACAGGATCTTGATTGAATAGTTTCTCCTTTTCTGACCTTCCTCCGATTTCCCATTTATTTGACAAGATTCTCTTTAACCTTTTATTTTTATTTTTTAATTTTAATTTTGAATATTTTCCCATAGTTACATGTTTCATGTTCTTTCCCTCTCCCCCCAACCCCTGCCCCTTAGCTGACACACCATTCCACTGCTACCCTTAAATTTTGTAAGTCCATAGAGGAAAGGGCCATCAAAGAAATAAGAAAAAAGAGTGAAGAAAGAGGATTTAGGGAATACCAAAGATTTTCCGTAGGGCCATCCCTGCTGCCATTTGGGTCTCCACTCTGACCATACTGAGCCACACATTTTAGTCCAGCTATTACAGCCTGGCTTTAATAAGCTTTGGATCTCTGAGAGGTTGTCAGTCTGGGCAAGGGGGAATACTCTTTGGTTGGGTCTTCCCATTCTGAGATCTCTCCCAGAAATCTCTCAGCCTAGAGGCACAAGTCTCCCCCCTGCCCGACTTGGGGTCCGTCCCTTTGTAAGTTTCTCTAAGGGTGCCTCATTTGGGGATTCCAGTCCTTTCTGCTTTCTACCCCCGTGGCTGCCTGCTGATCTGGTAACTCTGCTGCCCCTGGCCTCGGGGTGGAGGGCGGTGCCCACTGAGTCATAACTAGGGCATTTGGTCCTGGAAACCACTGGGTGAGTCACCCAGGATGGGGGGGTGAGGGGTGGGGAGGAAGGGGGTGGGAGAAATTTGACTTCGGGAAAAAGGAGGGTGGCGTGGAGGGAAGGGGGAGGAGAGTTGGGCAAGGGACAGAAAGGGTGGGACCCGACCTAAGGGGGATGGTGGTAGGCAGAAAGAGGGCACCGGCATAACGAGGGCACCGAGGCTGCAGAGAATAGCTGGAAAAGGAGAGAAGAAGGAAGAAAGTCCGCTCTTTCCCCCAGTAATCCGACCCTAATTCCTGAGGCTGGATTCTGCTCTACTTTTTAGGCAGAGACAATAGAAAAACCTTGCACTGAGGGGTTTAGAATAAAAAGCATGAAAACCTGAGACTCGAGCCTTCAGACCCCTTTGCCCACTGGCCATGGGCTGAGTCATGGGAAGGTTGGTTAGGCTCACTCTGTCCTAGCCCCAGCCTTGTTAAAAAGGAGGTCGTGTGGTCTAATGAGGGCAATAAACCTTTGGGAGTAATGGGGAGAGAGATGGGGGTCAGGGATTGGAGAGAGGTGGGGAGAGCAAACTGGTCTGAAGGAAAATTCGAGATAACCATACTCTGCCCTTTTGGGTTAGGGGTGAGAAAAACTCCCGAGGACATCCCATTTTAGACTCTGATGCTGCTTCCCAACTTATGGGATCCTAGAATTCTGGATCAGGAAGGAACCTTAGAAATATTTGTCCATGTGTGTCTACCTTTGTCATTATGCCTATTTATTGTTCAGGAGGACTGTATTTGTGTATATTTATGGGAACTAAACCACCCTGAAATCGGGATTATCTCACTAGGGAGAAAGCAGAGCACAGGGTGGGGATGATGGCAGTTGATTAAGGTTTTGGCAAGGAGACTCCCTCAGAGTGGAATTGAACTTATGCTTGTGGTAGTAGCCTGTGGATTAATGTATTTTGTACTTTTGTTTCTTGTTGGGCTGTGAAGGGGTCTGAGATATGGGAGAGGGAGTGGGAGAGCAGCTGGGTCTCAAGCAGCTCACTCCAATTCAGTTCCTAGGCTGCATGACTTATAAGTTTAGTGTCTAGAGGCACTGATAATTCCACTGCCTTTTTCCTTCCTTCCTTCCTTCCTTCCTTCCTTCCTTCCTTCCTTCCCCTTTACCTTCTATCTTAGTATCATTTCTAAGGCAGAAGAGTACAAGGACTAAGCAATTGGAGTTAAGTGACTTGCCCAGGGTCACACAGTAGGAAATAGTCTGGGGTCACATTTGGATCTGGGTCCTCCCAACTAGGCCTGGCACTCTATCCACTATGCTACTTAGCTGCCCCAATTCCATTGTTTTTTGCTCTGTCTGGTATACAGTTTGGCTGGAAGATGTGGAAAGGAATAGTGTGAAGTAAAACTTCTGAAAAAAAGATATGGTGATGCCAGTTCATAGAAGGCTTTGAATGCCAAAGTAGTGAGTTTTGACTTTACCTGAGAGCCAGTAGGGAATCAGTCTCTTAGGACTGAAGTTCTGGGACATATTAAGGATTGGGGACAATATATGTCTCACATAGATTATATATGAAATAAACCCTAGGGTCCCCTTGAGGAGTTACAGTGCCTTGAACATATAGTAAGAATTTAATAAGTACTTTTTGGGGGCAGCTAGGTGGCTTAATGGATAGAGAACTAGGCCTGGAGAGGGGAGGTCCTGGGTTCAAATTTGTCCTCAAATACTGCCTTGTTGTCTGATTCTCCACCCCTCCCTTTTTTAATCAATCACTTGTTTATTTTTTTAGAAAATTTTTTTTCATGGTTACATGATTCGGGTTCTTGCTCCCCCCTACCCCCCACAACCAATGCAAATTTCCACTGGTTTCTTCATGTATCATCGATCAAGACCTATTTCCATATTATTGATAATTGTTCTAGGGTGGTCATTAAGAGTGCATCCCAAATTGTGTCCACATCAACCCATGTGTTCAAGCAGTTGTTTTTTTTCCCGTGTTTCTACTCCTGCAGTTCGTCCTCTGAATGTGGGTAGAGTTCTTTTTCATACATCCCTCAGAATTGTCTTGGGTCATTGCATTGCTGCTAGTACAGAAGTCCATTACATTCGATTTTACCACAGTGTATCAGTCTCTGTTCTTCTGGCTCTGCTCCTTTCACTGCATCAATTCCTGGAGGTCTTTCCAGTTCACATGGAATTCCTCCAGTTTATTATTCCTTTGAGCACAATAGTATTCCATCACCAGCATATACCACAATTTGTTCAGCCATTCCCCAATTGAAGGACATACCCTCATTTTCCAGTTTTTTGCCACCACAAAGAGTGAGGCTATAAATATTTTTGTACAAGTCTTTTTCCCTATAATCTCTTTGGAGTACAAACCCAGCAATGGTATGGCTGGATCAAAGGACAGGTAATCTTTTAGCTCTCTGAGCATAGTTCCAAATTGCCATCCAGAATGGTTGGATCAGTTCATGATGCAGCAATGCATTAATGTCCCTATTTTGCCACAATCCCCCCAACATTTATTACTTTCTTTTGTAGTCATGTTAGTCAATCTGCTAGGTGTGAAATGGTACCTCAGAGTTGTTTTGATTTGCATTTCTCTAATTATAAGAGATTTAGAACACTTTTTCACATGCTTATTGATAGTTTTTATTTCTTTATCTAAAAGTTGTCTACTCATATCCCTTGCCCATTTATTGATTGGAGAATGGCTTGATTTTTTGTACAATTGATTTAGCTCCTTGAATATTTGAGTAATTAGACCTTTGTCAGAGTTTTTTAATCATAAAGATTTTTTCCCAGTTTGCTGTTTCCCTTCTGATTTTAGTTGCATTGTTTTTGTCTGTACAAAACCTTTTTAAATTTAATGTAATCGAAATTATTTATTTTACATTTTGTAATTTTTTCTAACTCTTGCTTGGTTTTAAAATCTTTCCTTTCCCAGAGATCTAACAAAAATACTATTATGTGTTTGCCTAATTCTCTTATAGTTTTCTTCTTTATATTCAAGTCATTCACTCACTCTGAATTTATCTTGGTGTAGGGTGTGAGATGTTGATCTAAACATAATCTCTCCCATATTGTTTTCCAATTTTCCCAGCAGTTTTTGTCAAATAGTGGATTTTTGTCCCAAAAGTTGGGCTCTTTGGGTTTATCATAGATTGTCTTGCTTACCCCAAGCCTATTCCACTGATCCTCCCTTCTGTCTCTTAGACAGTACCATATTGTTTTGATGGCCACTGCTTTATAGTATAGTTTAATATCTGGTTCTGCTAGGCTACATTCCTTCATGTTTTTTTTCATTATTTCCCTTGATATTCTTGATCTTTTGTTCTTCCAAATGAAATTTGTTATAGTTTTTTCTAATTCTGTAAAAAAGTTTCTTGGTAGTTTGATAGGTATGGCGCTAAATAGATAAATTAATTTGGGTAGAATGGTCATTTTTATTATGTTTGATTGTCCTACCCATGAGCAATCAATGTTTTTCCAATTGTTTAGATCTAGTTTTAATTGTTTGGAAAGTGTTTTGTAATTGTGTTCGTATAATTGCTGTGTTTGTTTTGGTAGATAGATTCCCATGTATTTTATATTGTCTAGGGTGATTTTAAATGGTGTTTCTCTTTCTACTTCTTGCTGCTGTGATGTGTTGGAAATATATAGAAATGCTGATGATTTATGTGCATTTATTTTGTATCCTGCAACTTTGCTAAATTTGTTCATTATTTCTACTAGTTTTTAAGTTGATTCTCTAAGATTTTTTAAGTAGAACACAATATCATCTGCAAAGAGTGATAGCTTAGTCTCTTCATTGCCTATAGTAATTATATATAGTAAGAATTTAATAAGTACTTTTTGGGGGCAGCTTAGTGGATAGAGAACTAGGCCTGGAGAGGGGAGGTCCTGGGTTCAAATTTGTCCTCGAATACTGCCTTGTTGTCTGACTCTTGATAAGCCACTTAATTCCAATTGCCTAGCCCTTACTGTTTTTTTTTTTTTTTTTTTCCTTGGAACCATACTTAGTAATATCTATTCTTAGTCAGACAGTAAAGAGATTTTTTTTTTTTTTTAGTGTTTATCCACTGATTTATTCACCACTTTTTCCCAGCAAGTGAGGACCATTCTTAGGTAGAAAGCCAGAATACCTGGATAGGATGCTTGTTTTCTGGGGAAAAAAAATTTCAGATGGGGCAGGGGAGGCTCCCTTTTGGGCCTCTAGGAGTGTTCACTTGCTTCTTGGGGATCTCCTTGTCCTTAGCCAGCCTTTATCTCCAACTTTCCCTGGCAGCTTCTCCAAGAACTCTAAATAAAGAAGGGAGGAGAGGAATGGGTGGATGGGTGGCTGGGTGCCAGGCTGCTGGAAGGATCAGGTTAGGACAGGTTGGCTTCCCCTGAAATGCCAAGTGGGGACCAGCAGGGCTCCTATATAAATTGTCAAGATCTCAACCCTGTTCTCTTCTCACTCCTATCTGAAATCCTTCCTGCTGCCTAACCTGGTAAGTCCTTTGCTGCTGGGAGTTTGAGAGGGAAGGGGACTGAATAAAGAAAGGACTCGAGTCCTCTTATTCCATTTAGCTTTTTAAAAAAATAATTTTATCTTACTTCTTTGGTCTCTCTCTTCTTTGGACCCCTTTTGTGGGGTCTCTCAGTCTGGGGCCCTCCATGAAGTCTCTCAGACTAGGACTCAGGTAGAAGGAGATAGGGACTCTTTGAGGAGCCCATCAAGGGCTGACTTCTATCTAGTTTCTATTGAAGAACAAGAGATCTTTGTCTGATATATCGAAGACCCTGAAACATGGGGCCAGGAGCTCCTGGAATATCAGCTCTCCATTATGGGAAGGAAGGTTTCCCAAGTGGTGGAGGCTTCTAACTCTCTCTCTAAAGATCTCAGCCTGGGCGACATTGGGAATGCTGGGGAGCCAGAGAGAAATAAGGGTGATCTTCTCAGCTGGGTTGAAGGTGTGACTATTATGGCACTATCTGGAGGAAGCTTAAAATAAATGAATCCTGAATCCTCATGAACTCTAAAGAAAGTGATTGGAATAATTTTGGCCTTTACACAAGGGTGGTGGTGGTGAGAGGGAGTAGTGCAAAGTCCTATGTGTAGGGATGAAGTTAGGCCCTGGCAAATAACAGGAGAGGGAGAGTGGGGTCCCAGTTTTTCTTCCCTACTGATCCCTCCCACGCATTACAAGTAGAACTGGCTGGACTAGGCCACAGAGTGTCTCTCTGCCCCTAGCACCAGACTCCTTTGCCTACCTACCTTTAGATCCAACCTGCCTGGATTGGTTTGGGTCTGTTTAGAGCCCAGGACTTGAATGAGATGACCTCAAGGATTTTTTTCTGTCCCAAGGCACCTGGTTCAATTCTAATCCCACTCCAGTAGGAAAGCTTCTTTTTAAAGTGGGAAATTTTGCTTCTTGAGTACATCTTATATGGGAAGGAATCCAAGAGAAAAAAAGGTCATGGAGGGAGCTCACAGTCTGATGAAGTCCCTGCTTTGGGGAAGCCCCCATCTGATAGGGAAGAGAGAGATGGCTCCTATAATCATGAATGAAAGTTGATAAGATTGGGCACTGGATGAATTGTGGTTGTGAATGTGAAGACCAACGAATAGTACAATATAGCACAGGAAGGTGGCACCATATTGCTCTGGAATCAGGAAGACTCATCTTGAATTCTAATCTGTCCTGAGACACTTAGTAGTTGTGTGTCCCATGGCAAATCACTTAACTCTGTTTGCCTCAGTTTCTTTATCTGTAAAGTGAGGTGGAGAAGGAAATGGCAAACCATTACAGTATCTTTGTCAAAAAACTTTAAATGGTATCATAAAGAGCCAAACACAACTGGACAACAACAACAATTTGGATGGGTTAAAAAGGTTCATAAGGAGCCTGTGGAGGGCACCCTTTCTGCCTTGAGGACCTCCTAATCTCTTATCTCCATTTCTCCAGGTTCCAAGATGAGTAGTCCTTTGGAGAAAGCTCTGGCTGTGATAGTCAACACCTTCCACAAATACTCAAAAAAGGAAGGGGACAAATACAAGCTGAGCAAGAACGAGATGAAGGAATTGTTAAAGAGTGAGCTCCCCAGCTTTACCGGAGTGAGTAACTTGCCTTTAGGTTTGGAGCTCTGGCAGTCAATTTGTACTCAGACTTTCCCTCTCCTTTCTCCCCCTTGGGATATATCTAAGGGGAAAGGAGTGTGATGGGGTAGGAGATACAGAGGAGGAATGATGAATTTAAGAGCCTAAACTAATTCTACTCAATTATTTATTAATTCAGTTCATTCATTTAAGTTCTTACTTGAGAGAGGATGTTGTGCTAATTAATGGGATGAAGAAACCATTTCATCTCTCTCAAGATGAAATGCTCTTTCAAGTTTATAATAAAAGGAGAAATGCAACACGTGCACAGATAAGTATGATGAGTCCAGGGAGAGTGGGAAATTCTTTCAAGTTTGAAAATGTCATCACTTTCATTTGGGGGTAGGGAATTAGGGAAAGCTACGTGGAGGAGGTGGCACCTAAGCTGGTAGTGGAAGTGGAAGGAAGAAGATGTATACACTAGAAGCAAGCAAGGAAGGAATTCTAGGAATTCAGAGAGGGCCAACAGACAACATTTTGCTGTTCTGTCTGACTTTTCGTGACCCCATTTGGGGTTTTGTTGGCAAAGATGCTAGAGGGTTTTGCCATTTCCATCTCCAGCTCATTTTGTAGATGAAGAAACTGAGGCAGAGTGAAGTGACTTGTTCAGGGTCAAATAACTAATACATGTCTGAAGTCAGACATGAACTCAGAATGAGGAGTGTTCTTGACTCTAGGCCCATTACTCTAATCACTGTACTACCTACCTGCCATCAACAGACAAAATAATCCTCTTTTATTCCTGCTGGTGGCACAAATGATACAAAATGATAGAAAACCCCCAAATCACTTTTGGCCATAAAATACATGACGAGGTTGTTTTCTGACCACCCCTCACTCAGCAGACTTACCTGCCTCATTCATTTTGGTCCTTAGGCAAATTAAAGTGTGCCTTCATTTCTTGAGCTCACAATGACTGATTGTGGGAGGAGGAGGAGATGTAAGAGAGCTACCAGAGACAGGTAGGAGGCTGCCCTGGTGGGGACAGAAGTCAGTCAGAGACTAAGAATCTGCTTTCAGCAATAGAGGATTTACTGAATGGGATTTTTTTTTCTCATGCTCTTGCTTTTATTTTGACCAGAGCAGGTAGACTATAAGGAGATCAATCAGTCAATGAATCAATGAAAAGGCATTTAATACTGTAATCAAATACTTCCTTTGGGGTACTATGCTAGGTGCTGAGGATACAAAGGGAAAAAAAAGCAAGTCCCTTGACCTCAAGGAACTTACATTCTATTGGAGAAGACAATATACACAACTATAAACAGGGTAGAACTGGGGGAAGAATGTTAGATTTGGAGACTCTTGATTTGTTGTGGTTCAGTTGTGTCTGACTTTTTGTGATTCCATTTGGGATTTTCTGGGTAAAGATACTAGAGTGATTTGCCATTTCCTTTCTTAGCTCATTTTACAATGAAGAAACTGAGGTGAACGGTGTTAAGTGACTTTTCCAGGGTCACACAACCAGTAAGTTTCTGAGGCTAGATATAAACTCAGGTCTTCCTGACTCCAGACTGGGTGCTCTATACACTGTGTTACCTTGATGCCCTGAAGTGTCAGGGCCCTGAATTCAAATCCCAGCTCTGCCATTTAGTATTAGTGTGACCTTGGGCAAGTTACTCCATCTCTCTGGGCCCTAATTTCCTCATGTGTAAGTTGGAATGGACCAGATGATGTCTCTGGTCCATTCCAACTCTTCATCTCCTTTCTCTGTGACCAAGCATATGCAAAATTAATATAGGGTAGTGTTAGAAGAGAGGTTACTAGAGGCTCAGGGGAATCAGGAAAGGCTTTATCTAGAGGATGGTGTCTGAGCTAAGTCCTGAAGATTTGGATTCTAGGGTTGATGGATGGGGATGACGGGAGGGAAAGCCAAAATAAAGGCAGTGAAATTGATGTGGGTAAGAGCGAAACAGCAGGAAGGTCACTATGGCTGGACTATGGATTTTGGGAAGGGAAATAATATCTAATGAAGCTGGAGTGTATGTTGGGGCCAAATGGTGAATGACTTGAAATGCCAAACCAACCTTTCTTATAAAGAGGAAACAGAAATAGGCAGGTAAAGCTGGGTATCTCAGTGGATTGAGAGCCAGGCCTAGAGGCGGGGAGGTCCTAGGTTCAAATCCGGCCTCAGACACTTCCCAGCTGTGTGACCCTGGGCAAGTCACTTGACCCCCCATTGCCCACCCTTACCACTCTTCCACCTAGGAGCCAATGCACAGAAGTTAAGGGTTTAAAAAAAATTAAAAAAAAAAAACAAAAACAAAAAATAAAAAAATAAACTGAGTAGTGGAGCCTAGGGGAAGTCACAAAAGTCATAGGATCAGGTCATGTAGAGCTGGAAAGGATTTTAAAGCTTAACTGATCCAACCAACATTTTACAGATGAGAGAACAGACTCTATGAGATGACGTTCCCAACTAAAGACACAGAGGTAGAAAGTAGCCAATGTGAACCCAGGGCTTCTGACTCCTAATCCAATGTTTTCTTATATTGCACTATGATGTTGGTCTGTGTTCTCCCAGGCATGACCAAATTGCCTCTACATTTCAGGGAGAGATGAATGAAGAGGGCCTGAAGAAGTTGATGAAGAGCTTGGATGAGGATGGTGACCAGGAAGTGGACTTCCAGGAGTATGCTGTCTTCCTGGCTCTCGTCAGCATGTCATTCAATGACTTTTTCAAGGATCACCCTGACCGCACCTGAAATAATATGACCACCCCTTTCCTACTTCCCTGCCCTATTCTGTTTCCCATGGCATCAATCTGCCCTAGGCTCAATGCATTGTTTTATATTCAATAAAGGTTTCTTTGAAGATAGAGTTATGGCTACAAGGTGACATTCTCTAGAACGATGCTGACTGAGCCCTGCCATCCCTAACCCCTGAACCAACATTGCCCCAGGTCCCTTTGACTCAGCCAAGTTCCCTTGGACAGACCAACTAGCCTCAACTCCCAGTTCTAGACCTAGACTGTCCTTTGGTCTGGAATCCACTCTCATGAATCTCTACTCGGTATATCCTCACAATGACTTTGCCCATGCTCCCCATTCCATTTCATTCTGAGGGTAATGTGCGTATAGAATAACTGAAAAGGGATTTAGGCAAAAGGGAAGACTGGGGACAAAGGAAGAGAGCAGCGGTGGCTCCCATATATATATATCATGCCCTGCCTCTTGCCTAATTCCTTTCTCTTCATCGTTGATTCTCTTAGTGAAGAGAAGCCATGTTTCTTGGGGAAAGTTCAGGTTTCTACTTGCCTTGCAGAATCAGGCTAAGAACTGGGTCTGACCCTTGGGGATCTCTTGTATCCTCTTTGGAGGTCTCCTAAATTCATCTTCCTTCCCCCAAACCAAATCACTAAATTCAGAAGAGCTAAGACTGCCCTTCTACTTCATTTCTTTTAGACCTTAGGCACATAGGAAAGTATCTGGGGACTCTATCCTTTCTGAATTTTTCCTAAGGTCAATCTCCAGAGACTGTTCCTGTACAGTGGAGAGGCTGCCTCCACCCACTCTGTATCTTTAACATTTAATCACACTAATTGCCCCTAGCCTAGTTTCTCCAATGCCTTCTGGGTATTTGGTAAAAATTGTTTCCCCCTTTACAGCCCCAGAAATGTTCCTGGGCTTCTTTTGGACCCCAATCAGCAGTGATTTAAGCAGATATAAGGGTTAGAGGTTAGTTTTGAGTGTGGGTTTCTCTCCCAACCTTTATAGGCCTCCTCAGAATTCCTCTTAGTTATCAAGATGGATGAAAAGGCTAAAGAAGTGGGTATTTTTGTCAGCCTCTAGACCAAGAATTCTTTTTTTTTTTAAACCCTTGTACTTCGGTGTATTGTCTCATAGGTGGAAGAGTGGTAAGGGTGGGCAATGGGGGTCAAGTGACTTGCCCAGGGTCACACAGCTGGGAAGTGGCTGAGGCCGGATTTGAACCCAAGACCTCCCATCTCTAGGCCTGACTCTCAATCCACTGAGCTACCTAGCTGCACTAGACCAAGAATTCTTAACCTTCTTTCTATCCATGGACTCCCCAAAGGGCCAATGGATAGGTTTCAATGTGTCCAAAAGCTTAGATAGAAAAAATTAGTTTTATTTCAATGAAATTGATTTCCTTTGTAATAATATCATTTATTTAATGAATTAAAAAAATAATCTTCTAAGGAGGCATAAACTACTGCAGACTCCCAGAGGGTCTATGACACAACAAAGATCAACAAGAACTCCTTTAGGTCATGCTCACTCATGTAGGCCTCATGTGGCTTTAGGTTCTTGCAGGGTCAGTAGGCACTTAATATTGATTGAGTGAGGTGACTTTTGATTTAGATTTTTGACAAAAATTGAGCAATTTGAGGAGATTTGGACAGCAAATGGCTAATTGTGGGGACTGAATGAACCTCACTGAGTCCATCTAGTAACTCAATTCTAGCACTACCTTATTTCCCTTTCTATTCAATTCTGGGTCTAATTCAAATTCTGTCTTGTGAGAAAAGTTTATTTCATTGTAGGAATTGGTAGAAAACCTTATTGCATTGCTTGAACTGGACCTTCAGTACCTGCTGTTTAGAGACCTTTAACCAAGGAGTTAACAAAGAGTTTCTCATGTACATCTCAAGCAATTCACATGCCTTATCTGAAAACTGGCCCCATGCTGATCAATCAGCTATTATTTCCATTTTCCTTTGATTCTTTACAGACACTTGAAGGGAGTGGGACATCTCTTTTTTCTAAGTTCAGGGACTATACCTGTTTATTCTTCCCCTCCCAACTTGGAAAGTCCCTAATTTTTCCTCTAATTACAAATCAGATCACCTGTTGTATTGTTTCCTTTTAATGAATTGGTCTTATTTGATTAATTTTTTTACATTAGACAATTACCATGCATTGCTCAATGAATTGATATTTTTGAAGATTGAACCTTTCTTTCCTTAGTTATATCATCTTTCACTTGACACACAACCCCCTCCCCATCTCCACCTCTCAGTTTTAGTGTTAGAGATGTGGGTGAGGAAGAGCTCTTAGGATGGGGGTTCTAAGGAAAGGAGAGAGCAGAAAGGAGACAATAGGACACAGTGGAAAGGTCACCACTAATTTTGGGATCAGAGGATTTCTACTTGTGTGACCTTTAGAAAATCCCTTAAGATCTCTGGATTTGTGTCATCATCTGTGAAACAAGGGCCTCTCAGTGGCACTGGAAGTTCCTTCTAACTCTATGAACCTAAACTTAAGTGGGAAGAAGCTGGTATCTTTGGGAAGCTCTGGCCCACTGGAGGGGAATAAGCAAATAGCTATGAAATGTTATTTTAAAATGTGGTGGTACGTAGTGTCAAGGGGAGAAAGGTGTATGGATAGTCTCAGTCTTCTTCTAGGTTGGGACAATGAAGAATGTGGTGATTCTTGGGTTTTGCTGGAGGAAAGAGGTTCTCCATGGCCATATCTATTTTCATGAACTGTCTTGGGCTCAAGACAAGACAGGGGTGGGGATTACCAGCTCAAGAAAGGGAGGTTGTCATAAGAAATAGACCTTATTTGATAGAATATGTGTAAGTTGTCCGGTGAAAGGGAGATAGTAGGGGATATTTAGAGAGACGTGTGAGAGGAAGTAGAGGTGTCAGGGATGAACATGGGGTAGAATGCTGGGGAGAAGCCTGGCAGTGTGTGGGTGGCAGAAAAATGCTGAGAGGTATTGGGGAGGAGAAATGTCTGTAGGCACAGAGAAGAGGAATTGGGAAAGGAGAGGTCTAAGTATGTGGGGGAGAAGATGGGAGGAGTCTCCCTACCTGAGATAGTGTCAAGAGAAAGAGGTCTGGAGTTTATAATTATGGTACTGAGGCATAAATAGCCTTTGGGGTAAACCAAGAAGTAATTTTAGTTTATTCCTTTGCCTTGAAGCAGATTAAGAATGGATTATTCTCTTTTTTGCAATTCCTCTTTCACCTTCCCTCTGCTTCATTTTCATAAATCTACCATTAACTTTTTCCCCTGTAGATTTGGCTCATTGTTACTGAGAAGTAGCAGATCTTTAGTTGACCTCTCTTTAATGGGCCACATCTAGAAATAGAGTAATTTCTTCTTCTTCTTCTTCTTCTTCTTCTTCTTCTTCTTCTTCTTCTTCTTTCTTTCTTTCTTTCAAAGCCCAGTCTCCTATTCCCAGGTTCTATTAGGGTGCGTGTGGGATGGAGGTTAGTAAAATTAAAAAAGAGGTCCCTGCATCAATGACATCACGGGTTTGCGCATCTTCCTTCAAAAAGGAGGTGGTTTAAGGCTTCTGGTTCTTCTATCCAAGTATCACCTTCTACAAGAGCCTACTTTCTCCTGGTTTTTAGTATTCACTCCCTCTCCTTGAAAATTACTTGGTACTTACTTTTCTGTGTACCTGCTATTTCTTCATAGTAGAATGGAGAGAGTCAAGTGGAGAGATTAGATGTTAGCTCTGAATGTGGGCCTCTCCCAACCTCTATATCATATCCATCTTAGTCATTAGATTAAAAGGCTGAAGAAATCATTATTTTTGTTGAGTTCCCCGTTTTTGTTCTTATAGCCCCCTCTGCCTTGCATAACATCTGACATATAATAACAGTATAAAATAATATTTTAAAAATAAATTTTAAGTTATTTATTTAAAAATAAATTTTATGTTTTTTAAAAATGTTGCCACAATTTCCCCTACTATCCTTCCCNCTGAAGAAATCATTATTTTTGTTGAGTTCCCCGTTTTTGTTCTTATAGCCCCCTCTGCCTTGCATAACATCTGACATATAATAACAGTATAAAATAATATTTTAAAAATAAATTTTAAGTTATTTATTTAAAAATAAATTTTATGTTTTTTAAAAATGTCGCCACAATTTCCCCTACTATCCTTCCCCAGAGGAATTTTTCCCATATAACAAATGAAATTCTTAGAATCCCAAACAAAAAAAGAATAGGAAAGTATCAGCAAAACTGATCAATGCATCAAGAAAAGTCTGAAAATAAGTTTGATGTACCATATTCCTAGACCTCTTACCTCTACCAGGAGGCCTTATCATTCTCTCTCTCTCTCTCTCTCTCTCTCTCTCTCTCTCTCTCTCTCTCTCTCTCTCTCTCTCTCTCTTTCTCTCTCTCTCTCTTTCCTTAACCCTTACCTTCTGTCTTATTTTTTAAATTGTCCTAGATTGTATAAGTCAGTGTAGTAGATAGAGAAATGACCTTAGAGCCAGTTCTTCTCTTGACACATACCAATCGTGTGGCCTGGGGCAAGTCACTTAACATCTTCAAGCCTCTAGATAATTTTCCAAGACTGATAACTGCTCTGTAAGTTATAATCTGTGAGTCTAAAAGGGATTTGCCTTATCTAAAGTTTCCTGTACCAGGACAATTTTGAGGGATTTATGCCAAAGAGTGCTCTCCACTTCCAGGGAAAGAAATGTCAGAGTCAGAAGGCAGATGAAAGCAGCTGATTTTCCACTTGTTAATTTGGATTTATGCTTTGGGGTTTTGCTTTGATAAGATTATTCACTTACAAAAATGAACTATATGCAAATATGTTTTGCATGATAATACATGTATAACCCAGATAGAATCACCTGCCAGCACCAGGAAGGGAAAGGAAGGGAGGGAGGGAGATAAGGGATATAATTTATGAAAACTTGTGTGGAAATTTGTTATTATATGTGGTTAGCAAAATTAAAATAGCGTTCTTTCTCATAAGTCCCTCAGAGTTGTCCCGGATCATTGCATTGCTGCTAGTAGAGAAGTCCATTACATTCGATTGTACCACAGTGTATCCATCTCTGTGTACAACGTTCTCTTGGTTCTGCTCCTTTTGCTCTGCATCAATTTCTGGAGTTCACATGGAATTCCTCTAGTTCATTATTCCTTTGAGCACAATAGTATTCCATCACTAACAGATACCACAATTTATTCAATATTATGAATATTTTTGTACAAGTCTTTTTCCTTATGATCTCTTTGGGGTATGAACCCAGCAGTGGTATGGCTGTATCAAAGGGCAGGCAGTCTTTTAAAGTCCTTTGAGCATAGTTCCAAATTACCATCCAGAATGGTTGGATCAGTTCACAACTCCACCAGCAATGCATTAATGTCCCTATTTTGCCACAATCTCTCCAACATTTATTACTTTCCTTTGCTGTCATGTTAACCAATCTGCTAGGTGTGAAATGATACCTCAGAGTTGTTTCTATTTGCATTTCTCTAATTATAAAAGATTTGGAATACTTTTTCATGTGCTTATTGATAGTTTTGATTTCTTTATCAGAAAATTGCATGTTCATGCCCCTTGCCCATTTATCAATTGGGGACCTTACTTTCTGTTTTAGAATCAATCCTAAGTATTGGTTCCAAGGCAGAAGAGTGGTAAGGGCTAGGCAATGGGGATTAAATGACTTGCCCAGGGTCACATCAGATTGGAACCTAGGACTTCTTGTCTCCAGACCTGTTTCTTTATTCACTGAGCCACCTAGCTGCCCCCATATTTCAATTTTGAGCTGTGCTTGTTTTATATAATTTTGCAGTGCTCCCTTTGGATTTTTTGGGGGGTGGTTCTTTCCATTGGCATTGTTTCTGTCACCATGAATATTGTTTTCTTGACTCTGCTTAGTTCACTCAGCAGCAAGTCATGTAGATCTTTCCATTTTTACTTGTAGTCATTATATTCATCATTTCTTACAGCATTGTAATGCTCCATTCTATTCAAATACCATAATTTGTTTAGCTATTTCCCCAATCAAAAGGCGTATACTTGTTTCCAATTCTTTGTTACCACAAAAAGTATTGCTATAAATATTTTAGTGTACCTGGTGACTTTTTTAAAATCAATGACCTAGTGGTGGAATTTCTGGGTCAGAGAATATGGGCCTTTTAGTCACACGTAGTAAGCGATTAATACATGGTTGTTCGATTGAATTAGATTGACTCAGCATTAAATTGGTTGTATTTACTACTTAACTCAGAGATTGAGAGGAGAATGAGTTTCTTAGAGATGGAAGATTAGAAAACCTTCTTTAGTCCTCTGGCTGGAAGAGGAAGATTATTTAGGATAGTGACTTTTTATTCCAATTCTATTCATTCATTCCATATCTTTCTTCCACCACCAACTTTCTTTCTCAAACTTAAGCCTTCTATCTTCCCAAGAGTAGAGGGAAGAAAGTGGTTTTCTGTGTATTTTGTGGGATTGGGGCTGTTGTAAGAAGAGAAGGCTACCTCTTTTATCTGTAGAGAACAGAGGGTAACTCCAAGAAGAATCTCTTGGCTTGGGGATTTGTGAGATGTTCAGAGAGGACTATCACCTCTGGTGTGAGGGCTTACCAAGCTTTTTTCAGGGTTGTTCATTCATCTTTGGTGTCTACCTTTCACCTAACTCTCACTGGTAGTTCCAAGAAGCTGTAGCATGTGCTGCAGCCACACCCCAGGAAAACCATGTAGACAAACAGGCTAAACCAGGCTGATGACAACTGACAGACCTCAAACTCTTGGTGAGTTAGGTGGATGTCTATCCCAAGCATGTGAAGACTTATCCCAGGGAGAATGGTCAGATGAGAATAATTTGTTCCAACAGCCATGAAGGCAGTTGAAGCAGGCACTGTGGACTGATGAGAGCTTAGTCAGACATCAAAGATGTCAAAGATCATCTACAGAATTTTAGGCCATCACCGATTGTCTTGACTTTTGTCTTGCCATTGAACTTGGAGGACTCTGGAAGAGAGGATGAAACTGATGACTTTGTGCAACTCTGCCTTACTTAAATCCAATTCATTTCCAAATCAAGACATCATCCTGTGATACCAATGGTCCTTTTAAAAAATCAAGGATAAACCACAACCTCTTGGCTTTCAGTAAACCTTCTCTTTCTATACTTCCCCTAATCAATGGGAAAGGAAATGGATTTCTGAAGTTGTCATTCTGTGCATATAAGAAATCAAAGAGAATAATTTTTTCATAAAGCAAATCTTATTCAATATATAAAATTTTTAGGATCATAAAGTTGTCAACTATTCAGCAAACTAGTAAGCCCTTTGATTCTTTTTTTTTTTTTTTTTTTTTTTAAACCCCATACCCTCCTCTTGGAGTCAGTATTGTGTATTGGCTCCAAGACAGAAGAGTGGTAAGGGTAGGCAATGGGGATTAAGTGACTTGCCCAGGGTCAAATAGCTGGGAAGTGTCTGAGGTCACATTTGAACCTAGGACCTCTGGTCTCTAGGCCTGGCTCTCTATCCACTGAGCTACCCAGCTGCCCCCAAGCCCTTTGATTCTTATTTCTCATCAACTCAGTTTTATTTATAGTTTAGTTTTTGAAAGATAATACCCACATTTTATGTTCAGTCCCTGGGTTGTTTCTTGCTTCAGATTTGAATGAGAATCTTGATTCACTAAATAAGTTTTTATAAGTGGAATGAAAGTTTTGTGCTATGAAGTAAGAATGAGATCTGTTTCTCCAAGGACACATTAAAAAGGTAACTTCATTGATTGGAAATTAATTTGGACTTATTGGCTATTTCAGAGATCAATTAGTTTATCTTTCACTGGGTCATTGTTGCTGAATCCAGATCACTGTGAAAAAAAATTTTGTATCCAAATCTCATTTATTTGATTTTGATCAGCAGAAATTATTTTTTCAACTCTTTCAAAATGTTCACATGTATTCTCCTCCTTTCCCATCCTGCCCCTACTTCCTTATTTTTCTCTCTATAATCCACACTTTTTTCCTTTTTGCTTTCAGAATATTTCAATTAGCTAACAGTTGTGTGACTCTAGGTAAGTCACTTAACCTTGTTTGCCTCAGTTTTCTTATCTGTAAAATGGGATGGAGAAGGAAATGGTAAACAACTGCAGTCCCTTTGCCAAGAAAACCTCAGATGGAGTTACAAAGAGTTGGATTGGACTGAAATGAATAACAACATCATTATTTGCCACTAATTTCCTGTACCCCTTTGACAAACTTGCCATATTCTGTGGGTGATACAAACACCCCTGTTTAGGAAACCCTAGTATAGACTTCAAAGGGTCTCATATTGCTTCCACCACCACAAAACAGCTGGCCAGAGTCCTACAGCGGTGATTTCTACCTCCAACTCTTAGAACTTCTTTATGGACTGTGGTTATCTCTTTTCTCAAAAGAATGATGCAAAGAGGTGGTGCTCCACCTTGAGATGGGTAACTGGGGGATAGCAGAGGGGGAAATGACATTATTGACATTCTTACAGTCTGTGAAACTTTCCTCTGAGAAGTAGTCTTCCCAGTTGATGACTTTCCTGAAGGTTCTTTGCTTTTTGTTTGGATTTATTCTGACCTAATCCCTGTGAGCTTTTTGTAAACACACACACACACACACACACACACACATTTACTCATAGGTGTATACAGATTTATAATATATAATATATAGGAATATATTATATGTGGTTGTAAATAATATATAAAAGTAAAATGTATGCATGTATGTATATACATATGTATACAAGTACATTTATATTTTATATATATATATACATACATACATATTGTGTATAATTGATGAAGGAACTGAGCTTAAAGAGCAAAGTCTTTCTTTCGCCTTGGAACCAATAATCAGTATTGAGTCCAAGAGAGAAGGCAAGGGTTAAGGGGAAAAAAACAAACTGTTTGAGGTTGAAGAACAATTTTTGTGTCAGAACCAGGATTTTTTTTTAACTGAATAAACCTTGATCTAGAATTGAATTAGTCTGGCGTCCTACTTTACTATGTTCTTCCAATCTCCCTCCTCCTCTCCCCCAAAGTTCCCTTGGCAATAAAAGAGGGATAATCAGCTGTTCCCTCACTCTCCTCTGCCCCTCCCTCTGCTGCTTCCGGGGGGGGGTTTAGCTTCAAGGAGATGATGACACAAGAAGGGTTTGGGACTGGGGGCTGTGGATGAGGTCAAGGTATCATTAGCTTGTCTGGCTCCTCTAGGATTAAAGCTTCCTCATAGCTGTGGGACTCTAGATTCTCCCTCAGCCTCCTTTGTCCTCCTACACTTTGCTGCAGTATCTTGGGCAATCACCTTTCTGGCCTTCTTTGGACCTGAGTTTCTTCTGTCAAATGGGAAAAATACTCCTTGGTTCTTGAGGAAGGGGAATGAGAATGGGCATGAGGTCATGGAATATTCTCCCAGTGTATTTCTGGTATACCTGGCCCATTCTTTAAGGTGGTCAGCAAGGATTTAATTAAGTACTCTCTAGGTGCCAGGCACTGTGCTAAGCTAAACAAAATACATCAAAAGGTACCATCTCTACCTCAGTCTCCGTGCTCAAAGAGTGTGCTTTCTAATGGGATGCATGTCTATGCATGAAGATTCTGGGGAGGATGTTGGCAGAGGGAAGGGATCGTTCCATGGATTTTTATGGAGCTGAGCTTCAACCTTGTGTTCTGTAGACTAACCCTCCTTGGGGGTGGGAGGATAGATGTCTGAGAGGGACCACTCCAGTGTAGAGGCACACTGACCATGTGTTGAAGATGGCCAGACTCGTTGACTCCATGGGATCTGGAGCAAAGTAGGAGCTATTTCTGAGCCCAGAGTATGGGAACTGGATAAGATGGATGCTTTTAGCAACCAGAGATAGACTCTTGTAGCATTGTTTTAGTTGGAAAGAAGCTGGTCGTCTTTTCTGGGAACATTTATTAGATGTTCTGGAGCACACAGAACATGTAAACTCCTTGAGGAATTTAAGGGAAGGGGAGAAAGAGGGGAGAACTGAATGCTCATTGATGACCCAAGAATGGGTGGTGCTGAGGTTGGCAGAATTTGATCTTTGATGTGTGAGAGCAGCCAGGGAAGAGGTAGGCGCCTATAATAAAGGGTGCCCTTGGGGGGAGTCCCTAAGCTCTATCCTTGCTAAAGTGTCCACATCTAATTGCCTCCTTTCCCAGGAAGGAGCCTATAAATAGGGATAACCCCTGTCCATTGGATCCCACAGCTGAGAAGCTAACCTAGTGGTAAGTGTTCTGGGTTGGGAGCCAGGTGAGGTGGTTTGTAAGAGGAGACTTTCTCTATACTACCACCAGACCCTGGTTCCATGGGATGGTGGGGTAGGGAGGCTGAGCAATTGATTGCCCCAGTGGGGATAGACAAGGGAATAGAGGTTGGGGATACAGAGAAGATGGTTCCAGAGAACAAATGTTCAGGCTTCCTTGGCAAAAGTAGGCTCTTTGAAAGCAGGAAATGTTATTATTATTATTATTATTATTATTATTATTATTATTTGCCTTTGTGTCCTCTGAGCCTGGTCCAGTACTAGGGACATAGGAATAAGGATAAGGATGGAGTTAGGAACTGGTTCTGTGATTTCATTGACATTGGAAATGTTCCTTCTAGTCTTAGATACTTAGAATACTGAGATGTTAAGTGACTTGCCTGGGGTCACACAGCCAGGATGATAGGTCTCAAATGCAGGTCTTTCTGACTCGAAGCCTGGTTCTCTACCCACTATGACAGGCTGTTTTTCAAGCTGTCTGGGATACACTAGGCATTTAATCAATGCTTATTGATGATACTAACAATCTTAGGGTAGTGAGGCTAGTCATAAAAAAAGACTGTAAAGACATAAAAAGGAAAAGGAATTGTGGGTGATTCAGAAAGGAAGTTTGGGTAATGTAGTTTTTTAGGGATTCAAGATAATTCTAACTACACAAGACTTAGGGTTAGGGGCACCTAAGTGGTTATAAATAGAGAGCCAGACCTAGAAATGGGAGGTCTTGAGCTCAAATTTGGCCTCAGAAAACTTCCTAGCTGTGTGACTCTAGACAAGTCACTTAATTTAAACCCCCTTGCCTAGCCCTTACTGCTCTTCTGCCTTGGAACAAATACTTGGTATTGATTCTAGGACAGAAGTTGAGGGTAAAAAAAAAAAAAAAAAAGACCAGTTTGGTGGTCAGTGACCAGGATAGCTCCCTCCCATCCCTTTCCCTGTTTACTTAGGGAGAGATCAGGGACAGGTAGAGACAGGTCTGTGCACTGACTGGGAGATCTCTCTGTTAAAGGCTTCTCTAACATTTGTGGCAACTCCCTGGTTAGAGCTTGGAGAGATTGGCTGAGGGAATAGCGTTGGCCCAAGCAATTCCTGAAGCTTTCCCTCCCTTCCCATTCCAACTATGCCTTTCCTCTGGTTTCTGAGGACATTCTCAGTCTGCTGGCAAGAGGAAACACTTCTGCATCCACCTATCCCATGGCTACAGCCTCACCAACATTCTGCTCTGCAGAAGTGAGCAAAAAAGGGTCCGGCTAGGAGAGGGTGAGAGGGCTTATGGTGTTATGGACGACTCTCTTGCTGTTTATCAGAGAAATCTCTCTTCTCCTTAGGGAGCAGGGTATGAGTCACCTTGTACGAATGGAAACGACTATCACTTTCCTGGCTAGCTTTGGGATTTCCTGGCTTGGGATTGGTGAAAGTTAAGACATGGTTATGCCCCAAAGGATTTCCCAGTTGGGGAGCTATTCCCTAATATGGTCTGGGAAGGGTAGCCCCATGCAGGATTCCATCTCTCAGGATTCCCTCAAAGTGGCCCAAGTCAGAAGGAAAGTTCCCCCATGTGGTATGAGTTCTGAAGGGGGTATTCCTATATCTAGGACTAGAAGGACCACAGGATGTTTGCTCTAGTATCCTGTATTCAGGCAGGTAAAGTGTCATCATTCATATTTTAGAGATGAGGCAACTGAGGTCCAGAGAGGCTGTGACTTGCCCAAGGGAGCAACAGGAGGAGGCATAGAACCCCCATCTCTTTATGCTTTGTATGAGAATCTTTTTTTTTTTTAAGTCTTTACTTTCTATTTCAGTAACAACTCTAAGACAGAAGGGTAAGGGCATTAAGTAATTGCCCAGGGTCATGCAGCCTAGTTAGTGTCTGAGGTCAGCTTTGAACCCAGGACCTCCTGTCTTTAGACCTGGCACTCTTGTCTATTGTGCCATCTAGTTGTTCTGGTGTGACAATCTTTTTACTACATCATTCTGCCATTCATGAGGTTGGAAAGACAACAATGAGGAAGATGGGAAGGCTTTGGGAGTCCTCAGCATTCCTGATTCCTGCTCATTTTTGGCTATTATTATTATTTAAACCCTTAACTTTCATCTTAGAATCAATACAATATTGGTTCCAACTTAGAAGAGCAGGAAAGACTAGCCAATTGGGGTTAAGTGATTTGCCCAGGGTCATGTAGCTAGGGAGTGTCTGAGATCAGATTTGAACCCAGGACCTCCCATCTCCAGGATCTCTATCCAGCAACCACCTAGTTGCCCCTTTTTGGGGTTACTTTTTCAGTGATCTGAGGGTGAAACACTATTGGGATTCAGCATCTCCAGTGCTCCCTGTGATCACCTCCAGCTTGCAGTCCCTTTTCTTTTCAGGAAGTCCTTGGGAGCTATTGAGATGGGGGCTTCACAAGGTAAAAACTGCCAGATTTGGGGGAGGTAAGGTTAAGGTCTCTAATGGAATCAGTTTCCAAAAGCCACGGGCCAAAACTCTTCATACAATCTAGGGCCACAGGGATAGGCAGGAGAATCCCGAGTGAGGACAAAGTCTGAAGGGAGAGACAAAGAGATCAGAGAAACATTGACTCTGAGCTAGGGGGGACCCCAGAAGTCATTGAATCCAAGTCCTACCTCAATAGTTATCTCTTCTACAACACCTATGATAAGAAGTTGGATTACATGACGTCTTGGCTTCCTTCCACCTCTGATCTTCTGCTTGAAACCTTCCGATGGCTCATAGTTCCATTCTGCCAAGATCTTACTGGATTCCAATTCTGTCATCTAGCACAGTGGTGTCAAGCTCAAATAGAAAAGGAAAAGGCCAATAAACCATACATAAAGATCCCTATGGGCCACATCTTGATTTAGAAAATCACCTATGAACATTATTTATGTTTTATTGAATTTTTATTTATGTTGTTAAATATTTTCAATTATATTTTAATCTGGATCAGGCCATACTTGAGAATGTTGTGGACCTCCTGTGAGTGTATTTGATACCTCTGCTCTAACATATGAACTTTTAACTCCCAACTTAGTGCTATTTGCAAAGATGGTAAACTTGCCGTTTACACTAGTGTTCAAATTATGATAAAACATGAGAGAAGATAAGTCTAATATGTTTCCTATATCTGACAGCTATTTGCCAGCTGATGAATTTTTGTAACTACATAGGCTCATAGGATTATAGATCTAGAGATGGATTTTTAGAAAGCATCTAATCCAACACTCTCTTTTTACAAATGGGGAAACTGAGGCTCAGAGTGGTTAAGAGGTTAAATGACTTGTCCAAGATTACATATGATGGAAGGAAGATTTAAATGCAGTATATGACTCCAAAGTCAGGGTTCTTTTCCAGTTTGCCATGCTAAGAAAGACTTCACAGAGATACTTGAGTTTGCCCTTGAAGGAATTTGGGCAGGAAGGGAGGGGATATGAATAGAACCTTAGGTATTAGGGAGTCATTGGGAGGATGAAGAACTCTGAGGGAAGGAGTTGAAACTGAGGCGGTACATAGAAAGGAGAACCCATGAGGTTGAGAAACTCAAGGGGACTCCCCTGACCTTAATTCTGTCACAACCATTTCCATAGCCCATTCTGGGAGAGATGGAGAGATCACTAAGATTTGATTTTGCATGACGGCACATGTATAACCTAGATTTGTTGATTACTATCTTTGGGAAGGGAGAGGGAGAGAATTTGGAACTCAAAATTTTAGAAAAACAATGTTAAAAATTGGCCACATGTAATTGGGAAAATATATTAAATACCCCCCCCCCAAAAAAAAAAGAAAAGGAAGGAAAAAAGAAAGAAAAGAAAAGAAAAATAGAGATTCTATTTTGTCTCATTTAGAGCTTACAGTGTTGTAGGGGGAATGATAATTTCTAACTTTCTAATGTATTCAGGAAATGTGGTGTTTTTTTTAAAACCCTTAACTTCTGTGTATTGGCTCCTAGGTGGAAGAGTGGTAAGGGTGGGCAATGGGGGTCAAGTGACTTGCCCAGGGTCACACAGCTAGGAAGTGTCTGAGGCCAGATTTGAACCTAGGACCTCCCTCTCTAGGCCTGACTCTCAATCCACTGAGCTACCCAGCTGCCCCTGAAATGTGATGTTTTAAAATTTTTATGTATTTATTTTTAGTGTTTGTATTAATGTTTTTTATCTTCTTCCTAAAAGGTAAACTTCATGAGGGAAGGGACCAGGACTTATCTACACTGTATACCTTCTTTAGTGCCTTAGCATGCAGTCTGTGCTTAATGTTTGCTGAATCCCATGATATGACATGCATTCATTTACCCCATCTGTAGAATAATTATGTCCTCCTTCCTCCAGTGACCATGCCAAGTCCTTTGGAGAACGCAGTGGCTGCCATTGTGTGTACCTTCCAGGAGTATGCAGGGCGAGATGGGGACAAGTATAAACTCTCTCAATGCGAGCTGAAAGAGTTGTTGCTGAAGGAGCTGCCCACCTTAACCCCGGTAAAAGGCAATTGGGGATGGTTGAGAGTGGAGGATGAGCTTTTACATTCTGTGTTTCCTATTTCTTTGAGATGAAAATCATGTTCAGAGAGGAATGGGAGTGGGATGGGGCAGGATTCTTATCTTGCCCTGAATGGTGGCATAGTAAAAAGATTCCTGGATTGGGAGTCAGGAGAGCCAGGTTCCAATCCCAACCCTGGCACTTAACTCCATGACCTTGGGTGAATCGCTTCACCTTGTTCTAAGAGTGGAGGTCACTGAAGCTTACATTCATTCATGCATTTGTTTAAAAGAAGGATTGGGACAAAATTCATTATGCTTGAGCTGAAACTCCCCCCAAATAGGAATTGTGATCATGGAAAACAGAGTTAGTTATCAGAGCGACTTCGTAGTGATAAAATGTCCCTTGGAAGTAGGTGAGCTACTGATAGGAAATTTGATTATTTATTGCTTTTATATTATTGATCATAAATTAAGTGGTCACATATAATGCTCTATGATTTTAAGAGTTAGACCCAGTTATTAAATGAACTATGCATGGGATGTCAATTATCATAGTAGAATAATGACTGTAGTATTAGAAGGGATATAGTTTGGTATATATTTGAATATTATAGCAACTAACTAGATTAAGAGCTTTTGTTTGAAGAATAAAAACACAGGTCTGTGTAGTTATGTAGGGAAGCTAAAACCCACGCAGAAGGATCTGGGTTCTTTGGGAATGGTGAATGTACAGCTGGCCTGATGAGATCTTATGAAAACAACCTTGGCAGGTCCAGGTGTGGTTTGATCCTTTGAAGATTTATACCAACTATAGGCTCCCTAGAATATTTTGGCCAAAAAAGGTTACTTTGACCTAAGTAGTATGATAATTCTGGAGGATTAATTAAATTTTCTTTTCTTTCTTTCTTTTTCTTTTTTTTTAAACCCTTACCTTCTGTCATAGAATCAATACTGTGTATTGGTTCTAAGGCAGAAGAGTGGTAAGGGCTAGGCAATGGGGGTCAAGTGACTTGCCCAGGGTCACACAGTTAGGAAATGTCTAAGGACAGATTTGAACCCAGGACCTCCTGTCTCTAGGCCTGGCTCTCAATCCACTGAGCCACTCAGCTGCCCCTTTAAATTTTCTTATTTTAACTTTAGTCTGAAAATAGGACTTCTTATCAAATGCTCCAAACTCTTGTTCCCAAACACCATTGCATGTTTCTTAACATCCTATATACCTTCTGCCTTGTTAATGACTTGTACTAATTAATGGTCCAAAACCTAGAAAGCACACTGTTGAACATCTAAAGGGGGTCTTTGCCACAGGATGGGCATGTCGAGACCTCCAGCTTTAACTGACCACAATTAAAGTCTGGATCTACAGATCAGAATTATGGCCCAGAGATTTATTTCTAACACTATCTTGAAGAGTGTTGTAAGGCAGAGAGGTCAAACTTGCAGCCAACAAAACTACCAGGTATGGCCAGAACCAGAATAAAATGTCTTTGGGGAATGATTAGCAAAATAAATAAAAATATAATACAATTTAGATAATGTTAATTTGCGACATTCTAAGTCTATTTCTATTTGAATTTTCCATTACTACTGTAAGGAAAGAACTTTAAACCTTTCAAGGGCTACATAGATATGATATTATTTTAAATTAATAATAATAAATAATGAGAGATACTTTTAAAATTAAATTTTTAGCATAGCACATATTTTTAATGCTGGAAAATACAGTTCTTTGTGGGGGGATGGAGAAGTTGATATTGTAATCCTTAAAGCCTCCAGTGGGTAGCCCAACTCCTGGGGCCATTTTCAAACATAAGGGATATCATACCTTGGATACATAAATGCCTAGTTTGCAGCACTAGATTAGAGCACAAGAAGGACTTCCTGACAATGAAATGTAGTCTTTCTCTATGATGTAGACTAAACAGATCATCAATCCATCTGAGAAAAACTGATGAAAATGATCTGCCCAAGATCACACAGGGCTCAGTTCAAAGCTGGGGGACCCAGGAGCCAATCTAGTCACTGTGCCAATGCAAAAGGTTCTTCCTGTCTCACTCTTTTCTTCTTATTCTCTTCCCACCCCATCATATTTCCATAGACTCGGCTGCGAGAGTGCGACTACAACAATTTCTTGAGCCTTTTGGATGCCAACAAGGACTGTGAGGTGGATTTCACCGAGTACGTCAAGGCGATAGCCTGTCTCTGCCTCTACTGCCATGAATACTTCCGAGACTGTCCCCCTAACCCTCCTTGTCCGGAATAATCTCATCAGTGGGGTGGGTCAGGTGAATGATAGAGGGATGCTTGGAAAAGAGTCATCAACTGGGGGTTATGTCTCTGTCTGCCTGGAGGTTATTTTGGGGAGACTCCATGATCACTTCTCAGGTCTATGGTAGACCAGATTTTTGTTTGAGCATGAGTTGGACCAGAGAGCCTTTGAGGTTCCTTATAACCTAGACATCTGTGATTCTATCTCCGTTTGATTTATAACCTTTAGTAAAGTAATTTTCCTTCTCATCTTCTATCTCTGTTGCTTCCCTTTGGGCTCCCTTTCGGGCTTGTGGTATTCTATTATAATATGAAAATAGAATAAGAAAGTATTTTGGGGAAGTAAAGAGCAGTTGTAGAGAGACAGATGGTGGGGTTAGTAGGAACAAAGCAGTAGAGGTGAAATTCCTTCCATTATTAATGTGCTTAGCATTGTTAATGATCTCTCAATAAAAATGGCTGTTATTCCAGCTCCCTTTGGGGTGGTTTGGTTATTCTTATCTTTAAACTTTTCTTCTTATTTTTTCCAGTTACATGTAAAATCAATTTTTTGGGGCATTCATTTAAAAAAATGTTCAATTCCAAATGCCTTTTCCTCCTCCTGGCCTTCCCTTTTCATTAAGAAGCCAAGCAACTTAATACAGGTTACATATGTATAGTCATGAAAAACATATTTCTGTATTAGTTATGTTGTAAAAGAAAACAGACCAAAACAAAAAGAAAAGAAAAAGAAAGTTAGAAAAAGTGTACTTTGATCTGCATTCTGATTCTATCAGTTCTTTCTCTGAAGATGGATAGCATTTTTCATCATAAGTCCTTCAGAAATGCCTTGCATCTCTGTATTGCTGAGGATAGCTAAGTCATTTACATTTGATCAGTGTACAAAATTGCTTTTACTGTGTGTGTACAGTGTTCTCTTGGTTCTGCTCACTTTATTTGCATCCGTTCATGTAAGTCGCTCCAGGTTATTCTTCAAGGGAATAGGGAGTAGGGCTGAGACTGGGCTTTTGTTATTGAGCCCCAGCTCTTCTTTTTTTTTTTTTAATTTAAACATTTATGAATTTTTTTTTTTTTTTTTTTTTTTTTTTTTTTGTATTGTCTCATAGGTGGAAGATTGGTAAGGGTGGGCAATGGGGGTCAAGTGACTTGCCCAGGGTCACACAGCTGGGAAGTGGCTGAGGCCGGATTTGAACCTAGGACCTCCTGTCTCTAGGCCTGACTCTCACTCCACTGAGCTACCCAGCTGCCCCTTAATATTCATTTTTAACATGGTTACATGATTCATGCTCCTGCTTTCCCCTTCACCCCCTGCATTCCCCCCACCCATGGCCGATGCACATTTCCACTGGTTTTGTTATGTGTCCTTGATCAAGACCTATTTCCAAATTGTTGGTAGTTGCATTGGTATGGTAGTTTCAAGTCCACATCCTCAATCATGTCCACCCCGACCCATGCCCCAGCTCTTCTGTCTAATATCTCAACTGTCTTTCTAAGGAACTGGGGTCCACTGAGGCCTGTGAAGAAAAAGCTAAGGGGTGACTTGAAGAACTTGTTAATATTACTAGAAAGGGGAGGAAACTCTTTTTCCTAGATGAGGGAGAAATCTTTTTATTACTAGATGGGGGAGAAATCTTCTCATTTAGTTCCACTGTCTAGGGGAAGGACCATCTGGCCTAAGAGGAAGGGGTTTTGAAACTACAGCAAGAAAACTTGTGGTTTGATTTGAGAATGAGGCCAAGGAAGGTAGAAACCATTGAATGAAGTGTGGACCCTGTGGGCATTTAATGCAGGGATCAGATTTTAGGAGAATGAGTGGATTTAGATGATGAAAAAAAATGACATCTTTTCACTAACCTCTAACTGAAATTTAGCTTTTTCTTCAATCATTCAAAAAGCATTATTCTGAAGACAGGCTCCACTAGACTACCAAAGGGTCTATGGATTCAAAGTAAAGGTTAGCAACCCCTGGGGTGTTTGAGAGAGAGGTAGTGATGGTGGGCTGGCAAGGGAGGCTGTGAGGGGTTGAGGCACTTCTCAAACCATGGTTCAGGAGGATTCCTGGGTTCCAGGGTTTCTAGGACTATGTGCAGTAATAGGGTGGAGGGAAGGGCGTGCCGGTTCCTAGCCTGGGGCTGTGGGGAGCCAACGGAGCTGAAATGATGGCATGAATAGGACAAAGGTTGATGGCCTATCTGCTTTCCTCTTCCTTCCTGGGATATCTCTCCCGTGGCCAGGCCAGTCAAGGAATAGCATCTTGGGGGCCCCGTCCAATAACTTTGAAGATACTTTATCCCTACTTCCATCTCCTGATATGTAACCTCAAGTTGCCATCCTCAGCATCCAAGTATCCCCATGTCCCACGTAGTCAGGTGTTCCTCTCTTTCATTTCAGTCTTCTTTGTTCTCTTTCTTTCAATCGCAGTCACTTCGTGTTGACCCAGGCACTCATGCTTCCCTCTCCTCCCCACTCTCTCTTGGGCTCGTTCTGGGCACTTCTAAGTCCTTCCCTCCCTCCCTCTTCAGTCTCATTCCAGACACTCACAGGATCTTGCCCCCCTCCTCATCCCTGATGATTAGTCCCATTCCCCGACACATACATGTGTTTCCCTTCCTGGCTCATCCCAGGCACTCAGCCACAAACTCCAGGGGATAAGAGCATTTAGAGATATTTTTCTTTCCATGGGGTACTTCCCAAGCATTCTCCAAGTCTTTTTCTCTGCAGTTAGGCTGGACGTCCTTCACACGTCCATCCGGGTTATGGCTGTGACAGGCACACCCTCCGCACAGCCTTGCTCCCCATGAAGCAGGGGCCCCCCTCTCTCGCCCCAAATCTCTGGGTCTCTCTTCCTTCTTCTCTAGATGATTCATAGCCTTGTAGGAATTTTCCATCCTCACGCCATCCCCCCTCCCCTTTCCCCTACAACTTGACAAAGTCTGCATAGCCCCCTCCTATTGTAACCACTCCTACAAGGTGGGGTTCGTGCCCTGCCCACTCTTTCAGATTGGGGGCTGAAGCCTGTTTGGATCTACTTCCTCCTTCTGATGGGGAGAGTAGTCACTGAAAGCTATCTCCCATTAGTGCCTCATCCTGTATAAACTCTGCTCACCCACCAGG
Source organism: Gracilinanus agilis (assembly GCF_016433145.1). Taxonomy (NCBI): domain Eukaryota; kingdom Metazoa; phylum Chordata; class Mammalia; order Didelphimorphia; family Didelphidae; genus Gracilinanus; species Gracilinanus agilis. The sequence continues at coordinate 169,920,767 of NC_058133.1, forward strand.
CAACGTGAGCCAGGGGGTGGAAGAGGCCTTGCTATTGGTCTCCTCTGACCGAGCATCAGGGAGGGGGTGTCCCAGCTCCCCTCCGCCCCTTGCCACAGGCAGGGTTTGGCTGGGGGTATAAATAGGCCTTGGCTCAGCCCTCCCCACCGTGTCCCTCTCTCTCTGTCTGTCTGTCTCCCATCTCTGCATTTCCTCTGGTTGCTTTGGTGAGTTGTGGTTGACTTGGCGGGGATGTGGGTGACAGGATTGTGGGGCCTCGTAGAAGGGGAGACTGAGTTGGGGCCAGATGTGGAACGCAGATCCAGATGTGAGGTACTGTACGGAGGCTCAGAGGAGAGAGTGGTTAGATGGGCAGGTGGTGGAGCAGGTTGCAGAGACATGCCAAGGAGGGGGTGCAAGAGCATCCTTAGGGGGAGAGATGGCCAGACTAAAAGCCTGGGAAGCCTCAGCATGCTTCAGCACAGGAGTGTGTCTATGGCATTCAGTCCTCTGTTCCAAGTATGTGCATCACCTTATGGGGCAGTATGGCGCCTGGGAGCCGGGCTGCTCTTCTGCCCACATCTTCCCCACTGCCAGAGCGATAGCGCCAACCCTCTTTGACCACTCTCTCCCGCCCTCCTCTCCTTCCCTACTAATCCTCGCCTCTGCCCCGCTGGTTTTTTCCATTGTCAGTCCCAGGGCCAGTCTCCAGAAGCAACCGCCCACTCCTGTGCACAGAGCAGAAGAATGGGCTGGGGAGGGCCGCCGGTGAGTGGTGGAAAAAGCGAGCTAGAGTTTGCCATTGCTCAATTGTTGTTGTTGTGGCCCTGGGCACTAAGAGCAGGCTAGGGTGGGGCAGGCATGGCACAACAACTTCCTGGGGTGACCCGGGGAGGGAGAAACACTAGAGAGGCAACCTCCGGGCGATGATCTCCGAAGGGAGGTGGGGATGGAGGACTGGATTAGAAAATGGTCTGGAATGTGTTCTAAACCTCAAATGGAAGCTGTTTTAGATATCCTCTCAGAGCCCTTGAGGTGGCACAGTGTGCCTGGGTGGGCGGCAAGAAGGCTCAGGAAGACCTAGGTCCTACCCTGCTTCGGGTTCCCCATAAAGGAGGTTCAGGGGAGCCCTCTTGATTGGCAGCCTCCTTTGTGGGGAAACTGAGGCGAGGTATAGTTTTCGGTTTCTTTAATGCTCCCTTAGGCATGGGGATGAGGGTTACTGATCATAGTGTGAATTACCAACCCCAAATCTAAGGACTGTGTGACCATCTCAGGTAGATTCTTCTCTTTATAGCTTGTCCTGCTGGGTTGGTACTAGTTTCTCATCTTATCTGTGTCTATTTTTTAGTTTCAAAACTGAAGTCAGGGCTGGCAGTCAGGTCTACCTAGAAATAGGCCACTGGGATGTGTGCCCTCAGGGTGGGGTGAATCCTGCCCCATTCACTCTTTTCTCTGAGAGGAGCCCAGAGGCTGGTTTTCTAGGGAGGAGTTCAGAATTGTTCCCTTTTGAGAGCAGGAGCTGGGATACTGGCCATTCCCAAGGCGAAGGATTCAGAGGCTAAAGAGACAAGTGTTGGTACTGGTTTTGGATCTATAAAGTGAGGATGTCGGACTCAAATAGTGGTTCCCAATCTTGTGGAGTAGGTGGACCTTTTTTTTAATGCCAAAATATTTCTAGGCCCCCCCTTCCCCTATTTCACACATGATAGTAACAATGAGTCATAACTAGTATAAGCTGATTCAGAGAATAACAACAAATTCAATAATTCTTTTGAATTATTGTGCTACAACAGCATCTACTATATCTGAAAAATAGTAAGTTGCATGAGATTTTACTTATCGATTATGTATACTGAGTTGTTGCAATTATTCAAAGCCCACAGAAAGGGAACCTCTGGACTAGAGAGAGGAGCATTATCTATATGTCCAGAGAAAGGAAGTAAATTTGTTTGTGATCACCTGGGTAATAAACCAGAATTCAAATCCAGATATCTTAACTGTAAATCTACTACATCGTATTATTTCCTAAGCCAGTTAAGTTCCGAGAGGCTCATGTCTAGAGGAATGGTTGCCAGTTAATAATCCTTTTTGGGGAGCCAGAGCAGCTCCCTAAGACAATTAAGGAATAGAAGATCACATATACAAGGAACCATATCTAGGGTGGGGCAATCCCAGGAGCTGCCTTCAGATAAATGCAAACAATTAAGTCTAGAACCTCAATAAGAGGAATAATTAATTAATATGGGAAAATGGCTAGTGTGAGTTTTCTACTAGACTTCTTTTTCCTCTCTCTAATCCTCAAAATGAATTTGTCTTAAAAAAGGTGCTGATTTGAGGGTATCTTTCTGGCTCTTTGACCCACTCTAGTGTTTGAGAACCCGATTAAGGGCTAGAATTTCAGTTTTGTTTCTATAGGAATCATTAATGCTTATGGAACTGAATTATCTCATCACGGAGGAAGTCTTTACATGGATGACATCATATATTCTTGAAGCATTCCAAGACGTTCTGTATCCACCCCACCCCAAACTAACAGTGCCTTTATTCTCTCTCTTCTTAGGTATCACCTACAAGAGCATCATGGCAAGTCCTCTGGAAAAGTGTTTGGATGTAATGGTGGCCACATTCCACAAATACTCTGGGAAGGAGGGGGACAAGTTCAAGCTCAACAATAGAGAGCTGAAGGAGTTGGTGACCCGGGAGCTCCCTGGCTTCTTGGGGGTGAGTAGGGTTTGTGGTGGGGTGGAATCCACAAAACTGCTGTTGTTACTGCCCCCCAGCTCTCACATATCCTCATTTAGCATCTTGATTTATGATTTATCTTACTGAAAGCCTTACCTTCTGTCTTAGAACTGATACTAAATATGGCTGGTAAGAGCAGGGCAACTGGAGTTAAGTGATTTGCCCACAGCCACACAGCTAGGAAGTATCTGAGGTTGGATTTGAACCCTAGATCTCCAATCTCCAAGCTTTGTTTCTCTCTCCCCTGAGAGAGAGCTGCCCTTAACATCTTTACTATAAAGGAAGGGTTCTTGATTTGGGTTTGGTGGGCTTGCTAAAAAATTTTTTTTGGATAACTATTTAAGTATAGTTGGTTTTCTTGGTCATATTATGTATTTAACTTGATGTCCCTAAACATGAACTGAGCCTGTAGTCAAGAAGACCTGAGTTCAAATCCATCTTCATATACTTCCTAACTGTGTGACCCTGGGCAAGTCATTTAACTTCTGTCTGCCTCAGTTTCCTCAACTATAAAAAGGGGATCATAATAGCATCTACCTCCCAAGGTTGTGGCAAAGAAAAAATGATGTAATATTTGTAAAGCTCCTGGCACCTAATAAGTATTTAATAAATACTTGCTCTCTTCTCTTCTTTTCCTTTAACTATAAAATAAGGGGGTTGAACCAGATAGCCTTTGAAGTCCCTTCCTGCTTTAGATCTAAGATCCTATACTCCTCTGATGAGGGGGTGGGCTTCTTTTGGGGGAGCTGTCCTACCACTTCTTCTCTCCTTTTCCAGAAAAATACAGATGAGGCTACCTTTCAGAAGCTAATGAGCAACCTGGACAACAACAAGGATAGTGAGGTCGACTTCCAGGAGTATGCTGTCTTCCTGTCCTGCATTGCCATGATGTGCAATGATTTCTTCCAAGGCTTCCCTGACAAGCTACCCAGGAAGAAATAAAGGGGAGAGGTGGTGATGGTGGGAGATGGGAGAGGGAAAATAAGGAAGCTTTGGAGGGAGGGAGGGGGAGAGGGGAAACAGGGGTAGGGGTAGGGTCCTAGGGCCATGGAAATATCTTCATGGAGCTTAGCTAAGGTGGGCACATTTCACTTTACCTCCATGGTGATGCTGGAGATCACCTGGGTCATTGAGTAAAGCAAATAAAGTTTTCCTGCATGAATGTTGGCTGCTGTTTGGAAAGTCTTTTGGTGGATTCTGGGTGGATTGGGTGGCATGGCTCTCCAATAAAGAGACTGGAGGACAGACTTGTGGAGACACTTGATTTCAAGGGTTTTAAACATTTGGGTGGAGGAGGAGTTGCCAGGGGTGGGGTATGGGGAAGAGAGATTCAAGGAGAAGGAAGAAGAAGGATCTGGGGGAACAGATGCCCCTATTTATTGGCACCTGTGAGATAGTATCTTGGTGAGAACTTACAGATCATCTCATCCAGTTTACAGTTGAAGATTGGGACTCAAAGAGATTTGCAGACTCACAGGGTACCAGATATAGGAAGGACTTTCAGAGATCATTTGGTTCAAAACATTCACTATGGTTGATGTGGAGCTCAGCAAGAACTAGTTTCTCATTCCTGGATCAATACTCTTTCCATCTCATTCCTGGCTCAGTGCTCTTTCCATAACAACCATAAGAACTTTTGGGCAGCATGAATGAACAATAAGAAGTGAAAAACCTTGAGAGTGTAGAGGAAAGGAGGAGGAGGAAGAGGATATGTGTGTGGGTCTCTACGGTGTGAAAAACTGGAAACCACAGGCATCAAAGAACCAGTATAAATTAGATTTGGAGAGAGATTTCAATTCATCTTCTTTCTAGTCCTCTGTGTTGCTGCCACTCCCCTCTCTCTTCATTCCCCAACTCTCTTCTTTTTTTATACAGAGATATTTTATTTTCCCAATTATATGTAATAACAATTTTCAACATATGTTTTCCAAAATTATAAGATCCAGATTGTCTCCTTCCCTCCCTTTCCTCCCTTCCCTCCCCTCTCTCGGAGATGGCATGAAATATGATCTTCCCCAGCCCTCTCCTAACTCAGAGTGGTCCTGAAGATCACATCTGTTCTTGACTCTAGGTGTGATATGCTGTGGAGGAGCCCTGGGGAGTTGTGGTTAGGGACCAGGAGAAAAGGCAGCCTAAATCCTTGTGCAGAGGTAGGGGATAATATGCTGTAGATAAGAGAAAAATTATTTCCTAGTATGCCTTTGAGCCTTCATTTGCAAAAAAGTACAGGAGGGATGGAATTAAAAAACTGCCATCTGGTTAGTTCCTGATCTAGATCACTGGTCTTACCACTTCCTCTACTCCCTCTCCAACATTTGCTCTGAATCATAGAAATACTTAACCCCTTTCTGTCTAAAACAAGGGCAAAGAGAACCCAGGGCTGTCCCAAATGATACCAGAAGAGAAGGTTGAAAGGCATTTCTGAAAATTGTCTTGGGATGAGATTTATGTCCTGGCAATTGATCCTGGAACTGTGTGCCAGCTGAGAGAGAGGTCAGCCAAGAGGTCAGAAGAGGAGGATAGAACAGGTCAGAGGAGAACTTTCAATGGAATGAGTTAGAGAAGAGTCTCAGAGGATCCTAGGAACTAGTGCTCAGAGGAACTGAAAGATCTTCTAGTCCAACCTCCCCATTTTACAGATAAGGAAATTGAAGCTCAGAGATGTGAAAGGGGAAAGAAATTGAGAATTTTGAGTTTAGATTCAGCTGGAATGGAGAAAAAGCTGTGGAGTAATTATAATATGGTTATAGGGTATAATTCAAAAGGTCATTAATTCCTGTGGGAGGGATTAGGGTTTGAAATAAGGAAACACAATGAATAAAACCCATAACAAAATAAAATCCTGACATGAACAAAAGCAAACAAAAAAGAAAAGGAAATACTGGGGCCCAATTGACATAATATGGAAATCTATTGTTCAGTTGTCTGACACTTTGAGGCCCCATTTGGGGTTTTCTTGGCAGAGATATTAGAGTGGTTTGTCATTTCCTTCTCCAGCTCACTTTACAGATGATAAAATTGAGGCAAACAAGGTTCAGTGACTTGTCCAGAGTCACACAAATAACTATGTGAGACCAGATTTGAACTGAGGTTTTCCTGATTCCAGGACAAGTGCTCTATCCACATGGGGATGAAGGGGATGTTAAAAGATGAGGTCTTAGGAGCAGCTGGGTAGCTCAGTGGATTGAGAGCCAGGCCTAGAGAGAGGAAGTCCTGGGTTCAAATCCGGCCTCAGACACTTCCCAGCTGTGTGGCCCTGGGCAAGTCACTTGACCCCCATTGCTCACCCTTACCACTCTTCCACCTAGGAGCCAATACACAGAAGTTAAGGGTTTAAAAAAAATGTAAAAAGAAAAAAGATGAGGTCTTAGTCTCATTTTCTGGTCCTGGGTTATGGATTATCTGCCCTTAAGTCTGGGGACCTTCTGAAGTCTGGGAACTCTCAGATATTTCTCCCTTTTTCTTTCCATAATTTTCCCCCTTTACTGCACCCTAAGTATAGGAGGATGGGTGAACCTAAAATGTCTTTTTAGAGTCCCTCCAAACTATTTAGGACTTAACAATCAAGATTTATGATCCTGTAGTCTTATTTCAGGATCCAGTTTCCTTCACCCCTCCCTTTACTCTTCCACCAGGGATGCTGTTGCACCTGGCCAGTCCTTCCCTAGTCTCACCAGTCCTCCCTTCTGCATCATTCTGTTTTTAAACTGTGCTTCGGAAACTCTTATCACTAAGCAACCAATCCCTGGTCTCTCTCTCTGCTCCTGGTGCCTGACCCCTGGGAGTGAAGGGCCAAGGGTAGGGGAAAAAGACTGGCAGTGAGAAAGGAGCAATCCTGAATGATGCCTCTCATGCCTATTCTATCTGATCCTTCACAAATTCTTTTTCTTCCCTTCTCTAATTTTACTGCACCCCAAATCTTTTCATTCTGTTTCAGAGATCCTGCCTAGTTTCATGGAGGATAGACTATTCTGAAATCTTGTTGGGTCTGTAGGCTCCTATCCTGGCATTCAAACCCTTATTAGTGACCACCAGCTCCTATGCTTTACATTTACCCCTATCCCTTATAACCACCTTTCCCATCTCTGACACTTAGGCCCTCTATTTAACATTTCTTTCTTTGGAGTCATTGGGAAAAAAAAAACACAAACCACTGCCACCCCTGGCCTCCTCCAAAAAAGTATATACCAAAGTCAAAAACAAAACAAAACATTTTTTGGAAAACTTCAACTCTCTGGTCAACCTCCAGCATGCCATTCCAACTATACCAGTCATCCTTGACTCAACTCTGTCCCCTGCCTCACTCTAAGTTCTATGTGTCCTTGGGAGATATGGGGATAATAGCAAATTTCTGTTGTGTTTTAAGATTTACAGAACACTAGATTTGTAGTCAGATGACTTATACTTCCCATTTGTGTGACCCTGGGCAAGCCATTTTACCTGTGTGGACCTCAATTTCCTCATCTGTAATGTGAGAGGGTTGGTCGAGGTGACCCCTGAGATTTCTTTCTACTCTAAAATCTATGGTCCTGTGATTCTGAGATAAACCTGTGAGGTAAATAGTGCAAAAATTAATATCCTCACTTTGCAGATCAGGAAACTGAGGCATAGAGAAGCCTCCACAATCATAGGATCTTAGATACAGACCTCTAAGGCCACGCAGCTAATAAATATTGATATTTCTATATTTATTAATACTGGATTCCAACCAGGGTCTACACCTGACATCAGGTTCAACCCTTTACCCCACTATACCACAATATTTCTCCTGTGATTCAGAGACTAAACTCAAGAGAGAAACTCTGTTTAATACCCAATAGGGCATATGCCAATCGGAGCCTCGTTTCCTTCTCTTTCTACCCATCTCGTAAACAAAGAAGAAGCCATGGGGTCCTTGGTTCCTCCTCTCCGGAGGCTTAGATGTGAGCCTTTCCATGTCCCCTTCTCCTTCTCATTGGTCCTTTCCCATCTCGGGCTCCCTGGAGCCTAAAGAGAGGCAATAAAGCTAGAGAGTAAGCAGGGGTTCTATTTCTTCTCATCTCCTCGGATTCACGGGTCCCCTTTGCCTAATTAGGTGAGTCTCCACTTGGTGTCTCTAGCTTGGCTTGGGAGGCTACATGGAGGGCAGGAGTTTTCTCTAGGAGACTCACAGGACGAAGGGATTAGTGTTACCTAGATGGGAGACTTAAGGGCAGTAAACCCTGCTTTGTCCAAGAATTTAGATTTGGGGTCAAGGGTTGGAGATTTCTCTGAAGCTCTGATAATTAGGTGTGTGACTTCTATTTTTATGAGCCCCATCTGCAAATTGGGAGGTGGTCCATCGCTACCAGTTTTACAAAGATGATGAAGCCCAGAGAAGTGAAATATTTTGGTGACTAAGAACAGACAGCTAATTGGTAACAGATCTGGGCCAAGACAGACCGAGGGAGGGTTAGGGGAAAAGGGCAGGGTTGGGGGGTGATGGTGGTGAAAAAAATAAGAGGAAGGAGCCAAGTGTGCATGAATTGGAAATGGGAGAAATCTGTTTGGGAGTGGCAGCATGAGGGGAACTCTCCTTCTGTAACCCCAAAGAGATTATTCTATTCTAGCTCATTGACTCAGCTTCTTTGGGGAATCACCTCAGTTCCTGTATGGTTGCCACCCTAAGCTCCCTGGGGGGGAAGTGATTTTCAAGCCTGTGCTATGGTAACTAGACATTCCCTGCTTTCTTCTCCCTCTGGGGTTTGTTTCACTTCTCCCTTGGCCCAAGGTGACGGAATCAGGGACCTCCACCTTCAGGCTTCTCCTGGAGAGGCCATATACCCTCTTGGAAATTGTCCCACCCCTAATACCTCACTTAGGACTTTGTTTTGCAACTCTCTGATATGTTTGAATATATAATTCTGCGCAATCTAGTTATCTCTTTGGGTCATAGGCTCCTGCTAGGAGGGGGAGAAGGTAAAGGACTGTTTTATTTCCCTTCATCCTTCATAGCCTTTGTTATCTCCCCCCAGCATCGGTATAGCACAATGCCCTGCACATTTTTTGCTTGTTTGTTTTTTGGTCTGGACCTGTGATTTCATCTGTGCTAAGAACAACTTTATTTAAGACCAACAACTTCTTTGTTAATTATAGACTTAGAGTAGAGATTCTTAAGCTTTTTGTGTGTCTTGAACCCCACTGGCAGCAGTCTGGTGAAGCCTAGGGTCTCTTTCTCAGAATAATGTCTTTAAATGCATAAAACCAATCACATGCAATTGCAAAGGGGACCAGTTACATTGAATTAGAGATATCAAAATAATTTTTTTAAACCCTTATCTTCTGTCTTGATTCTAAGGCAGAAGAATGATCAGGGCTAGGCAATGGGGGGGGTTAAGTGACTTGCCCAGGGTCACACAGCTGGGAAGTGTCTGGGGTCATATTCGAATCCACAACCTCCCGTCTCTAGGCCTGGCTCTCAATCCACTGAGCCACCCAGCTGTCCCTCAAAATAATTAAAAAAAAAAGTTCATGAGCCCTAGGTTAAGAAGTCCTAAGTTAAGGTACCTAGGAAGTTGGTTGGTTGTTGTCCTTTGGTACTCAGTGAGAACCAAAATAACATTACTGGTGACATCTTCTGACTTGTGCATAAATTGGATTTAAGTAAGATCTTGACTTTTGTATGGCCACCAGACTTTGATAATTTTGGAAGAGCCCGAGGTTGACAACTTTGTGCAAGGAAGTACTAAAAAAAGAAGTTACTTAGGGCTTGTATGTGTTAGAGGTATCTCTTGAACCCAGATTTTCCTTACTTTAATCTAAGGCTTGCTCCTTCTTTATCCACCATGATAAACTGCCCCTGAATTTAGTAGGGTTTTATGCATATTGAATGGTTAAATGAATAAATGAATGAAAGATAGATATATCTCGTTTCCCCTGCCATTACTCTCCCTTCTCATCTCCCATCTCTCTTGACCAGTCCATTCTCTAGCTTTCTGTGTCTGATCAACCTGTAAGAACTGATCAACACTCCCCTACTTCCTCCTTAGTGCCCTATCTCTTCATTTCTGCTGGCTCTGTGCTCCTGTTTCAGTATCTTTAGGACTTCCTCCTTACCTTGTCCTCCACATCTACTCTTTGTAAAAATCTTGGTTGAGGAATCAGAGATCTGGGCAGAGATGGGAACTGACTCTGAAGCAACTCCTTGCATTGGATGGGGCAAGGAAGAAATGGTCATACCCTTATTCTCCTCTTTATATCTCCTCTGGGAAGTCAAGTTGTCCTTCCCTCCTTCCCCATTTAGGACAATCCTAAGTTTTTTTTCCCCCCTTTTGAACATATTTGGGTAGGAGACTCTAAATTCCTTTGTCAATTAGTTCTAGTTTTTTGCTTCTGTAGAAGCTGGGCAGTTTCTCTCTCTCTCTCTATATATATATATATCTATATATATCTGAAGAAAGTTTCCTCCTCCTGAGTTTAGCTTCAATTCCCTTAAAAGAATTTTCTTTCTTCCTTTCTCTTCTCTCTTTGTTCTTTAGCTTTGAAAGTCTTGTTGGAATGGAGACTCCTCTTGAGAAGGCCCTGACTACCATGGTCACCACATTTCACAAATATTCAGGGAAGGAGGGCAGCAAATTGACCTTAAGCAGGAAAGAATTGAAGGAGCTGATCAAGAAGGAGCTTTGCCTGGGGGAGGTGAGTATTCCTTTATCTCAAATGAGCTAATGTGAGGAGACATGGGTAATAATACTTGTAAGCTATTATTATTCTCCTACAATCCATTACTCAGGTGATCTATCCTCCAACATCTACTCCAATCAGTTTCAAGACTGATTATCCTCTATGGAGAGAACTCTATCCTGAATTCCAAGAGGGGAAGCATTCAGTGGAAGAGGGGAAGAGGAGATACAGACCTGGCCTTGAGGGACACCCCCTCCTCCCCCAACTCTTTCCCCAGTTTGATGGGTAGAGACTCAGTCTCTGCTTTTAAGGGATTCCAAGTCTAATAGCTGTTAAGGTACAGGAAGGTTGTGGATAGTCCCTGAGTTCAGGAACTTTTTTGTTTGATGAGGGGGATATAGTCCTGTCTTCAGGGAGTCCCTATTCTGATGGGGAGATATTGTTGTTATTTCTGAGAATTCTGTCTTTTGGGGGACACAGGAGAGACAACTATAGAACTCAGAGAGAGATAGACACAGAAAGAAAAAGACAGATAAACCATTGCTAGGATGAAGAGGAAAGGATTCAGGGGAAAAGATTGAGTGGCTCAGGCTGGTTAGGGAAGATTTCATGGAGAACAATGTGATGTAGTATTGGGAAGGATCTAGGCTCAGAGAGAAGAAAGTGAGGATCAGGGAGAAGACAGATTTGACAAGTTTGAGGGTCATGGGAAATAAAGGGAAGAGCACACTATGGGTGGAGGGGAAGAGTTAGTCTAGGAGAGGCCTTGAAGTAAGGCTGAATTTAATGAAACTCAATAGGAAGTCATGGGACTGCATCAGTAATGAAACTAACCAATTCTCCAGCTCTATTTTACTCAGAACTAGTAGACTTTTGCCTTTCCTTCAGTGGTTCATTCTAATCTTCCCTGCCCTACTCTTCTTTCTTTTTCTTTCCTCCTTCCTTCCTTCCTTCCTTCCTTCCTTCCTTCCTTCCTTCCTTCCTTCCTTCCTTCCTTCCTTCCTTCCTTCCTTCCTTCCTTCCT
>NC_058133.1:169942076-169960235 GCF_016433145.1 Gracilinanus agilis
GCCGGGAGGGGGGGGGGGAGGATTCTCCTCACTCCTTTTCATAGGTGTAAAAACAGTACTTTAGACTAGCCCGGGAGCTCCGTCCGGAGGCCCCGAGGGAGAGGTAGTGTTCATCCTTCCGCCCAGCTCCGCCTCGGGCTCTTGGAGGCAGCCCGCTCCCCCGCGGGTCCAGACGCTCCACCTTTTCTGCCAGGTGGAAACCCGAAGGCGCCGGACTGCTAGGTTGGGAGGCGCAGGCAGGGGAGTGGAAAACCGAGTTATGCAAGTGGCTGGAGGCCTGGGTGGGTGTGGCAGAGTTCCCCCCATCCTCCGGTGTGAGTGGGCGTGGGGAAGGTGGGCCCTCAGGGGACCCGTCCTCCGGGCGGCCAGGGGGCTCGGGCTATAAGAGTGGCTGGAGAGTGATCCCGAGGGTCTGCTTTTCTCCTCGGCTTCCTCCTGCTTTCGGTGAGTTCTCCTTTTCCCCTCGGGACTCTCCATCCCACAGAGGAAAAGCGACTTGCTCTGGCCTCTCCTCCTCCTCCTGGGTGGTCACTGTCGAGTTCTCCCCGACTCTCCTGGGCTTTTTGCCCTCCTGGGGCTGCTGAGAGCTCCTGGATTGTGGGATCACGTCGGTTTGGGGATCGCAGCCTTGCACGTTGACGCTTCTAGGGCACAGGAGTAGGGGCGGGGGCGGGGTGGGTTGGGGTGCCCTGGCTTGGGATGGGCTAGATCTGCTCCTGATACTCACTGGTTGGCCAGATGCCTTTGGGTATCTTTCTGGTTATGCATATGGATTTGTCTTGCTGAGGAGTGTGGCAACCAAGGCTGCAGGGTAGTGGAAGGAATTCAGGACTCGGGGAGTCAGGTGATCTGGATTGGAGACCACTAATTATGTGACCTTGGAGGGGTCACTTCTCTTTCCCAGGCCTCAGTTTCTCAGTCTGTAAAATGTCAGACTTAGACCTGATGGTCTCTAAAAGAAATTTCTGAAAAAAGTTCCTTTGAGCTTTAACAATCCAATGTGTGGTTGCATCTGGGTACAGCAAATTCAGTGTGTGTGTGTGTGGGGGGGGGGGGGAGGCGGGGCTGGCTGTGAATTTGGAAGCTGCTAGCTGCTTTTCCCCAGTCTCCCCTACTCTTACTCCTTCTCTTCTCTGGGACTCACCTAGCTTTCTAGATCCTCATCTAGCTTTCTAGAGCCTGGTACTGTGGTCAAATCCATGCCTCCATTTACTCAGTCCAGGATGTCTGTTGTCTGGGACTCTCTTCTCCCTGAGAGTCCTGAAGTTAACACCCACCCAAACCCCTCCAAACTCTCACCTCTGGCTTTTTATTCCAGAATTGGGGTGCAGTTCCAGTGACTGAAAGAGAAAGGCCCATCCCCTTGGCCTGGGGCCCTGTGAGCATTAATTCTTTGCTTTCCCCTCCATGTTCCCTTCCCTCTTTCCCTACCATTCATCTCTACTTTTCTGGGTCTTAGCTCCTCAACGAATACCTGGCAGCTATGGAGTCCCCGTTGAATGAAGCTATTTGTAGCATCATCCTCATCTTCCACAAATATTCAAGCAGAGAAGGTGACAAGAACACCCTAAGCAAGAAGGAGCTGAAGGAGTTGATTGAGAATGAACTGAGCCTTGGATCTGTTAGTATCTCCCTCTGATCAGATGGTCAGGGTTTTTCTTTGCTTCCCTTTTCCTCTTTGCCAAGGCCCTGCCTCTGCCCCACCCAGCCCTCTCCAGGAACCCATTTAGGACTGGAATGGGGAGGAGTAGGAAGGGTAGGGGTGAGGGGGAAACCAGCTGTACCTAGTCTTCACCTGAGGAGGAAGAAAAGAAGGATGAAATCAATGGGAGATTAAGTCCTGGCTAACGGAAATAGATGGACAGTATAAAATTCCCATTGGAACTATTGCTCTCAGCCATTTCAAATATGCCTAAATCTGAGATCCTGGTTCTATAATTCCTTAATTTTGAAGTAGGGGGGTTAGAGGCAGCTAGGTGGCACAGTGGATAGAGTGCCAAGTTTGGAGCCAGGAGGATCTGAGTTCAAATCTTGGTCTTAGATACTTCCTAGCTGTGGGACCCTGGACGAGCCACTTAACCCTCTTGCCCTTCTGTTTTAGAGTTGTTATTAAGACAGAAAGTAAGTGTTGTAAAAAAGAAGTGGTGAGAGAGGGGACAAAATAAAGAACCTAAAAAATGAGTGGAGTGGGGACTGTCCCAGATGAGAGAGCAGAATAATAATATTACAATTGGCAATAGTACCTCCTGTTTAGGGAAGGCTGTGGGGGTGGGAATGGGGGGATAGTAGTGGAGAGAATTTATCAGAGGCAGAAGATATCCCTAGGAGGATCAAAAAGGAGTTCCCATTAAAGCATTTGTATTTCTCATTCTTCTGTATTAGAAAATTGAAGATGCAGAAATTGTGGAATTGATGAATAGTCTGGACGAGAACAAGGATGAAGAAATGAACTTCCAGGAATTTATCTCTTTCCTTGGGACCTTGGCTTTGATCTACAATGAACTTCTGAAGGGAGAGTAAATAATTTGAAGAAAGGGAAATGGGTGTGGGGGTGCTCTCCCTGGGCCCCTAACTGACCTGCCACAGCAATGGGTGTGTAGTGGAGATTTTGTACATTAAATAAAGTTTGAACCTGTGTTTTGTTCTCTTTATGATTCTTGATTTCTGACTTGGTTACTGTTTGTTTTTTAGTCTTTTTAACCCTAACTGTACCCCTTCCCCCTTCCTTTTTGAATTCTTCCCACTCTCCCTTGTTTCTGTACTGTTAGAAGGGCTCCCTAGAGCAGGCGATTATTGCATCCCAGTAGGGAGGAGGGGATTTGGGGAAAGGAGGAGGCCCTGCTGTCTGGGAGCCTCTAGTTTAACTGGGTAGTCTGCACAGACATAAATTTTTCAGAGAGCAACATATCACTAAGGGAAACTGATTATATCAGACTTCCTTCTTAGAGTCATCAGAATGGTGCAGTTTAATCACGGAAGACTTCCTGGGCCTGGAGAATTCAGGGTTTGGAAGGAATCCAGGGATTATAGAGGAGATGGGGTGTGGTCAGGCTGTGATCTGATAGAGCTCTGGGGAAGGGCTTGACTCTTCTTATAACTATAGAATCAGACACCTGGCAAGGGACTCCTGAGATCATCTAGGCCAAACCTCTCACTTTTCAGAGGACACTAAGGCCACTTTCCTTCCTATCCCCAAGTGACTTGTCCAAGATCTTTGTAACTAAAGGACTAGATTCTGAGCTTATGATCTCCATTGTGATATTCTTTCCTTTCTAGCCATCTAGAGATTGCTGACCAGGGTCTCTGGAGTGAAATACACAGGAATAGTCCCTGCTCTTGGGGAGTGTGCAGGCTGTGCCAGGGCATTCCTGAACAGTGGGCTTGAGAGCCTTCCCATCCTGCTCCTGTCTTTTAGACTATCTCTTAGTCCCCTACCCTGATATTCAGCTACTCAGGCCTCATCCACTCCAATATGACCATCCTCTGTTCCTGACACATAACTCTCATTATCCATCTCCTTGCTCCTGACGCTCATTCCTTATGCCCATTCCCTGTCCCTGATATTCAGCCCTCATTCCTTACACCCATTCCCTGTCCTGACACATAACTCTCATAAACCATCTCCCTTTCCCTGATACTCAGCCCTCATTCCTTATACCCATTCCCTGTCCCTGACACTCAGCTCTCATTCCTTATACTCATTTCCTGTCCCTGACACTCAGCCCTCATTCCTTACAACCATCCCTAGTTCCTGACACATAACTTTTATCACCTATCTTCCTGTAGCTGATACTTATCTCATTCCTTACACCCATCTGCTGCTGAAATTCCTTTCATTCCCTTTATCTTTTTTTTTTTTTTTTTAGACCCTTAACTTCGGTGTATTGTCTCATAGGTGGAAGAGTGGTAAGGGTGGGCAATGGGGGTCAAGTGACTTGCCCAGGGTCACACAGCTAGGAAGTGGCTGAGGCCGGGTTTGAACCTAGGACCTCCTGTCTCTAGGCCTGACTCTCACTCCACTGAGCTACCCAGCTGCCCCTCCCTTTATCTTTTACTACACTCAGTGCCCTTCATTTCCTACATTCATTTCCTAAAATTGACCTCTATCTTTGTCATGCTCTCTGTCGTGTTTGGAAACATCTGGGTCTCCCAAGTCCTTATGCTGGACCTTCAGACTCCCTTCAAGTATAATTTCAAATTGTTCATGTGATTTGGAAGTTAATGAGTCAAGAAGACCTTCTGATATACGTTTCACGGACAGACTTCTAGCCCCTGGACCCAGATTCCTTCCTGTAGGTGCCATGTATCTTCCCTAGAGTCCTGGTAGGACTGATAGCTGTGCAAGCGTGTGAATCACTTTGAAAAGCTGGGATTAGGGAGGGAGACAGAAGGAGTAAATATAACTACAGTTTGAGGACAATAGAAGTGTGGGATAGGATAAGCAGAAAATGACTTTAAATGAAAGTCAATATTGATCTGACTTCCACTCCATCAGTTGACTGAATCAGCCACCTGGAACCTAATTGTTATCAAATTTTATTCCCATCCCTCTCTGCAGTGGGGAAGGATGATTAAGGAGGATGTGGCATTGTTTGATTGTAAAGGAAGAGAGATAGATTGGTTCATAGAGGACAATGGGGTTTTTGGCTAGCAAAGAAGCAGCAGCTGCTGAAACCTGCCTATATCCCTCCTCCCTGGAAGCCTGGCTTCCCTGAGAAGATCTCCTTTTCTGGGGTTCCCCGAGTCTGGTTGTGTGGGAAATGTGCCATGACCTACAAGGTAGCTTTGAGTTTGATGGAGAGACAGTCCTTGCTCTGGGACAGCTCCTGGAAAACTTGTCTCCCATGATCTCTTTGGGGGCAAGGAGGGCTCTTGTTATTATCCCTATTCACTGAGGAAATTTTGGTGTCTCTGATTAGGGCCTCTTAGTGGTAGTTCTTCTCTGCTAATATAGGGAGCTTAGGCCCAGTTGCTGATCATAAAATAAGTTTTTCAGAGCTTACTCTCTCCAGGGGCCTCTAGACAGATGTGATCTGTGAGAATTGGAGCTAGCATCAGTTTTGGATGGGTATGAAAGGGAGCAGCAGTGCAGAGACCTTCATAGGGGTCAGAGCTCCTTCTTCCAGTTTTCTTTTCCAAGGACTCTAAGTAATAATGGTGGCCCCAGGCCCCACTCCTGCTCTGGACTTACTGCTCCCTGAACCTGCCTCTGAAAAGTAGAAATGGGGGTTCCAGGGAAGAGGCATTGTTCCTTCTCTGTTCCAACTCTGAAGAGAGTGATAGTTTCTGTTCTGAGAAACTTCCATTCATTGGTAGATAAATAGCTCCTCTACCCAAGGATGAAGGCTATTAGGGAGCTAGCCCTCCATCTAGTGAGGGGCAGGAGGAGACACACCCAGTCCTGCTCTCAGTAGGCCCCCAGTCTCAGGGAGTGAGGAGTTAGAACACATACAAATAGGACTACAATCCAAGAAATATCTCATAATTGCTCCCCTTATTCCCTCTCCACACTACCCACCTCGATGGTCAATGGACAGTGCCTCAGGGAAGCTGCATTATAACATTAACATTATTCATTATAACAGAAGAAGGGGAGAAGGAGCTGATGTGAAAATAAGCAAACTCTGACTCTGGACAGACAAATAGCATCCTCACCATCGCTGAAGACAGCTTACCTTGCCTGGCCATTTTTTTGCTCCTACATACATGACTTCATCTTACTCCTCTATGAATTTGTTACCTTCTAGGCTGCTTCCATGAGCCTGAGAATGTTGGGAAAAGAAAGGAAACTGAGGCTCAAGTGCAAGTGATCTCTAGCACAGTCCAAGGGTTACTGGGCCTAGGGCACTCTGGAAGGGAGGCAGGGAAATGGATATATTGGCAAGCATTTCTTACATGCTTACTCTATTGCTGGGTACCGTGCTAAGTTCTAGGGATACGAAGGCTAAAAACAGTCCCTGTCCTCAAGGAGTTTACATTCGAATATGGTGCAAGTTGGGTACCTAATGTTGAGATGCCCAGGTTTATTCCAGTGAGCTCTATTGGTCTGGCAGATCTTCCTGGAGGAGGTGATGGGGAGGGGAGAGATGAACAAGAGGAGATAGGAGGGCAGCCTTTGTGGGGTCCTGTTTGGAAAGGGGTGTAGAACAAACCTGCTTATGTGGAGGAGTGCAGGAGATGGCAAGCATTTTGGCTTGATTGAACCTCACGTTAGAGCATCTGTAATGGGGCCTTTGAAGGAGAAAGACTTATAATTACTATTCTGGACAGAGTTTCTATTGTGCTTCAGAGAATATCCACCATCCTGGCCTGGTTTTCTGCTATGACACATAGAACACTCCTCTAGTGTTCAGGGATGCCATGTTTTTTCCCCTGGGGCTGCAGCTCTTAGAAATGATGGGGCTCTTGGGGAGATGGGTCTAGTCTCAGGGGATGGGAAAGAGTTTTAGTTTTCTCCTGGCCTCTCGAATCAAGACAATGGGCTTAGACTTAAAGTGTTTGATACAAAGCATTCATTCTACCACTTTTAGGTATGGCATAGCCTCTGGATGGAGTCACTCCCTTGCTTGCAGGGCAAGATAGTATAACTTTCTGGTCATTCCACTGCTGGGCCGGATCCTCTTCACTCACACAGGGCTGTACTTCTAACTAGACTTAGCTGCTGGCAAACTCTGGTAAAGAGTTCCTGGATACTTACTGGCTCTCTGGACCATCTGAAACTTATAAGATTAGTCAGTCCATTCCATCTCTAACATCTGTTCACTCAAGAACAGGAAAGAGTGAAAATAGGCAGGAAACCAGCCATGCCGAATGTTCATGGCTTCTTACCAAGTCTGGGTAGGAAGAGTGGACTACTGGCTTTACCTCTCTCTGTTTCTCTGTCTCTGTCTCTCTTTGTCTCTCTCTCTGTTTCTCTGTCTCTTTCTTTGTGCAAGGGTACCCCTAGAACCTTTAGGACTAGATATAGCACCCCTATGAGTACTCGATTTGCTAGATCAAGTGGAAGTTAATGAGCTGCAGTTGCTACTGGAGAAGCAGCTAGGTAGCTCAGTAGATAGAAAGCTAGGCCTAGAGATGGGAAGTCCTGGGTTTAAAGATGACTTTAGAAACTTCTGAGCTGTGTGACCCTGGAAAAGTCATTGAACCATAATTGCCTAGCCCTTCCAAGTCAAAAGTCAAGGGTTTTAAAAAACAAACAAACAAAAAAAAACCAAACAAAACAAATTACAAAACAATTGCTTTTGGAATATTTGTGTCCCTGGATGGGAATGCAAAAACCTGGGAAAGGACTAGAGAATTCATAGAAGTTAGGAAGGTTGAGTGGCTGATGTCATCTCCGCATATGGAGTTTAAACTACCAGGTAGCTCTAGGCCAGAATAGCCAGTTGCTTTCTGAAGGCGCTCCCTTGGATGAGCTGACACAATAAACTTAGACCGCCATCTTGTGTTTTAACCAGATGTAGTATACCAAAGTTTGGAAAATTGCGACCCCTGGTGTCATCTTTGTGAGGCCTGAAGTATTTAAAAAAAAGACAGTCCTCATTCTTGGGTGTTCCTCTTTGGTTTCTCTAGGGAGAATGATGGGAAAAGGATCAGAGACTATTAAGAATCAGAATTTTTGGACTGTATATAAATATTGACTTGGTTATTCTAAATGTGAGATACTTGTCCAATGACATGTGGATAAATTCCTTGAAGAACTGAATCAAATCATCTTGGTATTATAACTATAAATGAAGCCAGAAACAAGTTGCAATAAAAGAGAAAGATGGCTCACAGGTTTTTCTTGGAGAAGCAAATAAAGTAATTGTGTTTTTAAAATCACATATGCAAAGAAAAGAAGAAACATCATTTCACGGGACACTTGATTATCTTAAATTACAGGACCCACAAGGAAAATAATTTCAGCTTACTTGCCAACGTCTGCTGTAGAAGATGAAGAGAGAGAAATTCCAGTAGGACCCTGATGAGACAATCTCTTTCCTCCTTCTAAATTGATTCCCCATCTCGTTTCCCACAGAAACTATTCCATTCCTTCTCTCTCCCTTCCTCCTCCTCCTCCTCCTCTGCTGAAGAACACACCATATATTTTACGAGCACATAGAAACCATCTGCCATGAGTTTCTTCTTCTCTTTTCTACATCTCAAAATCTCTGACATCATCCTTCATTCTCTCCTTTACTTGAATCTCTGAATAAAGGAATGTCCCTTCTACTTACCAAGGACTCTTAATCACAAGCACCCTTGATCCTCCTTGTGTTGTCAAACCTATGGCACATGTGCTGGAGGGGGCTGCTCCCCTCCCCTTCTCTACCATGCCTGAGGACATTTCTCACATGACCCACCCCTCTGCCCAGTTGCCTAATGGGAGCCCTTCCTCCTTCCCCTGTCTGGGGTAAGGTAGGGGGCTCACATATGGCATGAGGGTTGCAGTTTGGGCATTCAATCTCTAAAAGGTTCACCATCACTGTCCTATCCCCCTCAAGTAGCAGAGGCTATTATTTCTCCTTTAAGGATTCTAGAGAGTCCTTAGGAGTTGGTAGGGGTGGGAGGTAGATTGTCTGCTGCTCATGAGTTCCTGTCTGGTATGTTCCTCTAATATCAACCACCAATTATCATAATTCCATGATCAACTGCCAGATATATTTCCTATTAAAAAAGTATCATTGATCTGTTTTGTGCTTATCATTACATATGGATTATTCCTACTTCAAGATGAGAGCTCTCTTGTAATAAAGTAAAACTAATAATACAATGACTTCATCTGAAAGTGCATGCAATCTTTCACATCTGTAGCAGTCCCCACCCAACCTCCCTATTAAAAAAATTAATAGAAAACTGTTTTCTCTCCCTTCCAACTTGTAACTTATTGGAAAAAAAGAAAAACAAATTTCTTATAATAAATCTGCATAATCAAGCAAAACAATTTCGTCTATGTATGTATGTATGTATGTACATATATATACATATATATATAAAACACATATTTCTTTGTTTCCTAAGTCCATCACCTTTCTACAATTGATGGCATGTTTCACCAGTGGTCCTCTGCAATCATGAATAGTTATTGTATTGATCATAGTTCTTGGAGCTTCCTGTTTTTTTTACAGTATTATTTCATTTTTCACCAGTTTATAAAAGTCCTCAAAATTGTTCATTTTGTATAACATTGACGTTATAGTATAAGTTGTTCTTTTTACTTCATTCTGCATCAATTCATATGTTTGTCTTTTTGAAGTCATCTATTTCAAAATATACAATTGGTCACATCATAAACAAATCAGAGGAAATGGAAAAATTATGTATGAGATCTGCATATAGGAGAAAAGTTTATGATCAAAAAAGGACTAAAGAGGATAACAGGAGATAAAATGGATAATTTTCATTGCATAAAGTTAAAAAGCTTTTTTGTACAAACAAATATAATAAAAGCTAAGATGAAAAGGAAAACAATTAATTGGGAAAAACAATCTTTGCAGCAAGTTTCTCCAATAAAGGACTCATTTCCAAGATATATAAGGAATTGATTCAAATTTATAAGAAAAAGAACTGCTCCCTAATTAATAATTGCTCTTAAAATATAAAGAAGCAGTATTCAAGGGAAAAAATTTTATAGCCACATGAAAAATTAAAGAAATTCAAATTAATAGTAAATCTGAGATTCCATTTCACGTATATGATACTGACAAAGATGATATAAAAGAACAATGATAAATATTGTAGGGACTGTGGGAAAGCAGGCATTATTGGTGGACTTGTGAATGGGGATAACCATTATGGAAAGCAATTTGGAATTATATACAAAAAGTTACTAAACAAAGTGTACCCTTTGACCCAGTTATACCACTGCTAGACTGGTACTCAAAAGACATCAAAGGAGGGGGCAGCTGGGTAGCTCAGTGGAGTGAGAGTCAGGCCTAGAGACAGGAGGTCCTAGGTTCAAATCTGGCCTCAGCCACTTCCCAGCTGTGTGACCCTGGGCAGGTCACTTGACCCCCATTGCCCACCCTTACCACTCTTCCACCTATGAGACAATACACCGAAGTACAAGGGTTAAAAACAAAAAACAACAACAACAACAACAAAAAAACAAAAGACATCAAAGGAAGAAAAAAAGGTCTTTATGTGCAGAAATATTTATAGTAGCTTTTTTTTTTTTTTTTTTTTTTTTTTTTTTTGTGGGATTTCCAAACTGGAAAGTTTGGGAGTGTGTCCAACAATTGAGGAATGACTAAATAAATTGTGGCATATAATTTCAATAAGCCAGTTATTTCTTCAGTCATTGATAATTAGTTATTATCAATTAGCTATTTTTACTAAGATATTACTAAGGCAGTATTTAAAGTATAAAAATCTCAGAAAGCAGGAGCATCCTTTCTCTCACTAACTCAGGGCCTAGAGAGAGTGGGCTTATGCTTAAAGTCATTTCTACAAAGCTTACCTCCCACCATATTCTCATTTTCGTAGCTGACGGAAGAATTGTTCCCTTGCTTATGGAACACAATTTATTTTTTGGCTTTCTCTTGGATCCAAAGCTGGACTGGGTCAAGCAGGCTATTCCTAAAGCTTTGGCAACTGTAGCTACAACTTTTTTTGTAATAGATCTCTGTTGCTTGATGTGAAACTCACAGTCTTGTAACACGATCAGTTTTCTCTCTAAGATTCGATTGAAACAAAAACAAAGGATCCAGAAAAAAACAAAAACATCGTGGGCTCCCACGCCGTAAGAGAACAAGGTGGAGAAGGGGCTCCCTCACCTGGAGATTTCGAGTATTTCTTCCTTCTTATTTGGAAGCTGCTGGGGAGAAAGAGAGTTTTTGTCTCTGTAGTGAAGTGTGAGTCTGTTTAGATAGATGTGGCTTACTTACCCAGAGGTAAGACTAGATCTAGTGTTTCTTCCCTCTACTCTTCTCCAAGGAGGCCTTGATTCCCTTGTAGTGGAACCAGTGGAAGCAGCAAGTTGGGGTCAGAATCTGGATATTCTTTTCTCCTCAGAGAGAGGGTATATTAGGTCAGAATAATATCCGTCTGCTCCCTAAAATATTATTAGTCTAGGGTAGTGATTCCCAAAGTGGGCGCCACCGCCCCCTGGTGGGTGCTGCAGTGGGTGAGTGATGGCCACAGGTGCATTTATCTTTCCTATTAATTGCTATTTAAAATTAAAAAAAATTAATTTCCAGGTGGCTAAGTAATATTTTTTCTGGAAAGGGGGCGGTAGGCCAAAAAAGTTTGGGAACCACTATAGGGAACCACATTTCAGTACAAGATCAACTCAAAATTGCTATTTCCTAACAGGGAAAGAACTCCAAGCTCTATTGCCAAGGCTTAACTACCTGCCAAATGTTGGTTCCAAAATGAACATATGTAGCAAATAGTAAATTAACCCATTTATGCAAATTGATAACAAAACAGAAATCAGGGAAAGATATGAGAACATATCAGTAAAAATAGATAGAATGGAGGGGGTGCGGTGTGTGTAGCTACTGTGTGTGAGCCACTGGCTCAGTGGACTTGGGTTCAAATATGACCTCAGACGGGGCAGCTGGGTAGCTCAGTGGAGTGAGAGTCAGGCCTAGAGACAGGAGGTCCTAGGTTCAAACCTTGCCTCAGCCACTTCCCAGCTGTGTGACCCTGGGCAAGTCACTTGACCCCCATTGCCCACCCTTACCAATCTTCCACCTATGAGACAATACACCGAAGTACAAGGGTTAAAAAAAAATATGACCTCAGACACTTCTTATTTATATGACCTTGGACAAGTCACTCGACTCCCAATGCCTAGTCCTTACTGCTCTTCTGCTTTGGAATTAACACACAGTATTGATTCTAAGATGGAAGGTAAGGGTTAAAAAAACAAACCACATAGGATGAACTCATCTTTTGGGAGTGAAATAACTCAGCTCAGTTTAAGAAAGAGAATCCCAAATTTCACCCACGGGGAAATTCCTTGGAGTCTCTAGGGTTTCATGCTGGGACTAGGAGCGTGATAGAGAGCCAGCTTCTCTCATGTTGGCTCCTTCTCAGAATCCTTCTCTCTTTTGAGAAGCTTGAAAAGAAGTTGGCATCACAGGTTTTTTTTTTGAAACTGGAAGCCAGAAGAGCCAGGAAGTACTAGAAGATCTCTCTTAGTTTCACCAACTCTTTTAGTTTCTCTAACTCATTCAGGAGTGGGGCACTGATTAACCCATGAGGAGAGAGCCCCAGGCAATTAGCCCTTTGAGTCAAGGGTTACATTAGTTTGTGCCTTTTTTTGCTCCCATTTATTTTCATTTTAAAAAATATGTGACAATATATAACGTAACAATAATATAATACATATGATTTGTTATAAATATGTAGTAAATTATAATAAATATGTTTATCCAAGAAAAACAAATTCTTACATTAATTATGTCCAAAAATTTGTCTCACTTTTTTTTCCTTTCCCTCCCAGTCATTCTTCCTCCCCAATAAGGCAGGTAATATGATATAGGTTGTACATATATTATCATATAATACATTTTCCCCTGTTTGTCATGTTGTGGAACAGGACACAGATTGCTTACACTAGAGAAAAATTCATGGAGGAACTGAAGTGAAGAATGGTATGCTTCAATATGCATTTAGACTTTCTCTGATCTCTCTATAATAGTGGATACTCTTTTTTTTGTCATGAATCCCTTGGAGTTGTCCTGGATCTTTGTCTTGTTGATAATAGTTAAGCCATTCACAGTTGATCATCATACAATATTGTTATATGTACAATGTTCTTCTGGTTTTGCTTGCTTCATGTCATATTCATATAAATCTTTCTAGGATTTTTGGTGATTGTTTTATCATTTCTTATGGCACAGTAGTATTCCATTATAATCATATATCACAACTTGTTCAACCATTCTCATACTTTTGTATAATACTGGTTTTCCAACACAGCAGCCAAATAAAAGGATTTCTTATCTCCCAGTAAGCTGACATGTAACAGCCCCGGAATACCTGTTCATGTTCTGAAGTGGAGGATGGGGTCCTCCATTACTCATGCTCAGAAGCATTCTCACCAAGTGTCCAGAAGAGATGGCAATAGACAGAATACATGATACACACTCAAAATTGTTTTTGTTTATAAGATAGTCTATTATATTTATAGTTTTCCTTATGTTGAGACAACCCTGCATAACTGATACAAATCCAGCTTAGGTTACTATATAATTCCTTAAAAATTTTTTTCCAATTATATGTAAAAACAGTTTTTAACATTTATTTAAAAAATTTTGAGTTCCAAATTCTCTCTCTCCCTCTCTCCCTCCCCCCTCATCGAGAAGGCAAACAATTTTATATAGGTGTTTAACCCATTTAATATATTATTATAAGTTTCTCTGATGATATTTTCTATCACTTCATCAGAGATACTGGTTCATAGTTTTCATTTTCTGCTTTATCTCTTACTAGTTTAAGTATCAAGACCTGAGTTTCTTTAAGTTTCTTTAAGTTGTAGAATTGCTCTCTTCAGGGTTTACCTCTTGCATTTCTCTCAATCCATAGTGTTTCTTCATTGTTCTTGGCATTTTTATTTATTTACTCATATCTCTAGTGTCACTTTCTGAATTGGGATTTCCTACCTGGTTTGGGCTCTGCTCCTTCCCTTATTCTTAGATGATATAGACAGATCTTGATTGGACCTGGATGTGGTGGCTAAGATTAAATCCCACTCACTGCAGAAATTCCTGGGTTCGGTCTCCTGGAGGTTTGACTTAGGTTTTAGCTTCAGTCCCATTTCTGTCTCTTTCTCTTTTCACAGTCTTGAACCTGGATCTGACTTCATCCCTTGCTGTGACTCTGACAGGTTCTATCTAGATGTCATTGAGCATGCTGGTTGCAGAACTTCAACAAGATACCAGGTGCTTTGCTTTCTAGTTGCTACTCTCCCTGGCCCTCCTGCAATGGCTTGGACATGGGTTGTCTGGGCATTGGGCTATCCTAGTCTTGCTATGGCTTGTGCTCTGGTTTGGACATGGGCTGCCTAGGTTCCTGGCTTAGATACTAGGTCAGTCAGGGACTGCCCATGTGCTGGTCTGTCTGTTCCCTGGTGTAGTACAGGAGCCTGAGTACTGGGCTACCATGATGCTGGTTTTTCTGTCTCCTGTGGTTTAGGAACAGATTGGCTGCCTGTGGTCTGAGATTGGCATGGCATGCTTGGGGGGTCGGATTGGCCCTGTTCAGTCTCATCTCCTATTATGGTTTAGGAGGGACTGCCTGGGCACTGATCTGGCACTATCTCTTTCTCTGGCTCAGTATCAGGTAGGTGCTGCTCTGGTCCTTTTTACTTCTGTGGGCCTAAGCTACTTGTGTGCTGGACCTTCTATTTATCCTGGTTGGTCTCTACTCAGAGTGCAGATTTTGGGCTATCTTTTTATGTGGATCTCAACTTGATGGAGGAATTTATAGCTACTTCTCTTTGGTTTTCTCATTTGTTATTTATCCTGACACATTTGTAGAGTTTTACCGGGGTGTTTGTGGGAGATCTGGACTCTTCTGTCCCCAAAAGCTGCCACCTTAGCTGGAAATCAGTAACTGTTCTCCTCATCCTTCATATCCAATTGGTTGTTCAGTCTTGTCATTTTTACTTTCACATCATCTTTTATATCCATCCATTTCTCAGCTCACACAGGTACCATCTTAGTCTGGTTCCATATCATCTCTTACATTGATTATTGCAATAGCCTACTAATTGATATATCCTCCACTAATTGGTATATCCAGTATATCCTCCACACAGCTGCCAAAGTGATATTTTTTCTAAACTATAGATCTGATCGTATTATAGTACTTTCTTTCTTAATAAATTCTAATGGCTCCAGGATCACATATAAGCTCTTCTGTCTTTTGAAAAAATTTTCTCAGCATTTCTCAGTCTGGATTTCTCTACTATGCTCAGGCATTCCTTTATCCTGGAAGATCATGTCACATCTCAGAAGCACCCTCTGCTCCCTCTCATTAGATGGTTCCTCCCAGAACCTCCATTTAAGGAGAGCACCCAGGCCATGCATAGTCTCATTTCTCACTGAGATTGCACTCTGGATTTTATCGTGTCCCTGTGCCTGGTAATACTTCTCATTTCAGCTGCCTTTCGTCTTCTCCTTTTAGCAGTAAGCTCATGAGGGGAGGTACTATCTTTCTACTTTTATTTGTATTCTTAGAGCTAAACACACTGTCTGGCAGTACTTAATGAATAGAAGTACTCAATAAATGCTTATTGACTGATTTTCTGCCCTTCATTGGCTGGCTTCAACCTTATTATATATTACTCCCCTTCATATATATCATGTTAAGTTGTATCTGACTCTTTATGATCTCATTTGGGGTTTTCTTGGGAAAGATACTGGAATGGTTGGCCATTTCCTTTTCCATCTCATTTTACAGGTGAGGCAAATAGGGTTAAGTGATTTGCCTAGGGCCACCCAGCTAGTGTCTGAGGCTAAATTTGAACTCCATGTCTTACATTCTATTCTTTGCACCACTTAGCTGCCCCATACATATCATGGTCCATTTGAGTAGGCCTTCTTGCAGTTCTTGATAAAAGAAACTCTATCTCCCATCTCTGTACCTTTGCACTGACTACCCCCATGCACTACTTCCTTACCTCTGCCCCTTAGAATAAAAAGAGGACAAGACATGAAGAGATGGAAAACCTATACAAAGATTTTTATAACATAGTCTCTTTACCATTGAAGGCAATAGAGTCAGAGTAGGACTCTTAACATCACAGTCCTAGGTGTGCTGCTTGAGAGAGTAGGAATGTCACAGAAGGAAAATAAAGATGAGAAAAGCAGTTGGATGAGACCAAGCATAGGCAGAAAAAGTCTGTACTAAAGGGGGGACAATTTTGAGAGCACCGAGGTTTTGCTTCTCTTGTTTATTGTTTTCAAGAAAGGAAACAGAATATCAGTCATCATTTCTCTATTTTTATAAATTTTTTGAAATTTAACTAATTCATTATTGCTATTTTTTGGTTACATTTGAACTCAGGTAGATAAGTCAAAGTCATTTATGTATTTGAGATGTGAGATCTTTATCTGAGAGACCTCCCCAATTTTTTGCTTTCCTTCTAATTTTGGCTACATTGATTTTATTTGTAGAAAACCTTTTTAAATTTAATGTAATCAAAATCATCCATTTTGCATTTTGCAATGCTCCCTCTCTCTTGTTTCTTCATAAATTCTTTTATCTATAGATCTGATAGGTATTTTTTTTTGTAAAAATAACCTACGTGTGAATTGATTATGGTATTAGAAAGGATCAGGCAGGATTCTGCAAATAATATGTCACAGTAGACCATGGATTTACTATTACACAATTTCCTGAAAGATGTAGAAGTTACTAGATTAAACACCATGAGCTTATTTTTAAAACTGGTTTATAAGAAAAGAATTGGCCTTGGGGTATACAGTAAAATCCTTTACTTAGCGTTCCCCAATGAGGTGCCTCCAGTGTACTTGTCAAAATAATATATGATTCTTTGAAGGACATAACAAAGAGAGGACCTCCAAAGGTATCTGGCTGGACAGTGGATAGAATTCTGGCTTTAGACTCAGGAACACTTGGGTTTGAATGCTACCTCAGGCACTTAATAACTGGGTGACTCTGGGCCCACTTAACTGTTCTCAGCTTCAGTTTTTTTCACCTGTAAAATGGGAATAAAAATAGCACATTTCACGGGGTTGTTATGAGACTCATGGAAGGTGATTTGCACACCTTAAAATGCTTTAGAATAATACTTGCCATTATTTTTAACCAGGTTTGATTCTGTATATTAAGTGTGGAAAAACTATTCTGGAAATTCCATTTTAGGCCCAAGCCTGAAACAATTAAAAAATTTAGAATATTCTAAATTAACATTCATGCTTTGAGAGAGGAACAATGAATAGCAGGGTTACTTCATGACTGAAAATTTCTCAGATAAGCTTTTTTTCAAGCTAATTTATGACATTTTTCAAATAATAGGACTTTGGTGAGATAAAATATGGTTGCAGAGTTCAAGATAGAGGTCAGTAACATTTTACTTTATTCAGCAGAATAAAAATCACATAGCTTTTGGCATACCCTTAGAGACTCATTTTCTCTAAACTATTCATTCCTTCTTTGATCACTTCCTTTAAAGATTCTCCTTTTCATCTAGTCAAAGGTGAACTCAAGAGATACTTCCAGTGATTGAAGTTATCCAAGATTTTTTCCTTTTCTTAGTCTTATTATTACCATAATCCACTTAATGCCTGGGGAAAGTGGTGGCTCAATTAAGGATCCTCTGTCCCAGGTCACTGCCCTAATAATTTCATGGAGTAGCCCTTTCTAGGCTGCTTAGAAAAAAGGGCCTGAAGTTTTCAGTGTATGGATTTGGTTTCAGAATTGATAGTTAGGGGGAGTTAGGTGGCTCAGTGAGCCAGGTCTGGAGATGGGTCATCCTGGGTTTAAATCTGACTTCAGATACTTCCTAGCTGTGTGACCCTGGGCAAGTCACTTAACTCCCATTGCTTAGCCCTTATTGTTCCTCTGTCTTGGAACCAATACTTTGTATTGATTCTAAGATGGAAGGTAAGGTGTGTTTCAGATTATTTCAAAAGCCTCAGACTAGGATAATATCAGAATGATTTCTTAAGATTTCTAAAAGGGGGAATGAGCGACAGATTCATGGGGATATCCACAACCTAGAGAGGAAATTCACCACACCGTATACTAATAAAACATTTGAACTGTGCCTCTTTTATCCCTCATTCTCCCTCCATGATGGACTGCTCATGATAAATAAATTGGAGGAGGCTTCTAAAGTATGGTTTTAGGAAATTTAAATCTATAGAATGCCTTAACTGTGATGTAATCATTCTCCTGGAGATCTACACTCTCAACAAGGGGGTGCTCTATGTGCTTCAATAGATTTCCTGAATGATCTGCTGGTTCGCCCTCTCCAATTTCTTATATGTGTGTAATTCACATTTGGGAATACTCTAAAGCCTATTTCGCCCATCATGCCTGCTTAAATCATGGTGCTCATTTCTACTACATTTTAGGGAATCTTTGATCATTAAGAGATTGTGTTGTTACAGGATTCGGTCTCTTCCTTCCTTCCTTCCTTCCTTCCTTCCTTCCTTCCTTCCTTCCTTCCTTCCTTCCTTCCTGTCTCTTATACAC
>NC_058133.1:169964554-169979073 GCF_016433145.1 Gracilinanus agilis
TATACATTGACTAAAGGTATTTTCAGGAGCGAGGGGCTATGTGCTCCCAATAGGATCCAGTGGAAAGAAAATTGAACTTCAGGGCAAGTGAGCCTAGGTTAAAATTTCATTTGTGACATTTGCCATGATCATGTCATTTATCTTCTCGAAGCCTCAGTTTTGCTTTGTGTAAAATAGAGATAATTTTAGCTGCAGTGCCTACTTTATAGGTTTGTTACAAGAGTCAATAAATATGGGCAAAGTTCTTTCCAAACATCAAAATACCATTTTACAATAGAGTAAACATTCTTGGGATGAATTATTTGCATTGTTATACTAGATGCATACATATGCATCAATTTCCATTCAACACTTAACAAAAATACAATATTAATAACACTTTCAATGATGTCTTAAAAACAATAAATATTTGTTTAAAGTTCACAAATATTATTGCATCTATTCACCTTCCTTAGTAGGACTATGTTTCTCTAGGACTACCAGTCATTCACAAAATAGGATTTAAAAAAAACCCCAAACCTTACATTTCATATTAGAATCAATACTAGGTATTGGTTCCAAGGCAGAAGAGTGGTAAGGGCTAGGCAAGGAGGGGTTAAGTGACTTGCCCAGGGTCACACAGCTAGAAAGTGTCTGAGGCCAGATTTGTACCCAGGACCTCTCATCTCTAGGCCTGGCTCTCAATCCACTGAACCACCCAGCTATCCCCAAAATCATATATATATATATATATATATAAACCTTTACCTTCCATCTTGGAGTCAATATTGTGTATTGGCTCCAAGGCAGAAGAGTGGTAAGGGTAGGCAATGGAGGTCAAATGACTTACCCAGGGTCACACAGCTGGGAAGTATCTGAGACTAGATTTGAACCTAGGGCCTCCCATCTCTAGGCCTGGCTCTCAATCCACTGAGCTACCCAGCTGCCCCAGATAGAGAATATTTTCAATAAAATTGTAAATGAATTTTAGTAGTACAGTATTCCAGCTAGATGGTGCAGTGAATGAAGCAATAGACCTCAAATCAGGAAGACCTAAATTCGAATCCTGCCTCAGATACTTCCTAGTTGTGTGACCCTGGGAAAGTAATTTAAATTTTGTCTACCTCAGTTCTATCAAATGTAAAATGGGGATAATAATAGCACTTACCCCCCCGCCCCGGTTTGTTGTGAGGATCAAAAGAGAAGCACCTTAGAACACTATATAAATGTTTGTTATTATTTACTATAAGTTTTTCAGCCATCCTCAATTTTTTAGACCCTTATATTCTGTCTTAGAATCAATACTAATGAAGAGCAGTGATGATGACTAGTTTCTTTCTAAAATTATATTTTATTTGCTTATCTATGTAAATATCGTATACTTCTAGTTGAATAAAAGTTCCTTGAGGGAAAGACTTAAAATTTTTTTTAAATATCCTGAACCCCAACATAGTAAGCTCCTGACTTAGCACGGTACTTGGCACAGATTAAACAATACATGCATTTTAATTATATATAATAGGCAATGGATTCAATTGAATCGAATAAATGAATGGTCGTTGAATGATAGGAAATCATCTGAACATTGCAGAATGCAGGGAACCACCTTCTGTCTTAGTGCTTGGAGAGAACCTGTAAATCTCTTCCTTCTATTTTACCTACCAGGGCTCAGTTTGTCTAGAGGTGCTGATAGAATACAGAATTGATATTTGGGAGGCAGAATTCCAAGAGCAGAAAGGACCTCAGTGGTAATTTAGCTCTACCCATTCCTGAGAAGTAGCCTTCTCTACAGTACCCTGGACAAGGGTCATCAAGTCTGTCTTTGGAGATATCCCAGGGCAGAGATTTATTGTTTTTCAAGGAGGTCCATTCTCTTGCTGAATAGTTTTAATAGAAGGATAGATCACATGCTAAGTCTTTAGTATGTGCCAGATACGATTCTACATGCCACCCCAAATAAGACAGTCCAAATAATACAGTACAAGCAAGACAATCCCTGCCCTCAAAAACCTTAGGTTCTTTTTAGAAACTTTCTTTAAAAAATTTATTTTTAAGCATCAGCTAGGTGGCTCAGTGGAGAGAGTACCAGGCTTACAGTATGGAGGTCTTGTGTTCAAATCCGACCTCAGACGTTTCCTAGCTATGTGATCCTGATCAAGTCACTTAACCCCGTTGACCAACCCCTTACTGATCCTCTGCTTTGGAACGGATACTTGTATCAATTTTAAGACATAAAGGGTTTTAAAATTTATTTTTAAAATTAGCTTTTATTTTTTTCAATGAACAAAAATCCAACTTCTTCACTTCCTGCCTTTCCTCTCACCCTTGAAAAACAAAAGCCTTGAAACTGTGAAAAGTAAAAATTCTGAGAGACTGAGTTTCAGGTAAGAAAAATAAATGAATTGATTAGGCAAAGCAATAATCAATAAATTAATGGTTCATTATCTCTCTTGGTCATCAGAGACAATTTGTCCAATATTGAATCATTTAAATACAGTTCTGAAAGTTTATTATTCAGTCTTCCTCTAGACATCCCAAGACAACTCTAATTAAGATACCAAATGAGTAGGTGGGCTGATATTTTCCATTCCATCCTTGATCCTCTCAGACTGGTGGGGGGCAAGGGGTGGGGGAAGTCTCATGCCTGATCAAGATTCCAAAATCCTTGCTGATCTAGATAGAGAATTTGGCTTGGTTACATTTGACTTCCATTGTTCATCCGAATGGAAGAAATTAAGGACACAGCCATGCTACCTTTGGACTTATTTGATTCAAGCTAGTTCTTGCTCATAGGAAAGGATGGAATGTCCATTTTCAATCTTAATTATCCCGATTTTAGAAGATGCTTTGGGGCAAGGAATGTAAGGCCATCAAAGGCTCGAACATAAAATGCAATGTTACAGAGCAATATTAGAAATCAAATGATACAGTATCAAGAACAAATCTTCTCATAACAAAAATGTATAGTTGAGCAAAACAAATTCCCGCATTGGTCATGTCCAAAAAATTATGCCTCAGTCTGTACTCTGGGTTTATCCCCTTGTTGTCAGGAGACAGGTAATGTGCTTCAGCAGGAACCTTTTGGAATCATGGTTGGCCCTGGGTTGATCAGAGTTCTTACATCTTTTGAAGTTGTTCGCCTTTACAAACAGCTGTTCCTGCATACACTGATCTCCTTGTTCTGCTCACTTTGCTGTGTCTCATCTCACAGAAATCTGCCCAGTTTTCTCTGAAACCATCCTCTATAATATCATTTCTTTGTTGTTGTTGTTGTTCAGGGGTGTCTGACTCTCTGTGACTCCTCTTGGTGTTTTCTTGACAAAGCTACTGGAATGGTTTGCCATTTCCTTCTTCTGCTCATTTGACAGATGAGGAAACTGAGACAAACAGGATGAAGTGACTGGCCCAGGGTCACCTAGCTAGGAAATATTTGAGATCACATTTGAACTTAGGACTTTCTGACTCTAGTCCTGGTGCACTGCATCACTTCACTGCCCTGCAGCATATTTTATTTGATTCACTTACTTTGACTTGTTCAGCCATTCCCATAGAGAAGATTACACACTAATGCAGACAAACAACACATAAAGGGAAGGTGGAAAGGGTGGTCATTAGGAAACTTTCCCTGCCTAAATATACTACTTTAGGATCATAATATATCATGATTTGGGGCCATCTTCCCTAACCTTGTCATTTTACAGATGAAAAAACTGAGGCCTGCAGAGGACAAGTGACTCTACCAAAGTCACACAGGCAGGAAATGGCAGAGCAGAAAGCTGAGATGATGTTTTCTCACTCAAATTGAATTCTCTTTTGGTGCAATTTCCACCCTCTGAGACATGGTGGCTTTGAGTTTCAGCTCTGTCACATTCCACATGCGTTCTTGGACATCATTTGGTCTCTCTGGCCCTGGTTTACTCAATTATAAACTAAAAGGACTGACCTCAGCGATCTCTAAGTTCTCTTACAGTTTTAACTTTTGGTAACCGATTAGATTTCCAGATCTCTCTCTTCTGCCCTTCTGAAATAGAGTTATTTTTCCTTCCCCAATTACCATCAGTGGCCACAAGAGGGCGATGTTTCCCACCCTTTGCTGCCTCTGTTAATTCACATTTGTTAGCAATGGATCGATCATCAATAAGAATTTGTGTGCTCACTAGGTGTCCGGCGCTGGGGATACCGGCACAAAGAAGGAAAGAATTCCTACTTGTAAGGAGCTTAGCTTCGACAGACCGAGCGTCATTGGAAGCGATAATGTCAGCAGTAATCACTCGTGGATCAGAGCTAAAAAGGATCTCATAGGTCGTCCGGTCCAGTTACACAGGAGGAAACTGAGGCTCGTGGGAGGAAGGAGTCGTCTGGACGGAATGAATGGCTCAAGGTTACACAGCCAGGCATTAAGAGAGTCCAGATTTCAGCCCGGGTCTTTTGACTCCAAATCTATAGTTCTTCCACAGCACCCCTCGGTCTCTATAGATCCTTCGAGTTTTGTTAGCGCGTTCGCTTCCGCGGTCCCGTGGGGTCCTCACTACGTGAACTGAAAAGGTAGCGTTTTCCCCACGGGGCAAAGGAGGAGCCAGAGGCTCAGAAGGGTTAAGAGCCTCGCTCAGTGCTATTAAGTAGCAGATGCCAGAGAACTCATTCTGATGCCAAGTGTATATGTCTACATATATTTATGTATACATTTATGTATGTTATAATATAAACTAATCTAATCTAAAACCAAATGTGATTATATAATTACTAATTATAGTAGTAATTATAATTAATATATAGCATAGTAGTAATTATATAGACACACGTTACCTTCTGACTTAATATTAATTCTTTTTTTTTAAACCCTCACCTTTCATCTTAGAATCAATACTGTGTAATTGGCTCCAAGGCAGAAGAGTGGTAAGGGTAGGCAATGGGGGTTAAGTGCCCAGGGTCACATGGCTAGGAAATGTCTGAGGCTGAAATGTATATTTTTTAGGAGAAAAGAAAAATATTTATTTCAGTAGAGTAAAACATTGCCTAAAGGTTTTTCTCCAACAAAGCATTTCCCATTCAGATGGGGGAGAGGGGAAGAAATGCATAGGTATTTACACATGCTATCTAGGGGGCATCTGGGTGGCTCAGTGGATTGAAAGCCAGGCCTAGAGGTGGAGGTCCTGGATTCAAATGTGATCTTAGACAATTCCCAGCTGTGTGACCCTGGGCAAGTCACTTAACCTCCATTGCTTAGCCTTTACTGCTCTTCTGCCTTGGAACCAATACACAATGTTGATTCTAAGATGGAAGGTAAGGGTTTAAAAAAAAAAAGAATTGATATTAAGTCAGAAGGTAAGGTTTGTAAAAAAAGCCAAATGAATAAAAAATATACATTTTATAGATGCCTCTTGTTTTTGCATCATTTACATTTTATACTGTATCCCCTTCCTTAATCCCTTTCCAAGAGGCATTCCTTATAATAATAATACAAATAAAAGTAAGACAGGGAAAAACAGTTCCTTAAAAACTAACCAACATAGCTAAAAAGCTTGACATTATATGCAGAGTTTGATACCTATGCTTCCCCATTTCTGCAAAGAAGGGCAGAAGAGAGATATATTCTCAGTTTTCTTCTTTGGGACCAAATTTGGTTTTTATAATTCTGTAGCATTCTGTTTCAATTGCCTTTTTGTGGTTTATTGTTGTTGACTTCATCAATGGAAATGGGTAAACAATAAGACCTATGGCAAATACTTTCCTATAATTAACAAATAATAAACAGAGTCATCTTGTATTCTCATTCTCTCTATATTTAGGATCAGAACTATGAAACTGTAAGGGCCATCTAACTCAACCCCACATTATTAGACCATA
The DNA here is from genome assembly GCF_016433145.1 of Gracilinanus agilis. NCBI lineage: Eukaryota > Metazoa > Chordata > Mammalia > Didelphimorphia > Didelphidae > Gracilinanus > Gracilinanus agilis. Next base: position 169,970,381 of record NC_058133.1, read on the forward strand.
AGACTAAAGCCAGGTGTGGTAAGGTGATTTTCCTGAATCAGTTTTCAAAATCAATCCTGCGCCATTGAAGTTTACTAAGAAGTAAGACTTTCTTGGCAATGGCCTTAGCCACAACTGTGAGTGATATAAGCATTATTCCAGTTTCTACTTCTTAGCTTCCTTTAGAGTCATAGTATTTCCCTGGTCTTCCTGGTATCTTGGTCTGTCTGTTTCTAATAACCTTTATCTTCTGTCTAGTAATTGATATCGATTCCAAAGCAAAAGGGCAATAAGGTCTAGGCAATTGGGGTTAAGTGACTTGCCCAAGGTCACATAGCTAAGAAGTATTTGAGGCCGGATTTTACCCTAGGCACTCCGGTCTCCAGGCCTGGCTCTCTATCCACTCTATCCACTGGGCTACCTGGCTGCCCCTTTCAGTTGCATTTTAATCTGACTCCCCATTCAGAACTTCCTTTGAGCTGCATTACTAACTTTTGATGCTCCTACACTAGGTGACTTTCCAGGTCATGGTCCCCATGAGTGATCCTTTTTGCTGCTTGGATCAACTGACAGCTTTTTTTTTGGACATTTTATTTCATTTTATTACTGTTGTAAGAGGGTGGGAATTTTAGAGTAAGCAATGGTAAGCAATCAGGATGAATCAGTTCAGATCATTCAAGTTTCCAAACATTCCAAATGAATGAAATGGATGAATAAATGAATGAATGAATGAATGAATGAAAAAATACTAATTAAGTACTGACTATGTGCCAAACTAAACAATGGAGATATTAATACACAGACACAGTCCAGGCCCTGTCCTCAAGAAGCTCTATTCTCAACAAGGGATGCAACACATATAAGGAAGTGGCAGGGAAAAAGGGATAATTCGGTTTGGAAAATTACAGAGATAGTGAGTGAAGTCACGGGGCAGGAGACTGACACACCTTTTCTCGTAGAGATGTCAGCACTAATTTGGTTATAGCAAAAGAACTGGAAATAAACCAGGGAGTAGCACAAAAGGTCGAAAGTCACTTGTGTGAGAGAGAATTATCGGTTCTGAGCTGTGGATCAAATTGAAAGAAAGAATTGAGGGAAGGGGGAATATGGAAGGGGCCAAGAAGATTGCCACTTGTAGGTCTTCTTATCACATAGGTCTTCTAAAAGAATAGTCCTTTTGCAATTGATAAACGATTAAAGGATATGTATGAACAGGCAGTTTTTGGATGAAGAAATCAAAGCAAGTATGTAAGCAATTATATGAACAAATGCTCTAAATCATATTGATTAGAGAAATGCAAATCAAAACAATGGAGATATGTCATACTTATCAGATTGACTAAAATGGTGAAAGGGCAAAATGAGAAATATTGGAGGGCATCTATTTGTCCAAAATGGCAAAAGGAGACACTAATAATACACTCTTGGTGGAATTGATTCAGCCATTTTAAACAACAAAATGGAATTATGCTCAAAGAGTTGTAAAACTGTATATATACCCTTTGATTCCATAATACCACTATACGGTTTGTTTCCTAAGGTAATCAGGGAAAAAAGGAAAAGAACTGATATTTTCTAAACTAGTTATAGCAGCATTCTTTTTGATGGCAAAGAACTGGAAATTGAGGGGATACCCATCAATTGGGGAAAGCTGAACAAGTTGTGGCACATGACTGTGATAGAATACTAATGCACTAAAAGAAATGATGAGCAGGTTAATTAAAAAAAATGGAAAGACCTTCATGAAATTACAAAGAGCAAAACAAGCAGAACCAAGAGAACATTCAATATAGCAACAGAAATATTGTTTGAAGAATGACTTGTCTATGTCTACCTCCAGAGAAAGAACTGATAAGTAGAAACAAGCAAGACATAGTTTTATATATACATTTTTTGGGTCAGATCTCTAGTGTGGGGAGGGAAGGGAGGAAGGGAGATAGTTGGGAACTTTAATGTAGCATACATACAAATGAACAAATAAATTTTAAAAAATTGACTTGACCAAAGTTGCCATCATCATTCTTTTCCAACAACTCACTTTTTTCTCTTCTGGTCCCTCAACAACTTCCCTGCTGCCTACCTGCCCACCCTAAGGAACTCAACTCATATTCAGATACCCAAAGAGATTTTTCTCTCCAGTGATATAGCTCACAACTTATCTATCCTATCAGATTCTTGTCTATGTTATTCCATAAAGTGACTTCCACTCCATATGATGGAAGCCTTCCTTATTTTCTCTTGACCCCATGAGGCTACCATAGAGTACTCTGGCTGAATGCCTGATATATCTCACCCTGGCCAAATGGACAGCCTATCTTCATTTTTCACTTATATATTTTTCTGATGAGATCCTTTACTTCATTTCTTCTCCATAATTCCTTATTTTCTATGTGTTATTATCTATTCATGTCCACCACTGATCTTTTCATTGCCCTTTACTCATTTGTAATTCTTCAGAAACTATAGTGTTGGGGGCAGCCAGGTAGCTCAGTGGATTGAGAGTCAGGCCTAGAGATGGGAAGTCCTAGGTTCAAATCTAGCCTCAGACACTTCCTAGCTGTGTGACCCTGGGCAAGTCACTTAATCCCCATTGCTTCGTCCTTACCACTCTTCTGCCTTAGAACCAATATATAGTATTAATTCTAAGATGAAAGGTAAGGGCTATAAAAAAAAGAAATTATAGTGTTCTATGTCTCTCAGTCATATGGATAAATATGTAATATAAAAGTATTTCTGTAGCATTGTTTCATTTCTTTGGAAATTTGAAGGGATTTAGACATTTTGCAGGGTAAACAGATTTGTGAGATGCTAGGAAGTTGCTGAGATCTGCTTGTGAGTATAGAAATTTCTGAAGTTTCCTGTTTTCTTTTTTTTGTCCTTAAGAAAGATGTATTGTCATCTTTCAAATGTACAGGGGCCCAGAGAGCAAAGGCAATGAGTCTGAGGCTTTTGAATCAGCATACAGGTGGAAGACAGAAGACCTGATAGGTTGTGGCCTTATAGTCTCTGATATGCTTCTTTTTCCTTGACTCTCACCCCTTACCTGCAATAGAAAAACTCTAAGTTGATGCATCTTATATGGAAAGGCAGCATTGGAATTTCAGTAAACCAGGGTGAAGAAGTAAGGGTATGCAAAAGGAATGGGGGGATTTCTTCCTGTCTGACCCTTTGATAATTTCTGGTGACTCAGTTCCCTCATCACCAATTCCTCTGAGAACTTTGATGACTTTTGGACTGATTAGCTTTGGCTTTTCTTCTCTACCTCTCTCCCTTGACCCAGGACCTTCTCTGAGATTTTAATCAGAGCTGGGGGCCTGAGGATCATTACTGGCTTACAGTGTTCCCAAGTTATATGCTCTGGGCTTAGGCTATTTCTGGAAGTTGGGGGTGAAGATACTGAGGTGGGGAGGAGAGGGAAATTTTAGAGAATCTCCTTATATGTTGTGACTTGCTCTAGAAAGGCACCAAATTGAAGTGTGTGTCTGTGTGTCAGAGAGAGAAAGAGAGAGACAAGAAAGAGAGAGAAAGAGAGAGAGAAAAAGAGAGAGAGAAAGAGAGACAGAGAGAGAGAGAGAGACAGAGAGAGAGCGAGCAAATGTGGAGTACCCTTTCAAGGGTGTCTCCCCCACCAGTTGTCAGGTAGATTACTTACTTACTTGTGGGATTAAACTCATGGGAAAACAGCTTCTGAATTTTGACAGCCATCACCTTCTCATAGACCCTAGTGGTTTTCTGGAATGGAAAATAATGGGGTGGCATATGCATGATTTATAGGTGACATTTGCCCCTATTGTTCCTCCCAGCTACGCCTGTCATTTGGAAGGAATTAACTTGTCAAATGGTATTCATGCCATAGCCCATTCTGTGGAGTTAGCTGAAATTACCATAGTGACTTCCTGGATAGATCTCAACTTGTCACCTAGTTAATTGTCTCTCAAATAATTCTGATTATCCAGGAGTTTTGAGAAGAAATCTAGAGAAGGAGAATAATGGGGCTTTAGAGAATTTAGGCTTTAAGACATTTTATAGATAATTTAAACTTCTTATTTTGTAGGGAAGGAAAGAAAGACTCAGAGAGGGGAGGGAGTCATACAAGTGGTAGACCTGAGATTTGAACTTGAGTCTGCTGACTTCAGATTCAATGCCCTTTCCATGATCTCACTGGAAATTGGGAAATCCTTAGTTTATTGCAAGAAGATTGGATTTTATAGCCTTTTTCTTGTCCCTCAGCTGTAGTTAGACATGATAAAAAAATGACTAAACAACAACAGTCAATAATTAGACTTCTAATTAAACCTGGGTTGTTTCATAGCCATTGAGTGTGTTCAGAGACATAACTGTGTATTGGCAGAGAGAATGTTGAGCATAACTTGACACTGATTATTAGTGTAAGGGATGGAATTAGTACCAGAGCTTTAGAGGAGGAATAGATGTGGTTCCAGAGAGTTTTTGAGAAAGATATTTGGAGAGAGTAGCAGCACATACATAGAGAAGCTGGCTCTTTAGCATTTCTAGAGAGGGGAGATGCTAGATTCAAATCTGGCCTCAGATACTTTCCTAGTTGTGTGATTCTAGGCAAATCACTTAAGTCAATTCCTAGCCCTTAAGCCCTTAATATAGTCTTCCTTGGGACCAGTGATTAGTATTGATTCCTTTTTTTTTTTTTAAACCCTTACCTTCCATCTTGGAGTCAATACTGTGTATTGGCTCCAAGGCAAAAGAGTGGTAAGGGTAGGCAATGGGAGTCAAGTGACTTGCCCAGAGTCACACAGCTGGGAAGTGTCTGAGATCAGATTTGAACCTAGGACCTCCCATCTCTAGGCCTGGCTCTCAATTCACTGAGCTGCCCAGCTGCCCCCTTAGTATTGATTCTAAGGCAGAAGGTAAGGGTTTAAAAAAAAAGAGTTAATGATGCCATCTTGGTTGATTTTTGTGGGAAGCATAATGGTGGGGGCTTAGAAATAGTAATCATATAGTTTCTTCCAATGAGTTTACTCCTAGGACTGATTTGTAGCAGTGTGGTCATCCTTTTGGGGAACCACCTTGACCTCCCAACATGAGTGCAGGTGTTAGGAAGAGAAAAAGTGGGGAGTTGTTCCCATGCCCATGCTCTATATAGATAAGAAAGTTGATTCTTCATAGGGATAAGTGACTTACCAAAAGTTCCATCACTAGTTAAGTAGTAGAGTTGGATTCAAATCCAGTTCTTTTGGGCAAGTCTCTAAATGTTTTTTGGTTTTTCAATTTTCTCCTTTGTAAAAATGAAGGGATTGGAATAGATTTTGCCTAAATTCCTTTTTGGTTCTAAGTCACAAAAAAAGATCTAAAAGAAGAATTGTCTGTTTTAGGAGGTAATGGGCTTCAGTTAGGTTCTGATTAGTGCTAATAATTATTTGAAAAAGCCATGTATATTCTAATTCACACTATTCCAAATTATAATTAAATAACATGTGGTAATTGGTTTCAGTCCAATGGAAATATGAAGTATGAATTAGAATAAGGTAATAATTTAGATGGATTCATTATTCATTGTAATTGAAATCTGGTTGTAGAGGTCTTTCAGCAAGTACTGATGATATATTGTCAAAAGGATCTCCGTTTCAGGAAACTGAAGGATTTGGCTCCTGAGTTTTCCTCTCAACTTTGACACTGTGAATAACTGATGTTTATAGCACTTTAAAATGAGTGAAATGTTCTACATACATTGCCTCACTTGTGAAGTGCCATCTTCTCCTCCTCCTCCTCCGCTTTCTTCTTTTTCTTTTTCTTTCTTCTTTGAAGGATTGTCAGAACAGTTTTGGCTTTTGCTGCTACTAAATCACCATCCTGGCTTTACCCCCATTTTCAGAGTTTTGGGGAAACTGTAGATGACTCATGAAGGTTAGCAGATGACATAAAAAGTTAAAAAACTCAGAAATGCATACAATATATGTAAAACATTTTATATAATATCAATATATTTGATCTTTTAATTCCACAAATAGATACAATTTCTTTTTAAAAGGTAAAATAAGTAAAAAGTTTGAGGAAAGAATGTGAAATTCTGTAAATGACACACAGAAGGTAGAAATGTAGAGATATCCTAATATTAATCTACACATAGCCTATGGTCAATTCTTAACCCAAATTTCACAATAAGGCATTGTAAACACCCCATAAAAGAAAAAATTCAGACTTTTCTTGCATGAAGGGAGGGCCAAAATATTTTAAATGGATTTTCTAGATTATGAGGTTGCTGTACCCCTAACCCCCACAATGTGGAAAGGTTACTTGTACTTTGAACTAAATGCTTTTTGCTCAGATAAAGTCAGATCTGAATAACTGGAAAAATATTAATTGTGCATGGGTAGGCTGAGCCAATATAATAAAAATTACAGTTTTATCTAAATTTATTTATTCAGTGCCATATCAAATTACCAAAAATAATTTTATAGTGTTATAAAAAATCATAACAAAATTCATCTGGAAGAACAAAAGATTAAGCATATCAAGGAAATTAATGGAAAAATATGAAAGAAATTAGCCTAGTTGTATATCTCAAATTGTATTTCAAAGTGATAATCATCAGAACAATCTAGTACTGAGAAATAGGGTAGTGAATCAGTGTAAAACATTGGGTACACAATACACAGTAAGTATTGACCATGTTAATCCAATGTTTGATAAACTCAAAGATCCCAGATTTTAGGATAAGTTTTATCCCAGGATTTGGGCTACACCAATAAAAGAGCTTCTCAGACCCACCCCTTGAAGTCCCAAGCCCTGCCACCAGCCTGTAGTGAGGCCCAGAAGTCCATAACACTGGGCTATGAGAAGGCATCTGTCACCAGTTCTTTCGGGGTGAGGCAGTGGTTATGGAATGTAGCATATAATATCAGACTTTGTTTTGATGTTGGTTAATTTTGTTGCACTTCCTCTCCTTTACCTTCCTTAAACTTATTTATTATAATGGATTGCTCTTTGAGAGAAGAGATACTTTGGAAAGTGTAGTTGATATTAAAAAAAATCTATCAAAATTTATTTTAAAATTTGTTCCTGTCTTTTGACTATGTATCTGTTAGGGAATGGTACTTGGTCCAATATAGTTGTGCTTATTCCCTCAATATTTTCATCCTTTTGCATCAGAGATATCTGATGCAAAGAACTTCCCCCCACCCTCTGCTAAGTTGGCCAGCTTTTTTAATGGTTCATGAAAACCTAAAAAAATTTGTTTAGTAATGGGGCAGCTAGGTAGTTCAGTGGATAGAGAGCCTGATTTGGAGGTGGGAGGTCCTGGGTTAAAATCTGGCCTCAAACACTCCATAGCTGTGTAACCCTGAGTAAGTCACTCAGTCCCAATTGCCTAGTCCTTATCTCTCTTCTGCCCTGGGATTAATACTTAGTATTGATTCTAAGACAGAAAGTTAAGGGTTTAAAAAAAATTATACAATTGTCACATGAAATTGAAAAATTTTTGCACAAACCAAATAAACAAATCTCATACAAGTAGGAAAGAAGTAGACTTGAAAAAAGTATTTTGCATAATATACCTCTGTTAAAGGTATAATAACCAAGATATATGGAAAATTAGTGCCAAAAGCTATTCCCTGATAGAGAAGAAAAATTCTCAAAGAAGAATGGAAAATTCTTTCTTTCTTTTTTTTAAACCCTTAACTTCTGTGTATTGGCTCCTTGGTGGAAGAGTGGTAAGGGTGGGCAATGGGGGTCAAGTGACTTGCCCAGGGTCACATAGCTGGGAAGTGTCTGAGGAAAAATTCTTAATGGTAATATCAAAGAATGAGACAAATCAATAAAGCAGAAGAAATCTCTGATGTATTAGAGAAATTGACTTTTTTAAGTCAAAACAATCCTGAAAGATGGGAATAGTCAGTGTTGGAGGGCTTGTGAAGAGACAAGTATTATTAGTGGTCTAGCCATTTTGGAAAGCAATTTGGAATCATGCAAAGAGAGTGACTAAATGTCTATATCCTTGGATACAGAGATTCCACTGGCAAGCATGTGACCCAAACAGGTAATGGACAAAGAGAAAGACTTCATATACATTGAAATATTTATAGCAGCACTTTTTATTGTTGCAAAGAATTAAGAACAAAGTGGATGACCATTGATTGGAGACTGGCTGAGATCAAAAGAAGAAATATAGAGGGCTGTTCCAAGTTACTTGTTCCTGCCATTAAACTGGGGAAAGGGGATAGGACATAACCACCCTCTCCTTCCTATAATGGAAAATAGGAGACAATGCAGACAATCAGCCAGAAGTGAAGCACTGACCTGCTGAGAGGAGAGGTGGTCAAATGGGTAAATGAGGGTGAACTGGAGCAGAGAGCAGAATGAACTGATGAGATTTCAGGAGTAGCTCAGAACCTCTTCGTACCTGAGACTGCCTCTTAAACCAGGAGATTGACTTAACAAGGAAATGAACCAGTTTATAAGTCAGTTTAGATTATAAATAGGGTCTAGAATATTCCTAAAATTGGAGAAACACTCTCATTGCTTTAGCATCTCATCCGTCACAGTTCAAGGTAGGAAAAATCTCTTCTTTCTTTTGATTTATCTTGTCTCCGCTCAGTCTCAAGTTGGACACCCATATGCCTGGGCTAAAATAACTGTAGAGGGTTTATGTACCTTAGTAGCAATTTCAAATAAGCATAGAAACATAGAGAGACATTAACTTATACCAGGGCAGATTGTAATAGGATGGACAGCTGAAGAGG
>NC_058133.1:170008459-170030934 GCF_016433145.1 Gracilinanus agilis
TTTCTTTCTTTCTTTCTTTCTTTCTTTCTTTCTTTCTTTCTTTCTTTCTTTCTTTCTTTCTTCCTTATCTTAGAATTGACACTAAGTATTGGCTCCAAGGCAGAAGAGGGGTAAAGGCTGGACAGCTGGGATTAAGTGACTTGCTCAGGTTCCCACAGCTAGGATGTGTCTGAGGCTGGATTTGGACCCAGGACCTCCCATCTCCAGACTTGGCTCTCTGTTCACTTTGCCCTCTAGTTGCCCCTAGTTCTTTACATTTCTATACCATTTAGATACTACATACTTGAGTATGAGATGTCTTTTAATGGCTTTTGTTTCCTATGTACTAGTTTTACCTCTTCAACTTGTTTGTAAACTCTTTGAAGGCAGAGATCATGTATGTCTTATACTTTAGGCACTCTGTCAGCACAAAGTAGGCCTTCTAGAAATGTTTGTTGAATTGAATTTATACCATAGGGAAGCAGACCGTGGAGTGTCCCATCTTGAACTTGACATATCCAAGACTGAACTCATTATCTTTCTCCACTTTTTTTCCTCTAACCTATATTATACTTAACTTTTTCACTTCTGTCTTAGATCTATCCTCTAGAAGAACCACCATTTTTTAGTTTTCCAGATTCAAAAACTTGAGTTATCCTCAACTTTTGACACTTATTCACCTCAAATAGGCAATTAATGATTACGTTTTGGGGCAACTGGGTGCTACAGTATATAGAATGTTGGATCTGGAGTGAGGAAGACTCATTTTCTTGAGTTCAAATTTGGCCTCAGACACTTCCTAGTTCTGTTACCATGGACAAATTACTTTACCATGTTGCCCTCAGTTTTCCACATGTAAAATGAGCTGGAGAAGGAAATGGCCACACCCTCTAGTATCTTTGTTGAGAAAATTTCAAATGGAGTCACTAAAAGTCAGACATGACTGAAACAACAGAATATTACATCTTGTTAATTCTGCCTCCACAATATTTTATTGCTTTTCAAAATTCACATTGTCCCCTTCTCTCAACTTATATCAACAGTCATCTTGACTTAACCCCTTAGCCCCTCTTGCTTGGGCTGTTATAGTCTCCTAATTGATCTTCCTTTCTCCAGTTTTTCCCTCTCTAATCTATCTTCCACGTAGCTATCAAATTGATACTCCTAAATCTCAGATCTAACTACCCCCCATCCCCATCTCCAGTTTAAAGAAGGTTCTTCATTGTCTCCCTGTTTTGCCCTGATAAAATGCAAACTCTTCTTTTTGGAATTTAAAGTCTTTCACAATATGGCTCCAGTTTCTTTTTTTTCAGATTGATTACACTACGCCCCATCATTTGATCTACACATATCCCAGCCAAATTGTTCCTGGGACAGGAAATTCCTGCCTCCATGACTTTGCAGAAGCTGTCACCCAACTCAGACTGCTTTTCCTCATCACTTTTGGGCTTTGCAAATCTCTTTGTTGTTATTAAGTTGTTTCAGTCATATCCAACTTTTTGTGAGTTCATTTCCTTGCAGAGATCCTAGAGTGGTTTGTCATTTCCTTCTCCAGGTCATTTTACAGATGAGGAAATGGAAGCTAACAAGAAATGACTTGCCCAGGGTCACATAGCTAGGAAATGTCTGAGGCCAGACTTGAACTCAGGAAGATGAGTCTTCCTGATTCCAAACCCAGTGTTCTATTCACTGTGCTATCTAGCTCCCCTCCTTGTCACATTTGGCTCTCAGAACCCTTGGCTCCCTTCAAGACTGTTAGAAATAGGAGAATGCATCCCACTCCCTTTGTAAATGTAGTGAGGGGAATTATGGATGTGGAACAGTATACATGATATTTGACCTGGGTGATACATTGGCTAGTTTTGCTGAACTTCCCCCCACCCCCCTTTTTCTGTTTTTTGTTATAAGAGATGGCTCTTGTGGAAGAAGTCAAAGAGGGAGGAATATAGTGATATCCTGGTTTTTGTTGATAATTCACCAGAAAACAATCGGTCAAATCCAAAACCAACAAAAACTGAGGAACTATTTCCATATGGATCAATGTAAATTCAATAAACTCATTCTAGACACTCCAAAATACATAACAAAAACACATTTTATAAAGAATAAATATGTTTAATAGTAAAAACAATAAGAAATTAATGTAAAATTATATAAAAAACTAATGTAAAGAATAAGTGAACATTTAACAGGGCATTTACCTTTCTGAAGACTCTTCTTGGCATATGGAGGACAGCAAGGAGGGGAGAGAGAGGTTATTGTTTGGAAGGGGAATCCCCCTCCATAAGGATCTTAGGTATCAAGGCACTAGGAAAGGCACAAGGCACAAGGAAAAACTTTGGAAAGAAGATATATATAGATATAAGAGTTGTTAGCTTGATTATGCCCCTCTTCTCAGCTGAGATATTATGGGAGAATTTCTACTTGACTGAGGTGAGATATCTCACTCCCAATGAGAAAGCCCATTAATTTTGTATATTGTCAGGTATATATTCTCCTCTGCATGCTTTATCTGATTTTCATTTGCTATCTGTATGGATAAATAGATTTATTTGCTTTTCAATACATGTATTGCTCACATGGAGCAGGAGAACATGTGGGTTACCCTTTGCTTTCTCAAGGTCTCAATGAAGACTGAGACAATTTTTTTTTAAACCCTTAACTTCTGTGTATTGGCTCATAGGTGGAAGAGTGGTAAGGGTGGGCAATGGGGGTCAAGTGACTTGCCCAGGGTCACACAGCTGGGAAGTGTCTGAGACCGGATTTGAACCTAAGACCTCCCTTCTCTAGGCCTGACTCTCAATCCACTGAGCTACCCAGCTGCCCCCGAGACAAATTTTTTTGCTGAAAAAATAAATGAAAACAGAAATCGATAACTGATGTCAATGAAAACTGAGTTATTACTGTATATTGGCTAGTATAGGTAGCAGCTAGGTGGTCCAGTAGTTAGAGTGTCAACTCTGGAGTCAGGAGATTAAATATGACCTCAGATACTTACTATCTGTGTGAGCATGTGAAAGTCACCTGTTTGCCTCAGTTTCTCCCTCTGTAAAATGAGCTGCTGAAGGAAATGGTAAATCACTCTAGTATCTTTGCTGAGAAAATGCCAAATGGGGTCATGAAGAATTAGACATGACTAATAACTTAACAATAACAAAAGGCAGTATAAAAGCAAAAGATAATATTAAAATGAGAAATTTTTGATATGGAATTACTTTGTATTTTTCTCATATTTACTTATCTGGGAATGGGTTGTAGTCTTCTAGTACACTTTGAGGTCAGTGATTGTCTCGTTTTTCTATTTGTATGCCCAGGATTGGGAATAGTTAGTGAGCATTTACTAAATAGATAATATTTACATATTACATAATTTATATTTCCGTAGTAGGCATTTACTAAATGTTCATCAATTGGTTGATTGCTCCAGAACTCTCCTTTGAAAGCCTTTGACCTTGGAACCACTTATCTTGTGAGCTTGGGTCTTGTAGAGCTCTGTCCAAACCATGTCCCTACACAGCTCCTGGTTTCAGAAAATTCCTTTCCCAATGGCTGAACAAATTGTGGTATACGATGGTGATAGAATACTAGTGTACTATAAGGAATGATGAACTGGAGGATTTCTACATGAACTGGAAGAACATCCACGAACTGATATAAAGTGAAATGAGCAGAACCAAGAGAACACTGTACACAGAAAAGGAAACATTGTGGAATGATCCAATATAATGGACGTTGCTACTAGCAGCAATGCAATGATCCAGGACAATTCTGAGGGACTTATGAGACAGAAGCTATCCATATCCAGAGAAAGAACTGTGGGAGTAGAAATGTAGAAGAAAAGCCTATGACTCATCACTTGTTTATAAGGGTATATGATTTGGGGTTTTGGTTTTAAAAGATTGCTCTCTTGCAAAAATGAATAATATGGAAATAGGTATCAAGTGATAACATTTGCATAACCCAGTGGAATTGTTTCTTGGCTCTGGGGGGTGGGGAGAGAAGAGAAGAGGGAAAGAAAATGAATCATTTAACTATGGAAAAATATTTAAAAAATAAAAATTAAAAAAACTTTTTCAAATAAAAAAAGAAAAAGAAAATTCCTTTCCCATTAGGCCTAGACATGACTGGCTTATGGCAGAGTAGTAAAACTTGACTCTCATGATATACTGACTGTACTTTTTGTGTTTTTCTCCAGCCTCTCTCAGTGTCCTTCTCCCCTCCCCAGTCCTCTTTCTCTTCTAATCTCCCTTTGCTTCCAAGCTGAGATAGTTTGGCTATAGTAGAAAGAGAATTTGGAATCAAAGATATTATATTTTAATTTTTTAAAAAGTTTTAAAAATATTTTTCCATGGTTACATGATTCATATTCTCCCCTCCCTGCCCCTCTCCCCAGCCAACGCCCAGTTCCACTGGGTTTTGCATGTATCCTTGATCAAGACCTATTTCCACATATTTTAGTTTTGGTGGGCAACAAGGTGGCACAGTGGATAGAGGGCCAGACCTGGAGTCTGAAGGATCCACATTCAATTATGACTTCAGACACTTTCTAGCTGTGTGACCCTGGGGGAGTCACTTGATCCCATTTGCCTAGTCCTTGCCCTTCTGTCTTAGAGTTGTTATTAAGACAGAAAGTAAGAATTTAAGAAAAAAAGACCATTGATGTTTATTTGGGTTTCTATTTTGGGGTTTTGGTTGTATAAAATTATTCACTTACAAAAATGAACAATATAGAAATGTTTTACATGGGTAATACCATGTATAACCCAGATCAAATTGTCTGCTAACACTGAGAGGGGGAAAGGAAGGGAGGGAGTTAGATAAATTCAGTCATATAAGTTAGGAAAACTTGTGTGGAAATTTGTTATAACATAAATAAATACATAAATATTTTATAACATAAATAAATAAATAAATATCAATAAATATTTCAAAAATAAATACTTTTTTTTAAAAGAAATAAATTGAATCTTGCTTTATTGTTCATAAGTTATGTGACCACGGTCAAATCCCTTGCCTTCTCTTGACTTTAGTTTCTTTATCTGTAAAATGAAGTGGTTGGACTAGAGGACCTCAAAAGTCTGTTCTAGTTCCCAAATGTGATCATTAACCATTCAACTAACATTAAAGATCTACTCTGTGCCAGGCATATACTGAGGATTCACATGCAAAAGTGAGACAGTTCCTGCCCTCAAAGGAGCTTACACTCTAATGATCTTATGAATCTACTAGTATGTAGGCTGGTGACCACAGAATGGGGTAGAAAAAGCAACAGAACTTGGGCGCAGCTAGGTGGCACAGTGGATAGAGGGTCAAATCTGGAGTCAGGAGGACCTCCTGACACTTCCTAACTGTGTGACCCTAGGCAAGTCACTTAACCCCATTTGCCTAGCCCTTGATTTTCTGTCTTAGAGGTGTTAGTAGGTAAGGTTAAAAAAATCAATAAAGTGATGTCCCCTAAAATTCCTCCTTTCAAAAATAAAACTATAACAAACTCTTTTGATTTATCAGGTGGAAAATTGGACTGGATATCCTCTGCATCCCTTTTGATTTTGAAATTTAATGATTTCCCAAATCCCAGGATTCTAAAAGAAAGAGGATTTTTGTCAGAACCCCCAGAGTTCGGATTTGAGTTCATGATGGACTGCAGGGAATGGGAAAGGCAGGGTGCCCTGGACCTAGACTTTAAGATTGTTTGTGGATGCCAAAGGAATTGAGTGAAGTGTCTTCTCTTCTCTCATAAAGCTTGGGGAAGATTGATCTGAGCTATCTCTCCAGAGGAAAGGACTACTGTCCTGGGGAATGTGGGAGTGTCTGCATGGGTGCCAGGAATAGAGTCTTTGGGAATATTAGGCGCAGTTGTTGCCCAATACCCTGTTTCCTATTTCACGCCCAGAGGACACAATGTCACAGATTTCGGGGTGGGACTCCAGAGGCAAGTTCTATAAAAGGACTGCAGGTGGAACTAGCTACTTATTCATCCCTTCTTTCCTTCTGCAGCTTCTTCCAGGTAAGTTTGTGAGGGAGAGCACTTGGTTGGACCGTGGATAAACTACCTTGGGGTTGCTCACAGGTGGCTTGTTCCTGGGTCATCTTGGGGAGATTATAGCTGGGAGACCTTCCAAATTCCAGTCTGATGCTAAAGTTCTGGGCACTCTACCTATGGTCATAAGGATGGGGTGGTTAGTGTGTCCAAGGCCCTGGGTGATGTAGGGAATGGGAACAGGGATAACTCAAGGTACCCTTTGCCCTAGGATTTCTTTGAACTCCACACTGTTCAAATGTCCAATGAAAGCAGCTGGAAGTTTTCCTTCTGATGGAGATCTAAAGGCTGAGGATGAGGATGAAGTGAAAGGAATGGGAGCTTAGTGCCAGGAAGGGAGACTGAGAGTTTTAAGAGTTAGGTAGAGTCTGTGATCCTCAGGAACAGAGTAGCCTCAGATTCTTTGATTTGTGTCCTGGTGGCAGAAGGGAGGAAGGGTCTTTTTGGGGAACCTTTGGAGTAGGAGAGGTAGTAAGGCTAAAGACCCAGAGGAAATCATCTCCAGGCATGGAATGTGTAGATGGGAAACTGTTGTTCTTTTGATTCCATTCAAAAATTCCCTCTTTATTTTTCTTTCCAGGTCCTACCTGAGACACTGAGCCATGGCATCCACAAAATATACCGTTGCTGAGGAAAGTGTCAATGAAATAGTTAAAATCTTCCATAACTTTTCCAGACAGCACGGAGATAAAGATGCCTTAGAGAAGGACGAGTTTGGAGGACTGTTGAAGAACGAGGCCCCTGAGTTCTATAAATATATGGTGAGTGGAAATTCTAGGACATCTGCCCTCTCTATAAGGACCCTCCAGGGAACAAGACAGACTCTAGGAAGTTAACACTAGCTTTCAAAATCCCAGAGGGGAACATACTGTTAACTTTTGGGGATATGGGTGAAAGAAAGAATGCCCTGAGCAGCCAATAGTGCATCCGTAGGTAAGTATTGCACTTCTCTCCCCACCCCTCATGATGGCTACATGGTGGGGTACAGGGAGGGAGGGGGACTCTCTTAACTGAGGGGTAATCATGGACATGCACACGGGCACATGTATGTTCATGGAAATGGGTTGACTCACTCATAATGCAGATGATTTGTGCTCAAATAATGGGAAATCTTTGGTCTCTTCTTTTTCAGAAAGAGAACAATATCTCTCAGGATGACTTGTTCAAGAAGGCTAATTTGAATAATAACACGAGTTTGGAGTTTCCCGAATTTATGCTTGTGATCAGCATGATAGCCATAGAAATGCATGAGAAATATCACCAAATTCATGGCCCAGAAGGCCCAGATGGCCCAGAAGGTCCTGGCCACCATGGCCATGGCCACACACACCATCATCACCATTGAGAGGGATTAGAGCTAGAACTCAAGCCAATTAACCTTTGAAAAGCTAGAATGGAAAACCATTGGGACACTCAGTCCCTGACTAATTTCTGCATACTGATGTGGAATTAATAAAAACCTCTCTTTTAAATGATCTAGTCTTTGTCTTCTCTGTCCAGTGGCACACTTATTCAGACACTCCCAGGGGGATGGGAGAAGGTCAACTGGCTCTTAAAATTGAAATATGGTCTGAGAGCTTCCAATCTGAAGGGGGGACAAGGCCCCCTACTCTCAACGTTTTACTAGTTTGAGGCTGAAACACAGGGTGTATATGTTGTTTGGTCTTTTCATTTGACTCCAACTCTTCGTGATCCCATTTGGGGTTTTTGTGGCAAAGATACTGGAGTGGTTTATTTCTTTCTTCTGCAAGTGGTGAATCTCTATCTCCTTGGAAATTTCCAAGGGAACTCTGGGTTTGTGGTCCATGGGGATGGTGGTGGTGGTGGTAGAATGAGGAGAGTGAAAAATGGCTCCAGGGCACAGCTGAGTAACTCAGTGGATTGAGAGCCAAGCCTAGAGATGGGAGGTCCTGGGTTCAAATCTGACCTCAGACACTTCCCAGCAAGTCACTTGACCCCCATTGCCTACCCTTAGCACTCTTTTACCTTGTGTATTGGCTCCAAGACAGAAGATAAGGTTTTAAAAAAAAAAGAATGGCTCCTGCTATATTTTAATATGTACAGGACATTTCTGCTGAGAGAATATGGATTCTCTGAGAGCAAAGACCTTGGAAATAAAATGGAAATAAATCAGGATTTAATTTAATGTTTTGTTTAAAATGATAGAGAATATATCAATAATGCAGATCACATTTAAAAGTATGTTTGTGAGCAAAATTGTTTATTCTTTAGGACAGCTGACTGTTAAATATTTACCAGCATAGAGGGTAGCTAGGTGACTCAGTGAATTAAGAGCCAGGGCTGTAGATAAGAGATCTGGGTTCAAATCTAGCCTCAGATACTATACTTTCTAGCTGTGTGACCCCAGGCAAGTCACTTAACTTCCATTGTCTACCCTTTATTGCTCTTTTGCTTTAGAATCAGTAAAGTATTGATTTTAAGATGGAAAATAAAGATTACTTAAAAAAAAGTTATCAGTACATCACTGCTTCAAGTCTTGCCTCCGATGTTTCTTGGCTTTGTAATCTGGACAAATCATTTAACTTCCCAGCCCTCTATGCAAGTCTAAGGCTTTAAGATTCAGAAGATCTGCCTATTTATTCTAGCAGAGGGAATTTTCCAATTGGAAAGTTTCCTAACACTAATAAAATGATAAACTCACTCATCTTTATTTGTACAAAGTAATTTTGGAGAGGGAAGGAGCTAGGTGGTACAGTGGACAGAGCACCAGATCTGGAGTCAGGAAGACCTGAATTCAAATCCAGCCTCAGATACTAGCTGTGTGACCTTGGGCAAATTGAATAATGTCTGCCTCAATTCTTCATCAGTAAAATGAACTGGAGAAAGAAATGGTTAACTGCCCCAGTATCTTGGCCAAGAAGCTCCCAAATGGGCTCAGGAAGATTTGGAATGATTCAAGTGACCAAACCACAACTTTGGAGAAGAAAGGGAATAAGTGATGGGGTCTGGAAAGAGCTCACGTCAGAGAAATGACCCCTAAACCTAACCTTAAGGAGAGCTTGGATGCCCATTTGGTGGGGGATGACCTACAAAGCTAATGATTTCACCCTTTGAACCTTCAAGTCAGAGCAGGATATATAACTGGCCTCAGGGAAAGTCTGGAAAGCTGAGCTTGCCCTTATCCTGGTGGAGCATCAACATCAATCCTTCAATGCAGCCACCACTATTCTCTATAAAGCTGACATTCAAACACTACCACCTTCTGTAAAAAATTGTGGTACACCCAAGTGAGGTGTGTGGGATGAATCATTATTATCCTTCAGAAGAAGAATGACATTTTTCACTTATAGGACCATTGGATTTAGGATTAGAAGCAGCCTAAGAGCACATCTTGTCCAATTCCTTCATTTCTAGATGAGGAAACTGAGGTAGTTAGGTGGGCATAGAATACTGGATCTGGAGTCAGGTATACCTGAGTTCAAATTCTACCTCAGATACTTACTAGCTTTGTGACCCTGAAAAAGTCCCTTAACCTTCGTATATCTCAGTTTTCTCATCTGTAAAATGGATATAATGATAGCACCTACCTCCCAGGGCTGTTGTGAAGATAAAACGAGATGATATTTATAAAATGCTTTGCAAACCTTAAAGTACTATGTAAATACATGCTATTGTCATTATTATTATTATTATTATTATTATTAGACTTGTATTATTATTATTAGACTTGTCCAAGGTCACACAACTTTTAAGTAGCAGAGATGGGATTTGAACCCAAGTCCTCTGATTCCAAAGGCAATGCTTGCTCTACTTACCCATACTACCTCCTCAAGTTTTTTTTGTTTTCTAAAAGACTTGCATTTATTGTTTCATTGTATCCTTATAGGATCTCGTTGGAACCTGGGTGGGGATTACTGTCTCCTGTTAAACAGATGAGGAAACCAAGTTTTAGAGAAGGGAAATGTTGGGCTTCATTGAGCTAGTAAACATTGGGAGAGCCAAGGTACCACTTCCCCATCCAGCCTCCCTGACACTGAGGCTGCTGTTCTTTCCATTCTAATGAACTCCTTTTTCTTTATTAGCTCCAGTTTCCATATTGGATCTTGTCATGGATGGGATCAATTTTTTCACTTAACCCACTGAAGTCTTGTCTTTGGTGTAACTCCTGCTTTGTTTTCCATTTGTGGGATCTTAGAGTACATTGGAGGGGCCGTTATAGCAAGGATGGAGGTTAGGATCATTGAGAAGGAGGCCCAGTGTGGGCAGTGTCTGGACTCTATGCATCGGGAAGACCAGAAACAAAGTGGTCTCAGGGACAGAGTGGAAAGAAGAGTCTAGGAGAAGAGGTAGCTAGATGGCTCAGGGGATAGAGAGCCAGGTCTGAGATGAGAGGTTCAAATCTGGCCTCAGATATCTTCCTAGCTGTGTGACCCTGGGCAAGTCACTTAACCCCAATTTGCCTATCCCTTACCACTTTTCTGCCTTGGAACCAATACTTAGTATTGATTTTAAGATTGAAGGTAAGGGTTTAAAAAAGCAAAAAGGCTCCAGGAAAACTGCTTATTGAAGAAGGATATCTCAGAAGCACATACTCTGACATTACTGCTCAAGCCTTACCCTCTCTTACTCATAACTGGAAATCCTTCCTAGACCACCTTCCTAGACCTCCTGAGAGTTCTACCCATTTCTAAAGTTTCAGCTTCAATTAATTTCAATTCAATTTAATTCAATTCATTTCACCAAACATTTATTGACCTATGCATGTGCTATGCACTGTGGTAGTATCTGGGTTGATGCCCCAAACCCCCAAATCCCAAAACCCCAATCCCTAAAACAGAACCTACCTTTAGGGAGCTTGTATTCTACTGGATCAGTTTTCTTTGATTTTTTCAACACAAAGGGATCTTCTCTCCCTCTGATGACCTCCTATAGACCTTTGGCACTTTAAAAAAAGGTATAAATATCTCCAGAAATAAAGAAGTCATTAAGGAATGAGGAAAAAGGTAACATAGGTCAAGGACAGAGCAAGGCAAAGTATTCCTCTCTTAGTTTTGTCCTTGGCAGACATGACTGATCTTGTTCATTTTCATTGGGTATGCACTGAAACCAGAAGTTGTGCAAATGGATTTTCAGAAGTATTGTCATCTAGATCAAA
This sequence comes from Gracilinanus agilis, assembly GCF_016433145.1. Classification (NCBI taxonomy): domain Eukaryota; kingdom Metazoa; phylum Chordata; class Mammalia; order Didelphimorphia; family Didelphidae; genus Gracilinanus; species Gracilinanus agilis. Next base: position 170,019,595 of record NC_058133.1, read on the forward strand.
AGATATTGGTTTGAAGGGGCAGCTGGGTGGCTCAGTGGTTTGAGAGTCAGACCCAGAGATGGGAGGTCCTGAGTTCAAATCTGACCTCAGACACTTCCTAGCTGTGTGACCCTGGACAAGTCACTTAACCCCCATGGCCTAGCCCCTACCACTTTTCTGCCTTAGAACCAGTACCCAGTATTGATTTAGAAACAGAAGGTGAGGATTAAAAAAAAAAAAGATATTGGGGGAGGAGACACAGCAGGAGCTTGCTGATGGAGAATAGACAGTCTCTGTCCCGAAAGGGTTTTCAAATGAGCTGTTTGCTGACTTGAAAAATGAGTGTTTTTCTGAGAACTGACTTTGATGGTTCATTTATCTCAGTCAACAAGTCTGACCAGTATCTGTAAAATGGGCTTACTTACAGCTGGCACTATCAATCAATCAACATTTGTCAAGCATATACTCCATGCTAGGTACTGGAAATAAGAAAAAAGACAAAAGATATCTTTGTTCTCAAGGAGCTTACAGTCTAATAGGGGAGACAACATGCAAACAAATGTATACAAAGCAAGCTATATATAGGCAAAATCAGAAAGAAGATACTAGAATTAAGATGATTTGGAGAAGGTTTCCAGGAGAAAATGGGAATTTCATTGGAATTCAAAGGAAGTCAGGGAAGCCAGGAGGCAAAGATGAAGAGGAAAACATTCCAGGCTTGGGGGATAGCTAGAGAAAATGCCTGGAGCCAAGAGAGGGAGTGTTTTATTCTTGGAACAGCCAGGAGACCAGTATCATTGAATTAAAGACTGATTCGATTAAGGAATTGAATTATTGTTGGGAAGTAAGATAGAAGAAGACTGACAAGGTAGGAAGGATTGAGGTTATAAAAGCAGTGAAACTTTTATTAGGTAAGTGAAGGAAGAGGTAAGTGGGGAAGGTATAAGATTAGAAGGCCAACTTTAGGCAGTTAGATGGTGCAGTAGATAGAGTACCAGCCTAGGGTCAGGAAGACTTAGTTTCCTGAGTTTAAATCTGACCTCAGACACTTCCTAATTGTGATACCATGGGTAAGTCATTTAAGCTTATTTGCCTCAGTTTCCTCATCTGTAAAATGAGCTGGGGATTGAAATGGTAAATCATTCCAGCATCTTTGCCAAGAAAACTCCAAATGGAGTCATGAAGAATAGGACATGACTAAACAGCAACAACATACTAGCTGAGTGATCTTGGACAAATCACTTGATCAGGCAGCTAGGTGGCACCTAGATAGAGCTCCAGGTCTGGAGATGGGAAGACCTCGGCTCAAATATGGCCTCAGATACTTCCTAGCTCTGTGACCCTGGGTAAATTGCTTAATCCCAATGACCTCATTTGCCTAGCCTTTGCTTTGTTTTAGAGTTGTTACCAGGACAGATAGTAGGAATTTAAAAAAAAAAAAAAAAAAGGTGGGCAAGTTTGAAAAGCCTTAATCCTACCTTCCTTTCCCAGTTTAGCTCTGACCCCAAATTAATCCTTCTCTTTCTTCCTCTTCCCATCCTGATGGGAGGGGACCAGTATAGGAGGAGTCACTTGTCTATCACTGACACAATGAGTTTTGTTGATTTGTAGAATTTAGGGTAAATTTAGAGGTCAAAGATACTGCCAGACTTTCAGGCACACCCTGGGAAGGAGAAAAGTCAATTCTTTAGAGAGCTACCCACCTTATTCTGCCATTCTCATTGCTGGAACTAAGTTTCTTAGCATATTCCAGGGTAGCTTTGACTCCAGGGTCAGGAACCTCATCCACAATTCTCTTTCAAAGAATTATAGAGTTCCCAGAAGTTAATGCATTCCCTTTCCCTGACCCTGGCAGAGAGAACTGTCACCCCCAACTCACTTGGAGAAGAATCCTCTTTGATTCTCCTTGAAACTCCATAGAAAAGGAGGTTCCTTCACATTCTAGGAAAATGGATTTTGAGGTTTCCCAGTCATGCTGCTAGGGAGAATCACTTTGACTCTCTTCTCTCTTACCTTTTTCTTTTCCATCCTCTCCATCACAGGTATAGCCCTATCCTAGGCTATAGTAAGTATATAGAAGAAAGAGAGAACATGATGGAAGTATGACTCACATACAAGGAATTGTCTTTCTTGCCAATTTTGGGCTGATCTGTGCTGCCACCACTCAGGGATAGGTTCAGGGACTTCCCTTGGTCCATTCTTTGTCTTGGGGGCAGAATTACTGAACTCCATAGTAACTCTCCATAGTAACTCCATAGAGAGCCCTCCAGCCCTCTCTTGCCTTTGGAAGTTACTAGAATTCAGGTCCATGACAGAACATGAAGACGCTTAGGAAACAAGCATTTATTAAGTGCTTACTATGTGCTAGGCACTGTGCTAAGTGCTTTATAAATGTTATCTCGTTTGGATATGAAGGAAGATATGGAAAAGTTCTGTTTTCTCTACCAAGGAGAAAGATCTTCAGATATGAAGGGAGCTCATAGGCTATTGTTTACCCAAGATCAATGAGGAAGTAGAGCAAGAACACAACAGACCACCCTTGATGAGTTCAAGCATGGCTAAAGAGTTCACCACCAAGTGGCCATTCTATTACTGGTGAGCCTTTCTTGGCCCAGCTAGGCTGGTCCATACTTGAAGCCTTTTTTGGAATGGGAGAATCTGATGCAGTCAGTAGATATGTTGTGTAACTTCTACACAATGAGGAATTGTAGCAGTAGGACTAGATGAGCTATCTAGAGCCAGTATGGGGTAGTGAATAGAGAGCTGGCCTTGGTCTTAGGAAGGTCTCAGTTCAAGTCCTGGTCCTAATACTTCCTCGCTATGTGACCCTGGGCAAGTCATTTAACCTTAGTGCCACAAGTGTACTCATATTTCTCTGTTAGCAGAATTTCATTGATTCTTGTTCTGTTGACTTTGGGCAGTAATAAGAAGGATTTTCCTTCCTTGAGTTTACTTGAAAGCCTTTAATACTCTTGCTTCTGCCACTCAGTGACTCTAGCACCTTCTTGGGGCTTTGATCTTCTCTTGATCTCTCATATTTCTCCTTTTCCAGCCTTTAGCTATAAACCACCCTTCCTTGTCAGTCTACTTTTCATAGGTCCATGCACACACCTGTAGAGAAAACAACCCCTTGACCACAGGCATGAGAATGTAGGATTATAGGATTTAAAATTTGGAAAGGGCCCTTCTAGATTATCTTGTTCAACTCCATTCTTGCACAAATGAGGGAAGTGATGGTCAAGGAGATAACATGGTAGAAATGATACAAATATCATTCAGCAGGACTAGGAGTTCCAACCAGTGGTATGCAGATAAATGTTTAACAATTGGCTCTTAGAAATGTATGCACAATACACTGTTAGGTTTAATCTGCATTATTAAGATTTTCTTCTTTACTTCCTTTTTTGTTGTTCAATCATTTCAGTTGTGTCTGACTCTTCATGACCCCACTTGGGGTTTCCTTGGCAAAGATACTGGAATGGCTTGCCATTTCCTTCTGCTCATTTTATAGATGAGAAAATTGAGGCTAATAGGGTTAAGTGATTTGCCCATGATCACACGGTTAGTAAGTAGAGGAGGCTAGTTTTGAAATCAGGTCTTTCTGACTCCAGGCCCAGTGCTTTATCCACTGAGCCACCTAGCTGCCCACATTGCTTTCTTAAGTCTAGACCGGTGGTTCCCAAACTTTTTTGGCTTACTGCCCCCTTTCCAGAAAAAATATTACTTAGCACATACTATCACCGCCCCCTTACAGTTATTCACCACCCCCAAATGCACCTGTGGCCATCACCGCCACCCTGGATCGCTGCAGCACTTAACAGGGAGTGGTGGCACCCACTTTGGTAATCACTGGTCTAGACAATCAATAGAACAATAAATCAAGTCTTAATCTGTAGCATTGAGGATTTCTGAGGTATAAATGCTCACATTGAAAATTTAATATTCCAAAATTTTTTTTTAACATTTGACTCCCTCTGGACTATAGGAGTGGGCCCCACCATACACTTGAATTCATCCAAGATCTTTTTGACTTTACATTCAGAGCTCTATCCGTCACACTAATGTTGGATCTTAGAACTATAGAAGTTTAGGGGTAGAAAGATCTGCTAGATCATCTCTGAATTACAACTGACACTCACTAGCTTGTTTGATCTTGGGATCATGAATAGGGTCTTTGAGCCTCCGTTTTCTCATCTGTAAAATGGAAATAACAACACCTGCTATATTGATGAAAGAAGAACCTGAGACTCAGGTGATGATTTGCCCTAAACCACATAGTTCGTGGTAATAAGGGTACAGATGATGTTCATTGAATAGATGCAGAACATGGTGGGAAGAGCATTGGTTTGGGAGTCAGAAACCCTGGGATAGCATCCTTGTTTGCTATTAATTGGCTAGGGGACATTAGTTAGATTATATTGTTTCCCTAAGCCTCAAGTTCTTGAGTAAGAAGTTTGGATAAGAAAAATCTCTCAGGAGCATCAGTTGTGTGGTTCAATGGATAGAGAGCCAGGAGGACCTGGATTAAAATTTGGCCTCAGACACTTCCTAGATGTGTGACCCTGGGCAAGTCACTTAACCCCAACTGTCTAGTCCTTATCTCTCTTCTGCCTTGGAACCTATACTTAAGAACCAATTCTAAGACAGAGGGTGAGGGCTTAAAAAAAAAAGAAAAAGAAACCTCTCAGGGTTGCTTGTAGCCCCTAAATTCTGTATTTGTGGTTCCATAAACTTAGAGGCAATGAGGTGGTCCATTGGATAGAGCTTTGGGCCTGGGGTCAGGAAGACTAGCTCAAATCCCAATATAGGAATTTACTAGCTAGGGCAAGTCATAATAGATGCTTAATAAATGGTTATTGACTGACTTCCTTAACTTCTGTCTGCTGAAATTTCTCCATCATTGTATTCATGAATGAATACAAATAAATTTGGTTAGATATCAGAAAAAACCAAGATCATCCACTGCATCCCAGGCCATCTTCAGTCATCTTGACTTTTGGTTTGCTATTGGACTTCAATGACTCTGGAAAGGAGAGTGAGGCTGACAACTTTGCGCAATTCTGTTTCACTTACTCCAACCCGATGATATTATTGGTCCTCTTTAAGAACAAAGGACAAAAAAGAAGATTTTAGTGGTAGGTTAGGGCACCGTAATAGAAAGCCTTGAATGCCAGGTTTATGAGCTTGAATTTTAGTAGTGATGATGATGATGATAATAATAACGGACACACAACATTTTAAAGTTTGATTTTATTGCATTCAACAAATGTTTATTAAGTGCTTCTATGGACAAGATATTGTTGTATAAACTGTGGTTTTGAAGAAAAAAAAACCTCATACAATTCCTGAATTCAAAGAGCTCACTACATTATATTCATTATCCCATTTCAGCCTTGGGTCATTTCTATGAGGAAAATACTGCAGGTATTTTAATACCCACTTTTTTTTAAACCCTCACCTTCCATCTTAGAATTAATACTATGTATTGGTTCTAAGACAGAAGAGCGGTAAGGGCTAGGCAATGGGATTAAACGACTTGCCCAGGGTCACACAGGTAGGAAGTGTGTGAGGTCAGATTTGAACCTAGGATCTTCTGTTTCTGGGCCTGGCTCTCAATCCACTGAGCCACCCAGTTGCCCCCCCCCCCCATACCCACTTTTACAGATGGGGAAATCAAGGCACAGAGTGCTTAAGGGACTTGCTGGAGGCACACCGGTAGTAGCATCAGAGGCAAGCTCTGAACCCTGTTCCTTTGACTTTAAACCCATTGAAATTCTCACTGTAACACTATGGTCCGTGGATAGGGAGCCCCTGAAATTTTTTGGAAAAAGAGTATACCATGGTTGGATCCTTTCATTAGTAGGATTATTCTGGCAACTAGTACAGAATGGTTAGGAGAATGTGATAAGAGGAGGAAAGGGAGGTAGAGAGATAAGTTGTAAAACATTCTTGTAAAAGTTCAGGAAGGTGATGATGGCTCGGGTGTTAGAGATGATGGACAAGATGGACAGAAGTGGCTGGGAACCAGAGGTGTTGGGACGGATGAATGGGCAACGAATAAAGGGAAGAGAGAGGGAAGGTGAGGGAGCAATCAAGAATGATTTAAGGTTTGAAACTGGGGCGACCAGGAGAAGAGTGGTATTACGGACAGAGACAAAGAGGGGACGCTGGTTTTTGGTTTGGGTGACGCTGATGAAGCCGGTGACTACATCTCTTTGTTGCCACATTTGTCGATGCAGGATAGCAACAACTATCTGCCCTCGGTGTTATAACTGGGGCTCTTGTTATTCCTTTTTGGGGAGCAGAAAGAGGAAAAATACAGTGAGTCAGGGAGGTAAAACCCAGAGGTGCTGCTGAGACCTGCCTCATACCGGGAACATCAGCTTGGGTCTCCCCCTACAATTGCAGCATCTACTCTAACCTCCTTCCTTCCCGGTTCTTCTAGCAGGTTTGGGCACATTAGTAACTGCTGGAATGTTGCTTCATCTGAGAAGTGCAAAGTTTGCATACAAATTGAGGAAGGGTGTAGTGGACCCCAAGGCAAAATCCCTATCATCCCCTTCCTTCCTCCTTGCTAGCCCCCTTTTACCAATAAGGATGATGGTAATAATAATAGCATTGATAATGTTCAGCCACTTTTCAGTCATGTCTGACTCTTCATGACTCCATCTGGGGATTTTGTGGCAAAGATACTGGACTGATTTGCCATTTTCTTCTCTAACTCATTTTATAGAGGTGAGAAACCGAGGCAAACAGGCTTAAGTGACTTGTCCAGGATTACGCAGTTAGTAAATGTCTGAGGTCAGATTTGAACTCAGGAAGATGAATCATCCTGACTTCAGTTCTGTACTCTATCCACTGTGCCCTCTAGCTGCCCAGCATCTATATTGCACCTTATAAACATCTCATTTATCCTCACAACATCAATCCTGGGAGGTAGATGCTATTATTATTTTTTAAAACCCTTACTTTCGGTCTTAAAATCAATACTGTGTATTGGTTCCAAGGCATAAGATCAGTAAGAGTAGGAATTGGGGCTTAAGTGACTTACCCAAGGTCACAAAATTAGGAAGTATCTGAGGGCAAATTTGAACCCATGACCTGGCTCTCAATCCACTGAGCCACCTTGCTGGCCCCTTACAACAGTATTTATAAAGCGATGGCCATGTTTTTGCTTCTATTTGTCTGGTGGAGATAGAAACGCTACTAATGTCCAGTGCTAAATCTATGCTTCCATAGTCTTTAATAGCATTTATTTTATTTGAGATCTAGACAAATGTGACATCTTCCATTGCAGTTCCAGTTCAGCAGGAATGAGTTGAGTGTCTACTATATTGCTGTGTAATGTAGTATAACAATAATTTAATAATAATAATGATAATAGCTAGCATTTCTATCAGGTAGCAGGTGGCACAGTGGATAGAGTGCTGGTCTTGAAATCAGGGAAGATTCATCTTTCTGAGTTCAAATGTGACCTCAGACAATTACTAGCTGTGTGATCCTGGCCAAGTCACTTAAGCCTGTTTGCCTCAGTTTCCTCATCTGTAAAATGAGTTGGAGAAGAAAATGGCAAACAGCTCTGATCTCTGCCAAGAAAACCCCAAACGGAGTCACAAAGTGTGAAGCTTGACTGATACAACTGAACAACAAAAAGCATTTATATAATGTTTCAAGATTTGCAAAGTACTATACAGATATTCTCTCGGGTAGGATAAGGATGATAGTACCATTTCTGCCCTAAGTGAATTTAAAATTTATTGGGGGGCGGGGGGGGGGGGAGGAAATATGTACTTATACAAGTATAATAACTAATGTAAAATATATAGTACAAATACAGGAGAGGTTGAGCTGGGAAGTATGAAATCAGAGGAGTTATGGTTAGCAGTGAGTGGTATGTGATGGAGAAGAGAAGGAAAATCAGGGAATGCTTCATGAAGGAGGGGGTTTCTGAACAAAACCTTTAAGGAAGGGAAGGATGTTAATTGATAGAGGGAAGAAGAGGGCTTCATTCAAAGGCTGGGGAACTGGAAGGAACAACCTGGTGCTAGAGGAAGGGGAATAGACCCATGATGCCATGGGAAGCATGCTGGATGGAGTCAGATGACCTGAGTTGAAATCTTGGCTCTGATATTTACCCCAAGTGACCTTGGACTAGTCATTTCATCTTTTTTTTTTTTTTTAAAACCCTTACCTTCCATCTTGAAGTCAATACTGTGTATTGGCTCCAAGGCAGAAGAGTGGTAAGGGTAGGCAATGGGGGTCAAGTGACTTGTCTAGGGTCACACAGCTGGGAAGTGTCTGAGGCCAGATTTGAACCTAGGACCTCCCGTCTCTAGGCCTGGCTCTCAATACACTGAGCTACCCAGCTGCCCCCTAGTCATTTTATCTTTTTGGGCCTCAGTTTCCTTATCTGTAAGGTCTAAATTACCTCGAAGGTCTCTCTCAACTTTAAATCCTGTTACACATAGTAGACATTTAATAACTGCTTACCGACTGACCCTGTGATAAAGAGCCTATGATGAGTTAAGCCAGATTGGCTGCAACCTTTGCTTTGAGAAGGGAGGGAATTCAGAATCATTGAATATTAGTGATGGAAACAACTTTAAAGATCATCTAGCTTTGCCCTCTTATTTTACAGATAAGGAAACCGAGGCCTAGAAAAAGCAAAGGGCTTATTTAAGGTCTCACAATTGATTTGAGCTAAAGTAGTTTTTAGATAGATTTTGGGGAGTTGAAATGAAAAAAAACAAAACAAAACAACAAAGCCAGGCGGTGTTGAGGGGATCCTTTGCCCCTTCTGTGGACCCTCTGCTGTAGAATTTCCAGATATACCTGGGACCTAAGTCCTGGGGATGAGGAGAGACAAGGAGAAGAGGAGACATTTCCCATTTCCAGCTCCTCTGATGTTGCAACTCAGCTTCCTTAATGGTTTCCCAGTTTTCCACCCTCTGGCCCCTTTGGGGAAAATCAGAAAGACACGGAACAAGTGAATCCCATCAGGGCACAGCCCAGGTAGATAAGCCTGTTCTATGGACAAGGTCTGGGTGTGTCTCTCTCACCACAAATGGTAGCAACCTGAGAAGCCAAGAATTGCAACAGTCCCACTTGGCATCTGGTGACATCCCGGTTCTGAGGGGTATAAAAGGAACGATCCTCTGCTGGGGTTCCATATAGCTCTCATCCTTCTTCTGGGGTTCCTCTTCGGGCTCTGTCTGGTAAGTCCATTACTATTCTATTTCTTCCTGTAGGTTCCAGGTTCCATGTTCCAGCCTGATCTACTCTGACTATAGGTTTGGCAAATGGAGAATAGATGGTGAGGAAACCCAGTTCTGCCATTAACTTGCTACCACTAGCTGCCATTCACTTGGCAAAACCTAAGTGAGGAGGTACCCATGACTAGAATCCTAGAATCCCTTTCTTTCTTTTCTTTTCTTTAAAAAAACAAAACCCAACTCTTTACCTTCTGTGTTAGAATTGATTCTATGTATTGGTTCCAAGGCAGAAGACCAGTAAGAATTAGGAAATTGGGGTTAAGTGACCTGCCCAGGGTCACACAGCTAAGAAGTATCTGATTTGCATAGATTTGAACCCGGGACTTCCCATCTCCACACCTGGCTCTCTATCCACTGAGTCATTTAGCTGCCCCTCATTGGACATCTTTTAAGTGAGGTCTGGGTGATCTACTTAATGACTATATTGTAGCAAATACAAGTACAAATTTGGGTATATTGTAGAGGGGATCTGGACATGACTGACACCGCTCAACAGTGACAACAAAAGAGAGGATTCTGTTAGGGTCTGCATTGGACCGAATGGCCTTCCGACTCTGCCGGTCAGTGCCCGTGTGTAGATGAGAGGCATGCTGGTGTGGATGATCCAAAGTACTGGATAATTGAAAGATAAACTACCATCCCCACTGTGAGAGTAAAAATGAATACTCAAAGTATTTATTATATGGGATTTAATAATAATAATAATAATAATAATAATAATAATAATAATAATAAGAGAGAGAGAGAGAGAGAGATAGAGATAGAGAGAGAGTGAGAGAGAGAGAGAGAGAAAAGGATTCTTTCAGTAGAGTGAGCAGAGCCCAGAGTCAGAGACCCACACCTGCAGCACTTTACCTAAAGCAAAGCCCAGTAAAGAGCCCCGCAGTGTGGGTCTCTGCATTATCTCTTGAAAGGGACATGTAAGGTGAGCACATAACTTAAAAAGGATGCTGGGTAAATGGATTTCAGGTGAAGGAAATTTTCTATTTGCACACCACTCCTTCAATGAAAAAAGAAATCAGTGTAGTTTTCACCTGAGAGGAAAATGATTAATTACCCCCTCTCTGAGGGAAATTGCAGTTGCAGCTTTTGGGCTGTGTGGTTCTGTCTGTCTACAGGACCTTAGCTCAGAAGGATCTATGTACTTATATGCTAAGGTAGATATGCTAGCCCTGGGATTCCCAGCACATTTGAAATGCCTGCTATTGAGGGGAGTAATGACAGAATATTGTCACTGCTTTGATTTTGAGGGTTCACCTGCCAAGCGGATTCCTGACTAATCCCGGGATTTGGATGTCTTTTTGGTATCAGGCAACTGGACCTCTGGGAAAGGTCCAGTTGCCGAGACTCAGCCAGACTCCTGGTTGTCTCCCAGGACTAGTCCTGCCTGAACACCCACACCTAAGCTGTTTCTAGGGAAGTGGTCACATTCATTAAATGGGTGGGACAGTATAAGACCTGGTCCAGAGTCATAGATTATTGATTTAGAGATAGAGGGGACCCTCGAGGCCATTTAGTCTATTCCCTTCATTCTATAGAGAAGGAAACTGAGGCCCAAGAAAGTTAAGGAATTTACATAAGGTCACTCAGGTAGTAAGTAAGGAGCAACTTTGAGTCTGATCCCATGACTTTAGACTCCAAATCCAAGGCTCTTTCCTTTGGACCATGGTTAGTGATGGGGAGAAGAGAAGTGTACAAGAAGTATCCAAGGAGATTCCTGGTGTTAGGGCTAGGGCCTTTTTATACTGAATCCTCTGATTTTCAGGCCCTTCTCAGACCCCCAGTATCATAGATAATAGCAGGTCAACAGATCAGCAATCTACAGGTTTGACCCCCAGGGTCATTCTGCTCTGTCTTCTGCCCAAAAGGCATTTTCTGAGTTTCTGGCTGACAGGGTGATTACTGTATTTTGAAGTTCTCCTTTCCTGATAATATACAGTCCTTTATGTCTTCCAGCTCCCCAATAATTCTTTTCATAGCCCCTCCTCCCCTCCTCCATGACCCTTCTCTCAAACTCCCACAACTCTCTCTCCCTCTCTCTCTCTCTCTCCCTCTCTCTCTGTCTCTGTCTCTCTCTCTCTCTCTCCCT
>NC_058133.1:170031314-170057171 GCF_016433145.1 Gracilinanus agilis
TCTCTCTCTCTCTCTCTCTCTCTCTCTCTCTCTCTCTCTCTCTCTCTCTCTGTCTCTCTCTCTCTGAAAAATGAGAGGGTTGGACTAGATAAGTAGCAATGTTCCTTCCAGCTCTAAATCTAAATGTTATGGATTCCAAGTCCTTTCTCTCTTAGGCAACAAGCCCTACTGTTTTTCTTTATTTTCTAGATTGTTTTTTTCTGAACCAAAGATGGTGGCTACCAAGCTGGAAAAGAGCGTATTTGAAATAATACGTGTTTATCATGAATACAGCAGAAAGAAGGAGGGCTGGGATGAACTGAACCTGAAGGAGTTGACCCAGATCATTAAGAATGAGTATCCTGTTTTCCTTTCCACCTGTGTAAGTGGGGGCATTATATTAAGGGGATGATGGAGTTGAGTCTTCTCCAAGTGATATTCTCTTCTCATGTGGGGAATCTGAAACAAAAGTGTTTTAGGTACTATTTATTATTATTTTTTACATATATGGCCCATAGAATCCCAGTTGGAGATAAGTACCCTCATTCCTTCTGAAGGTCAGTGGCTAAATCTAATGAAAGGGACTCTGGGAAGGGACTACTCTGAAGTAGCTCTCAAAGACCCATTTCCATCTCTAAATCTAGTTATCATAAGGGGAAAAATTATACCTATTGATTATTTTTTAGTTATACAACTCTTCAAACCCATAAAATATAAAAAATAATTCAGATGTTTCTTACATTTTTTCACATTATTAGTTTTTAAAAAACCCTTTCATTCCACCTTAGAATCAATACTGTGTTTTGGTTATAAGGCAGTTGAGTGGTAAAAGCTAGGCAATGGGAGTTAAGTGACTTGCCCAGGGTCACACAGCAAGGTAGAAGCCAGAATTGAACCCAAGACTTCCTGTCTCTAGGTCTGATTCTTAATTTACTGAGCCACTTAGCTGCCCTTTCACAATAATATCATGAGGAAGATGGTCCAAATAGTATCACATACATTTTAGTGATAAGGATACTGAGATGTAGAAAGAGGTTAACTAATTTATCCAGATCAACACTAGATTAATATCCCAGTGTCCAACCCAAGGGTCAGTACCTGAATTCAAATCCAGATGTCGACTCCAAGATCGTTTTTTTGGTCCTTTCTATCAGGACACCATCCATGCAGATATTTGTATCCCCCTACTTAATATTCCTTTATGGGAACTCAGAAGAGCATCTAGCCCAACTACCAAAAATAATTAGGCACTTAATTAATGGGGATGGTTTACTCATGTTGAAGAATCCAAGTCAAGTTCCCCTATTTCTCAAACGCCTCTTTTCAGAGGCTCCAGTAGCAGAAAGGACAGACCTAGTTTTAATTTTGACCCTATTTAGATACCTGAGTGCTCTTTATGAAGAAAAAAAGGCATAAAAAGTCTCATTTGCTAAAAATATCTCTTCCCACTGTCCTCCTGTTGGGGTCTGCCAATCATTCTTTTGAGTTCAGAATATATATTTGCCATAAGTCCCTGTTAAAATTCAGAAATTAGCAAATATAGTGTATTAGTTAGGAAATCTTGAACCCTTGGACTCCATCTCCCAGCATCCTTTCCACGTTTGCGTCTTCATGTGTTGTTTATAGGTTTGCTGTAAGCTGTGCCTTCTTCCTCTTTTCCTGCAACCATGGCTTGGTTAGCGGCCTTTTTACTCTAGCTTTTTACTTTAGTTATTATTAATAAATCCCATTAAATATAATACATGGAGTATTTGAATATTAATTTTAATCTAAACAGTAGCTTTAAGGACTGACATGAGCACAAACTAGTTTAAAAGATTAACCAACATGGGGCAGCTAATGTGGCTCAGTGTATTGAGAGTTGGGCCTAGAAATGTGAAGTCCTGGGTTGAAATCTGGCCTCAGACACTTCCTAGCTATGTGACCCTGGGCAAGTCACTTAATCTCTATTGCCTAGCCCTTACAGCTCTTCTGCCTTTGAACCAATACACAGAATTGATTCTAAGACAGAAAGTAAGGGTTAAAAAAAAAGATTGACTAATAGTCTGGGTCTAAGGGAGAGTAGGGAGAAAACATATCAGTTTGGGAAAGTCTTTCAACTTGGGGGATTGAGAAAAGGCTAGAGGGTTAGGTATGGAGAGGATGTAGTCTCCAGCTAAGCTTTACTTAATTTGTCATCTTCTTTCTTTAGAGCTCAGCTGATCCGGATGGTTACATAAAAAATTATTTTGATGAGTATAAGAATAAAAACAACGAAGTCAACTTTAATGCTTATATGAAAATCATGGGCAAAATGGCCAACATCTACCACAAGCGGAGCCATAATGATGAGACCTGCGATGACAGGAAATGAACACTACTGGATCATGGTGAAGAGATCCACGGATAGAAGGGCTAAGACTAGTCCATCCTAGCACAGGGAGTTCTTGAGAAGCCAACTTGAATCAATAAATCATCTCCTTTACCTTATATTATGATGCCTGTGTTTTTTTCTCCCTATTTCTTGACTCAGGACTTTATTTTTATAGGACAGTCAATTTTCAATTCTTAGTCATCTGATTTATAGATTTTATTTCAATTAAATGCTGTCTCATTCATGTGGGTTCTCCCTTCACTCTTACAAACCCACAGCCCTCTTTGTCTTCCTCAATGATTCTTGCTCATGTCTTCTAATGAAACCACAACAGAGGAGCTATGCAACTTAACAAATATATGAATATGGAAGACAGTTGGAGTGTTGGCTTATAGGTGCTGTCCTATAGACCAAAATCTGGTCAAAGGTTTTGAATGAATTCAGAGCTGTATACCCAAGTTAGATACTGGGTGGTACTTTGCTCAGGTTGCTTTCGACCAAACTTTTATTTATTTTCTTAAGCCCTTGCCTTCTGTCTTAGAATCGATGCTAAGTATCAGTTCAAAAGCAGAAGAGTCATAAGAGTTAGGCAATTAGGGCTGAATGACTTGCCCCAGAGTCACATAACTAGTCAACTAACTTTTTAACATACTGTAATATCTTGAGGATAACTGACAGGTCTCAAACCCATAGATGAGTTAGGAGAATGGCTACCCCAAACACGTGAAGTCTTCCCCTAGCAGAATGGGCAGATGAGAACAATTTGTTCCATAGTCAAGATGGTGGTGGAAGCAGGTGCTTTGGAAATTGGTCAGACATCAAAGGCACCAAGGCTATATCCACTTGCATGCCAGCCATCCCCAGTTGTTGGCTTCTGTCTTGCCACTGGTCTTGGATGACTCTGGAAGAGTGAAGCTGAGGACTTAAATCCGATTCATGCTCAAGTCAAGATATCACTCATAACATCATCTATCCCCTCTGAAAGTGGACAACATGCTGTAATATCTCCTTTGGCCATTGGAGGGCATTCTGACTCGTGCCCGAGAAGCTCCACCAGGGATGTTCCTCATTTTATGTCGACTCGGGAGCTGTTTCACTCTTTGCATCTAGGCTGTAATCTAGGGATTGAAATGAAATATTACATTATTGAAATCTGTGCAGTTGCCTGGCTTCACTTTCACCAATTTCAATAGTTCAGTTCCTCAGCACTTTTCCCTTGGGACCCATAAGGGGATGGAATTCAGAATGGAACATAATTTATTTTATCAAGTTCAGAAGGAAAAGAAGCAAAAATTTCCTTCACTTTTGTGCAGATGATTATGGCTAATCAACTTAACTCTACGCTGTTTTTTTCATCTTGAATCCCTCATGCCTTTGTCCAGTTACCGTTCTTGTCCAACCTGGCTTATTCCATCTTGTGAGGCTGAATGGAGCTGGAGGAAGCCAGGCAATGGAATTGACTAGATCTATTACAAATTTATGCTTCTAACCTCAAATGAGCCCTTACTGCAGCAATTCAGTCCTTTTATTTCTTTTTAATGCATTTCATATTCTGTTCCTTATGGAAGCTGTTCTGAATCTTTTCTTTCCTCCTCAAATATATCTTCCCTTCTTTCTATTTTCTCATCTGAGGCCTTGATCTCATATTTTACTGAGAAAATTGAGATTCTTTACTATAAATTCCATCTTCTCCCCTCTCTTCATTTAAAAATCCCTTTTCTCCCCCACCCCAAATTTGTTCCTTTTCTTCTAGAGAAGTCATAATGAGGTAACCTTTCTTCTTGCCAATGTACCTCTGAGCCCATATTCAGTTCAGTTGTTTCAGTCATGTCTGGCTCTTCATGACCCCATTTGGGGTTTTCTTGGCAAAGATACTGGAATGGTTTGCCACTTCCTTCTTCAGCTCATTTTACAGATAAGGAAACCAAGGTCAACAGGATTAAATGACTTGCCCAAGGCCACACAGCTAATAAGAGTCTGAGGCTAGATTTGAACTAGGACTTCCTGACTCCTGGCTTGGTGGTCTATCCACTATGCCACCTAGCTGCCCTTTGATCTCATCCCCTCCAATAATCTGCAGTAGGTTGCCCCTTAAGAAATCTTTCTCTCTCATGCTAATCATTGATTGCTTCCTAACTGGACCTAGAAAGAGGGCCAAGTTACCCAACATCCTTAAAGCAAAGCAAAGAAAGAAAATTTCTTTAGGCTCTCTCTACCTCTGAAGTTTTTGTTTTGTATCTCTCTTCTCCTTTTAAAGTATAATATGCTATTATAACAATTTAAATCTTTACCTTTTGTCTTAGAATCAATATTATGTCTTTTTTCTAAGGCAGAAGAGCAAAAAGGCTAGGCAATGGGGGTCAATTTAGTTGCCCAGGGTCACACAGCTGGGAAGTGTCTGAGTTCAAATTTGAAACCAGTACTCCTGATAATGAGTTCATTTTAGACCCTAAGGGGTAGGGAAGTACAATGTACCTGGCACATGGTGAATGCTTAATTAGTGTTTGTTGATTGATTTCATTCCCTTTTTCCCTCTCTGAATTTTCTGTGTGGTTAGGGCATTCCCCAAGCTGGTGCTAGTAAAAAGGAATGAGTTGAGGGATCTTATTCCATCTCTATTTTATTACTGTGGCCATGGATTAGATTCATTAATGATTTGTAGAATTTGCAGAATCTGGGTAGAGATAATTTTTAGCTGTCCCAGTGTTCTCAGCTGATTGTTGTTGTTCAGACCACTCTCTCTGGACTCCTTGGATGTCTGAATTGGATAAAGATGGCCTGAATGCAGATAGGATATCTTTTATTCTATGGTGTAGCTCCTTGGCACAAAGGAATCAGGATGATACTAGTGGGGGAAATTCCACTTCAGTAGTAAGATCTCAACATTTGCTGTGGCAAGCCTCCTTCTTTCTACTATTCTAAGTTCTTAAGATCTTTATAGAGACAACAACACAAGGCAAAACTCTCCTTGGGGTACATAAGACTGTAGATATAGAGCTGGAAGAAAGGTCAGAGGTCATATTAATAGCCCCTTCCCCATTTTGCAGATAAGGAAACAGAGAACCATGATAGCTAAGTGATTTTTCCAAGATCACACAGCTAGTAGTAAAAGCAAGATTTGAACTTAGGCCTCCTGGTTTCAAAGCCTGTCTCTTCTACTATATTGTGCTTCCTTCTACAAGTTGAGCACTGAGGGCTTATTTTAAAGTTAATAAATCACTTTTCTTACCACTCATTGAGGCAGGTAACATAAATGTGAGGAGCTAAGTGGTGCAATGGATAGAGCACTGGCCTGAGAATCAGGAAGATTCATCTTCTTGAGTTCAAATGTGGCCTCAGATATTTGCTAGCTGAGTAACCTTTGGTACATCATTTAACCCTGTTGGCCTCAGTTTCCTTATCTGTAAAATGAGCTGGATAAGGAAATGGCAAACTATTCCAGTATCTTTGCCAAGAAAATCCCAGCAGGGTCATGAAGAGTTGGACAGGACTGAAAAGTGACAGGATAATCATAAAAAAAATGTTAACATTGCTTTCACATCCTTATTTTACAATTGGGGTAAGGGTCTCAAAGAAGCAAAGTAACTTGCTAATAAGGGTCAGAGCCAATCCCACTTCTCAAATTAATACCTGTTTTCTCTTATACAAGTTGCTGAACTTCCCTTGGTCTCAGTTTCTTCAATTGTAAAAGGAGGCTTTGGATTAGATAGCCTCTTAGGTTTTTAGAGCTCTGGCTCTATGGTATTGCCTATTATCTCTAGAATCCCTGGTAATTGGAGGGAATTGGTGAAATATCATTGCCCCATGTCAGAGGTGAGAACCTTTTCTGATCTGCAGGTCATAGGTTCAGAGTGGAGAGGAATAGTCCCTGGGGTGTGCCTAAGTTGGGTACTGAGGAAAGGAGCAGGTCTAGAAGCAAACCATAGTTATATAGCTTTGATCCTAGAAGCATAAAAGGGGACTCTATTCTAGCTTTCAGACTAGCATGGAAGTCTGTGGTAGAATAACCAAGACAGGAGTCCTAGACTAAGGGGCAGCCTGAATCTCAATGGTTTCAAACCTACTGAACCTCTCAGTTAGATAAATAATGATTGAGTCTAGTAGTTGTTTATGGAAGCTCCCAACCAATGATTAGCTGATGGACCCAAATGAGGCAGCTAGGTGGTACAAGTAGATAGAGATCTGGGTCTGGAGCCAGTAAGACCTGAGTTCAAATGTGACCTCAGACACTAGGTGTGACCCATTTGATAAATCACTTAACCTCTGTTTACTCAAGTTTCCTCAATTATAAAGTGGGGCTAATAAGAGCATTTCCCCCCCCCCCCCCATGGAGTTGTGAGGATTGAATGAGATCATATTTGTAAAAGTGTTTAGTTTAGTGCCTGACATATAGTGGGCTATACATAAAAGTTTATTCCTTCCCTTTCCTTTCACCCAAACCTGCTGGGTCAGGAACTTATAGAGATTAAACCAGAAGGGCAGTGAATAGACCTCATCCTAGATCACACCACTTAGGTAATACTGAAAGCTTGAAAATCCTTAGTCTGTGCTATGAAAGCAACAGAAGGGTATAAGAGGACAGAAGTTCAAGCTAGACATCCTCCCTAGAAGTATGCAGAGCCCAGCATTCACACAAAGTCCAAAGTTATAAAGTAGGTTAGAAGAATGAGCAAACAAAAAAAGAACCTGACCATAAAGAGTTCCTTTGGTGACAGAGAAGCTCGAGACACAAACATAGAAGAGAATGATTCCAAAAAAGGTATAAATAAAGCTTGGATACAAATCCAACAAGAATTCCTAGAAGAATTAAAGCAAGAGCTTTTATAGAAAGGAGCTTATATTTCCTTTTTTAGGGAATTATTTTCTTGCTTGAAGTTTTGTACTTCCTTCTTGAGATCTTTTATTTCCTCTTGTAATTCTTCTTCTACCTTTCTTATTTGTTTTGTGATCCTCTTTTAGAGTTCTTCTAGGAATTCATTTTCATCCTGATATCCTTTCACATTTGCCTTTGAAGTTTCATACATTTCCATTTTGGCATTGCTACCCTCTTCTGAACTTATATTTTGGTCTTCTCTATTGCTGAAATGTTTTTCCAGGGTCTGACTTCTTTGTCTTTTGCCAACTGATTCATGAACAAGCCTATATGTTGAATCTCAGCTCCATTCCTGAGGTGGAGGAGGTACTGCCTTTGACTTCCCTTGGGTGCTAGGTGCATGCACTGAATTGAACTAGATTCCTTTCCTTGGTTACCAGCTCCATAAGGTGTTAAGATTGCTGGGTCACACCTTCCATTGAGGGTTCCCCTTAAACTCTTCAGTGTCTGCTGGGCAGATCCTCACATTGCCAATTCCCATTGATCTCCCTTCTTACTCCAACAAGATGACTCCTTCCTGTTTGTCTTTCTATATTTTCTTTGGCTGAGATCCTGCTTTACTTCCTCTTTTGTTGGTTCTGCCCAAAAAGGAGCTTAAAATTACTTAAAAAACATTTGAGGGACAACTAGGTAGCTCTTGTTTTCAAATCTTCTGGCTACAAAAGACTTCAAAACCCAAATGATTCCACCCTGCCCACCAACTCTCTTTACTATTCCCTCACATTTGGAGATATTCTAGAAGCAACCCTAGAATAATTGGAATAATATGACTCAGCTAACCTGGAAGAAGATGGGGGACAGAAGGTTAGAGATAGAGATAGACAGGGAGGATAGAGAGCCAGAATTAGCAATGGAAAGTCCTGGGTTCCAAACTGGCCTCCGACAGCTGTGACTGTGGGCAAGTCACTCCCTCCCAGTTGCCTACCCCTTAGTGCTCTTCTGCCTTGGAACCAATACTTAGTATTAATTCTAAGTCATAAGCTAAGGGTTAAAACAAACAAACAAACATTTGTAAGTAGAAGAAGCAAAAATAGGAGAAGCAAGAGTTAAGGAAGAAAAATATCAAAAGAGAACAAATAGTTTGGAAAAGAGGTACAACACCTTACCAGAGAATATAACTCCTTGGAAATCAGAACTAGTCAACAGAAGATAAATAAACTAAATGATAAGGTGTATTTTTGGGTCTTATGAAACTTAGATGAAGATAAGAACTTTCATGGGGAAATTAGACACCATTTACCTTTGATGATTACTTAACAACAATAATGATAATATTTGCTAGTATTTGTATAGCATTTTAAGTTTGCAAAGCATTGTACATGTATTAACTCAATTGATTCCTGCAAGAATCCTGCTGAGTAGGTGCTATTATCATCATCATTTTTCACAGATGAGGAAACTGAGACTCAAGAGAGTTTTAATGATTTGCCCAGGGTCATATACAGTTAATAAATATCTGACACAGAATCGAAGCTTAACTTTTCCTCACTGTAAATCCTACATTCTAATCCACTGCAACACCTAGGGAGTTTAAAGCCAAGGTAAAGTGTAGCACGTGATTTAAATGGATAATTGATTTATGAAACTATATGCCAATTAGTTTTCACATTTGAAAACCTAAACTAGCCTAGAGGAATCTGGGAAGTTGTTTGCTGCAGTTAGGATAACTCCCTAAGGATCTGAATAGATAGCATGAGAAGGAACTGAGCTTCTTCCTACCTCTTGTAAAATTAAAATTCAATAACTCCAAATATTATATTTTATAAAATTTATTAACAATCACTAGAAGTAAAGGAATAAAAAGGTAATTATCTAACAAAATAAAACCATGTGCCCAAGCTAATCTACCTGCTCAAAAGGCCCACTCCACCAAACCCATCACAGGAAGGAAAGAGTGTTAGACACAGAATTCTATCCAATTTATCTTCTGTCTACATCAGTACATAACAACAAGAAGTGAGTGGGGTCCTGGGAAGTGTAGTCTTGCTGGGAATTGTAGTTTTTAGGGTAACAGATTCCAATTATACAATCCCCCCTGAGATTTTTGGAAGACTCATCTCCCCAATGGATTTTGTAAACATAACCAACTTATAGATTACAATAATTTGTGGATAAAAGGAAAAGAGAACAAAACCAATGATTGTTAGGTACATTGACAAAAAGCTAATTAGGGGGCAGTCCCCTTTGGCATAAGAGTATACATACAAAATAAATGCATTACAACCTCTCATAGTTCAATTCACCACATCCCAAAGTTTACTCTGGATCTTCTGGTGCAATGTGTGGTCTCTGCAGGTATCTTCATGGTACCTGCTTCAAACAGTTCATTTTCTGGATTTGGGGAGTTAGTAAGTTTCTTATCCTAAAATTGCTCTCAAAAGAATTTAAACTTTGCATTATAGGATAATAATACAATCCCCTCTAAGGAGGATGGTGACAAACACAGAGATCACTCAGGGATGCATGGCTGAGTTATGAGGTATATGAATCAACTGGTAAAAGAAATAAAAAACATAAAAAATCCCCCCAAAAGAGAAAAAATAATGTTTGGATGAAATGTAGAATATCAAATTCTTGTGTGTAAAAATTCTAAGTAAAGGAAAAATAAACCTATAACAGGTCCTTGAGTCATGGCCCAATTAAAGTGATTTATGTCACATAAGCATGTGGTATCAATTATACACTTCCCCAATCAGCAGCCAGGACTACAGAAAATTGCCACACTATGAAAGACAGAAAAAAGGACTAGATTTCAGCAGCAAACTGGGAAATAGCATTTGGTGGTCTGATTTTACCTTTTCTTTCAGGGATACTGGAGTCAGGATGGCAGCCAAAGTGAGGTGCTTGATAGAATGTGGGATGGGGAAGACCTGCCTTTGATATATGTCAAACAGTTGCAGCCTCAAACCCCAAACAAGTTTAAGTCCTCTTGTCTTGGCTCAAAATTTCATAAATCCCACAGGGATTGTTTGGTCTCTTTGACCTTGTGCTTGATTGACACTATACAGGTTAGCTTTGTGCTTCTTTGGCACTGTGCAGTGGCTCTTTTTGTGTTCCCTTCTCCTGGAATCAGACACAATCATTAAGCAAAGTACTATAATTTTTAAACAATAAATGGCAGGTTTTTATAGTCTAAAGCTTTTGGGTATTCACTGACATTAGGACTAATGGACATTTTAAACTTACTCTAGTGCAAAATAAAATAACGCCTTAATCTGGTAACATGTGCTTCAAATATAAAAAAATAAAACTCAAATACTATATTGCGCATGCAAGGAAAAACCCCAATAAAATGTTTTAAAAATAAAAATTATACAGCTTACAATCGGTGACACACTGGTCAGCCAAGGAGAGGTAGAATACAAAGGTTCCTCACCAAAAATGAGATCCATTTCCATTTTAACTTGGCCATGATCCACAGTGTGAGTATAAATGATTTTCAGAAAGTAACAGCTTTATAAAACAGTAGTACAGCAGGTAATGCACATTCAAAGAAATACAAAAATTCCTCAGAATCTTAAAAATCACAATTAATGACAATAGCAAAAAAACTCACTATTATATAGGATTCAAATGAGTCTCTATATAGCCATTTGCTGTATGACATTAATAAACCCATGAACTCATGGATACTTGTCACAAGTTCTACAGATCTAGCCAATCTTTCAACCTTGACAAAGATATTTTTAACAAAGTCTATTATTGTCATCATTCCAAAATTTGGCAGAGGAGCCTAGCAAAAACACAAACCTCTGTACTGCTGATGAAAACCTTTTGGGTCTAAAATGTCACCAAGAATCTACTAGATCATTCTGATGGAAGGGTAGAAAAGCCTCAGAGTTACAAATCATCCAGAAGCTACATAGACTTTATGGAAAATGCTCCCTCTTGGGAGCCATCCAGGGGTACCACACTCCTGGCAAAATCTTTATAGCTCCTCTGGTATGAGACTGTTATATGTTTCATTCATTACATTTTTATAAATGAGGAGGTGGGGAATATAATAGTGCTACAGCACTTCATTTCAGCTACTAAATGGATCCTTTACCCTTGTTACAAATAACTCAAAGGCAGGCAAAATGATCAGAGGTACTGATGCTACTAGTTATCTAAAAATCATATCTGAAGAAACCTTAAAATCAATTTGAGATGTTTAGCTCATTAAATTCTCCAAAGCTTGTATACAATTGTAAACAGTTTTGATGGAGTCCATCCATCATCTATGTGACAATTAAGGAAGGCAAAATGGAAGAAAAGGCGGTTTAAGCAACATGTGCCTTCGATGGATCAGGTGACAAACCCAGCATACATAAGGAGTTATAATTTTGTCACTGAAAAGGGTTTGTGCGAGGTGTTTATGGGCTTTCACAATGATATGTTCTTCAGTATAGTCATAGGGGAAAGGTACAAGTAAAAATAATGTAACAGAACTTATCTAATAGTCAAACCACAGTAGCTTAAAATGATTCAGTGTAACAGAATAGTATTGATTAGATTAATATATGAACTTAAAAACAAAATTAAATCTTAAAGCAAACAATCAGCAAAATACAATAAGCATGATAGGATACAGTCATTGAATTCAAAAGTCCTTTTCTTCAATTCCAATAGACTTCTTCACTATTATGGAGGGGAAACAAAACTCAAAAAGTTAATGTCAATAAACTTCCAGATCTCTTTAAGGTTCCTTCTCCTCCCTAGTATTATTATCCATTTACATTCCTTTGGTCACACCTCTGGGGTTCCCATACAGGCACTGGGCATAGTGTGTACAAATCCCATAATGGATGTGTTGCAGAGACTGGGCTGGCCAAAATAGTGAGGGGGTGTAAGATGTATCTCCCATCTGAATCTTAAGATTAGTCAAGCTCTCAACTGCAAGGTATCCAATCAGCACAAAACCCCCCAGGATCAGAAGTAAGAAAAAACATCCTAAAGCTGTAAGCTGCATGTGGTCAGTAAAGCTCTCTGAAAACAGAAGCTGTTTGAGATTTTCAGGAAGCTAAGCCATACTTGCCATCTCTACTTCCTGTCGTTAAGTGGTGCTACCCTGGTATGCATTGGCTAGGAGTTTGGAAGAGTAACCTTCCTTCCCCTCTCCATTAGGGATAAAAAACACCAGGGGCCACATGCTACCTCAGTCCTCTTCCCCACAAGCAGAACCATGGAAGCCTATCTGGGTTAGCCAAATTGGGGTAGGGGTGGGTGTGTTCCCCTGCTGAAAAGCGGCTAGCACAGGCTTGAAAACTCATGGGGGGGGGGATTTATACTTCACTTGCTTCTTAAGAACTCCAAGGTTGTGTAATGAAAAGACAAGGCACAGGGTCACAACAGGGGATCTAGTTGTGGGCAAACAGAGGTTTCAGGCTGGTCGGGGACCACCCAAGGCTGAATCACTAGCAGTAAGAGGCAGCAGTGGCTTGGCAGTGCAGGCAGATGGGTGTGAGAAGGAGCTTATCCCTCTAAAAACCACTCAAACAAAAGCAAGTGGAGGGGTGGGGTGGTTGGGACAAATGGGAAAAAAAACCCTCGCAGGAGCAGGGCACCAGAAATGGCAGGAAAGAAATGCAGCTTTGCAAAATTTATCTAGGCTATCTTAAAAAAAATTGAGAATTCTTTTTCCAACTTCACTGGCTACCATAAATGTGAAATTAAAATGAATATACAATAACTCCGAATATTATATTTTATAAGATTAAAAGGTAATTATCTAACAAAATAAGACCACGTGCCCAAGCTAATCTACCTGCTCAAAAGACCTGCTCCACCAAAGCTGCCACAGGAAGGAAAGAGTGCTAGACATGGAACTCCACCTAATTTATCTCCTGTCTATGTCAGCACGTAATGACAAGAAGTGAGTGGGGTGCTGGGAATCATAGTCTTGCTGAGAATTGTAGTTTTTAGGGTAACAGATTTCAATTACACATTCTAGTGATAGGATGAAATCCTTCCTCTGATGAAGGTCCTTCCTTATGGCTACACTTGGGATGAGAGCTTTGATCATCATTTCTGCATCAACACCTATTCCATTCACAAATGGAATTCCTCCTTTGACCCAGGAACAAGTGTCTGTTTTCTGTTGTCTAGTGGTGAGTCAATTTTATCCATTTCCTCCCTCCTACTTTTAGTGCTCAGGTAATATGCCTCCCATTTGAGTCAGCACCTCTTAATGAGTCTTGGGGTTGGGAGAGGCACTCCCATTCTCTCACAATTTGTCCTTTTGTCTCCCATCTCCTTCCAGGGTAGCTGGGTTAGATGATTCTAATTCTCCTATGACTGCTTCTAAAATATCTCCAAATGTGAGGGGATAGGAAAAGGAATGGGGGTTGCCGGTGGGCTGTTTGGTTTTTATAGCCTGTTGTAGCTAGGAGACTTGAGAGCAAGAAATTCTGTCTTCTTTCTGGCACAGAGGAGAGAAGATTTGGAGTCCTGATCTAAGTCCTCCAAGCAAAAGGAGACCCAGAGCTCAGATGGTCAAGCTTACAAAGACATTAAGTTGTTATTTCATTTAACTCTCATTCTTTATCCTGGGCCAGGTGAGAACTGCCTCCCTTCCCCATCCCTAATTCCCTCTGAACATACATCTTTAAAATCATTGAATCTGAGAGTTGGGAAGAACCTCAGACATAATCATCTGCTGAGACAGAATCCTTGAGGATAGGGAGTATTTTATTTTTGGCTTAGTAACCCAGAGTGCTGAGCATAACTCTTAGAACACAGGAGTCATTTCATACTAGTTGGTTGATTGATTGGTCTATTCCAATCCCTCACCAAAATATGAATAGCATCTTGACTTATGTCTCTTGCTTTGAATTTGCCTCTAGTGATTTATAATGTCTTTTACAGAAACCATAAGTGGTGAAGTAAATACAGTGCTAGGCCTGGTGTCAGGATCTTCTTGAATTCAAATCTGGCCTCAGATAGTTACTAGCTGTGTGACTCTGGGCAAGTCACTTAATCCTATTTGCCTCAGTTTCCTCATCTGTAAAATAAGCTGGAAGAGGAAATAGCAAACCGCTCTAGTATCTTTGCCAAGAAAACCCCAAATGGGGTCTCATAGAGTTAGACACAAATAAAAAATGACTTCACAACATTGAGACCACTCCTTTGGGGTGACTCAGTGGATAGAGAGCTAGGCCTGGAAACAGGAGATCCCGGTTTAAATTTGGTCTTAGACACTCCTTAGCTGTTTTTTTTTTTCTTTCATCATCACAACAGGGCCTGCTATTTATTCCTTTTCCAAAATATTACAGTTGAAACCCAGATGGGAGATTGGTCTTAGCAATTAGAAAAAGTCACAAGTTTATTTATTTATTTAAATTTTATTTTATTTAAATTTTTTCCCATGGTTCCATGATTCATGTTCTCTTCCTCCCCTCTCCCAGAGCTGAAAAGCAATTCCACTGGATTATACATATATTATAACTCAAAACCTATGTTATTCATTAAAAGTCACAAGTTTAGTTTGGCCATTAAAAATGATTTACAGATGAAAAATGAGACAAAACAAAAACTTCCTAGTGACCCTAGCAAGTCACTGAATTCCAGTTGCCTAGACCACAGCACTCTTCTGCCTTGGAACTGATACTTAAAATCTATTTTAAGACAGAAAGTAAAGATTACAAAAAGAAGTGACAAAGTGAAAGGACAGGGCTGGTGGGTGGGTTCAGTAATGGAGGAGGGGTGAAAGAGAGAGATAGAGATAGAGACACGGTGACAGAAAGAGACACAGAGAGGGAGAGATTGAGATGCCAAGACACAGACTGATAGAGAGAAAGATGATAGAGGGGGTCAGCATCATCTGCTTGTAGAAGAGCTGGATGGATTTTGGGGAATGAAGGCTTATGGCATAAAGTGAAAGATAATTATTTACACATATTTTTAAGTCATAAAAATCCCGGTGAGAACTATGTTACATGGCTCTCTGGTTATCAATATCAAGTAAGGTATAAAATGGAAGATGAAGGGGATTAGCAATTATTAAATGCCAATTATGGGCTATGCAGGAAGCTAAGTGCTTTACAAATATTATTCTGTTTGGTTCTCACAACAACTCTGTGAGGAACGTGTTGTTTTCATCCCCATTTTACAGTTGAGGAAAGTGAGGCAGATAGAGGTTAAGTGACTTGCTGAGGGTCATACAGCCACCACTGGCAGAGAGGAATACACTCTCCAAAGATGTTCCCCACTGTCATGAAGAATATCCAGTGCTTTGCTACTAAAAGCAATGCAATGATCCAGAACAATTCCTAGGGATTTATGAGAAAGAATGGTATCCACACTGAGAGAAAGAACTGTGGGAGCAGAAATTCAGAAGAAAATATATGATTTATCATTTGCTTATTTGGGTATATGATTCGGGGTTTTGGTTTTAAAAGATTACTCTGTTACAAAAGTTACTCTATTACGAAAATTGGTTTTAAAAGATTACAAAAAATACAGAAATATGTTTTGAGTGATAATATATGTATAACCCAGTGGAATTGCTTGTCAGCTCTGGGAGGAGGGAGGGAAGAGGGGAGGGAGAGAACATGAATCATGGAACCATGGAAAAATATTAAAAATAAATAAAAATTATATTAAAAAAAGAATGTCCAATCCTGAATTCAAATGGACATGGAATTCTCTAGTGATGGTGAGGTGTCCTCCAAGCTCTGGTTCACAGATGGCATTGTTAAAAGAACAAAAGTATGAAAGCCTAAGAAAAATGAGTAAAATTCTCCTGTCTGGTACTCACCCAACCTCCTCAAAATGCATTCAGGGGAAAAGAGAGAAAGCAGAGCTACACTCAAAATATAGCCTCCCTACGTTAGCATAAACATGTAAATGGGATGTTGGGATTTAGAGTCCCGGGGAGCACAATTCTAATTACAGTGTGGATTGTCATCAAGCTTCAGAACACTGCAAAGCCTCCTAAAGATAACAGTCTCTCAAAGGAGTCTTGCCTCACCTTCAAACAGGAAAACCCAAGTAGATGAAGAAGGGCTGTCTCCTGAATGAAAGCATTGGTCCAACAGTACATATACCTTGGATAGACACTGCTCCTGGATAATGAACTGAGCCCAGTAATGAGCAGAAGAAAGGAACGGATCTCAACGCACTTAGGAATTTGTGTGGTGTTTGATCCCAGATTTCTCCCTGAAACAAAACCCTGTTTTAAAGACACCACTATTACTGATGAATAATAGAATTAGAAGGGAGGGCTGTGATTTATGGAACACTGAAATCTCTGAGGAATCAAAATTTCAGTTCACTCAGAGAGGAATGGCGTAGGTGCAAATATGCTTTGGTTTATTTCAGGAGAAAAAGGCATGTGATGGAAGAGGAAGTGAGTTGGGCACATAGAAACTGATAACAAAGGGTTTGTATGTTCCACTGGTATCTGCAAAACATCAGGAGATCTTGAGGAGGCCTTCCTCATCTTTGGGCTTTGAGGACATGGATAAGAGATTCATAGGAGGAAAAGATTTGGGTGGGCTGTGTGTGATGAATGGGGAAAGAATCCTCAGGGACTAGCCTGGAAAGAGACCTGGATGAGGCTCAAAGAGTTGGGATGCTTCCTCTTCTTGGGAGCTGGGGGACCGTGGGCAAAGTACTTCACCCCTCCTCTCTTAATCTCTTCATCTATCCGTGAGGTAGTTCCCCCGATTTGGGCAGTATCCATTCCTCATTGTCTTGGCTTTTCCCAGTGGATTGCCAGTCTAATTTCTTTTGAATGGCAATGGCTTTCATTGAAAAGACCCTGGCCCGGTCTGGGGCTGGATGCTATCAGTACAAGCTCATCTGCAAGCAGATGCCACCTCAAACATCTCCTATGGCAGCGGCCAGGACCTTGGTGAACTTGTTTCTCCATTTTGTGCCAACCTGGCGTTGATAATTAGAGGTTCATTAAGCATGCTTATCTGTGATCGCTGCTATCAAGGAATCTCGTACGATCTTTGTGTGGGCAACACCTTCTTGGAAAGCTGCTTTCAGATGGAAAGGGCTGGGCTTCACAGTCCTTATCATAAGTTTTTAAATTTTTGATGGTTTACTCCTAGCAGTAAACATTTTTAAACACAAACCTGATATTATGTATCAACTTACTATTATTGTTAAAATTCTTACCTTCTGACTTAGAATAGATACTAAGTATAAGTTCCAAGGCAGAAGAGTAGTAAGGCTAGGCAGTTGGGGTTATGTGACTTGCCCAGGGTCACATAGCTAGGAAGTGTCTGAGGCCGTATTCGAACCCAGGACTGCTCATCTCTAGACTTGGTTCTTTATCAACTGAGTTACATAGTTGCTCCTGTACATGTCTTTTTTTTTTTTTTTAACTCTTACTTTTTATTTTAGAATTGATTCTGAATATTGGTTCCAAAGCAGAAGACTGGTAAGGGTTTGGCAATTGGGGATAAGTGACTTGCCCCAAATCACACAGCTAGAAAGTGTCTGAGGTCAAATTTGAATCCAGGACCTTCTGTCTCCGGGCCTGACTTTCTATCCACTGAGCCACCTAGATACCCCACTAAGACTGAATTATTCTAATTATTTGTTCTTCTGTTTAACCAGAGTATTTTCTATTTTTTGTAAATAGGCATCATTTATTCATGTTTTTATTTTTGTCAACTACGTGTAATAACAAATTTCCACATAAGGTTTCTGAAGTTATATAATCCAAATTGTTTTCTTCCCTCCCTGCCCTCCCTCTTCTTGGAGCTGGCAAGCAATTTGATCTGGGTTATATGTGTACTATCATATTCATCTATTTAATTTGTTACCTATTTTATTGACTTTTTGTCAGTCAGCAGGCAATTACTATTATTTTTAATCCCTTGCCTTCTGTCTAGAATCTATACTAAGTATTGGTTCCAAGGCAGAAGAGTAGTAGGGGCTAGGCAATTGTGGTTATGTGACTTGTCCAGGGTCTCAAAGCTAGGAAGTGTCTGAGGTTACATTTGGACCCAGGACATCTCATCTCCAGGCCTGGATCTCTATCCACTGAGCCACTCAGTTGCACCTGTGCCTTCCTTTTGATGACCCCTGATTTATCCTGTCTATATCTTGTTTGCGCATAGTTTTTGTGTTGTCACCCCAAAAGAATGTACGCTCCTCCAGGGCAAAAACTGTTTTTTTTTTGGCTTTTCTTTGTATACTTGGGACTTAGCACCAAGTTTGGCACAGAGTAGGCACCTAGTAAATGCTTATTGATGGACTGACCAAAGGAAGTGACAGTCAGAATTGTGCTTTGGGACAATCACTTTGGCTGCTTCATGGGAGATGGGACAAGCCTTGAGGCAGAAAGACTCATGAGGAGTTTTTGCCAATTATCCAGGTGTGAGAAGTGAATGGTTTTGGTGTCTGAACTAGGACAGTGGCCGCATCACAGTGGAGTAGACACTCAAAGGGCGACATGGAGGTAGAAACGAGATTTGATATCTGATTGGATATGTGAACCAAATGAGAGTGAGATGTGAGCCTCAGTGCCTGGAAGGATGGCTGTGCTCTGGAAAAGGGGCACATTTTTGGCATGTGGTAGGAACAATATCTACCAGGTGGGCTAGGCTAGTTTTTCCTTTTAAAAATATTGAAATGGAGGGCAGCAAGGTGGCTCAGTGGAGAGAGAGCCAACTTCAGAGGTCCTGGGTGCAAATCTGGCCTCAGATACTTCCTAGCTGTGTGACCCTGGACAAGTCACTTAACCCCCATTGCCTATCCCTTACTGTTGTTCTGCCTTGGAGCCAATACACAGTACTGATTCTAAGATGGAAAGTAAGGGCTAAAAAAAGCATTGAAATTATCCTTGAGATTTAATTGACTCAGAGGACTGAGATTCTAGATATAAATGCAGCTTCCCAGGGGCTTAAGTTAAAAAAATCGGTGAGTGAGGAAATAGGAGCTTCTTCCTCAGACTTCTGATTGACAGACCAGGATGACCCTCAAAGAAGCAGGAGAATTATATGATGAACTGAATCGATGCTGTATCCTGGCTAAGTATCCTTTCTCTGCTATGGATGATGAAGCCCCCTTTTTGTTCACTGTTAGATGTCCTATAGGTATGTGCTTTTGTTCTAATCTTGAACCTGAACTATTAGTCTGGTCTGAGTGAGGCTTGGCGTGTTACAGGGAGAAAGATAATTTAATGAACTCTGACAAATAGCAATTCATTCACCCTTGCTCTTCTGGTATGACTTATTTAGACTCCTGAAAATGAAAGGGTGGGGTTTTTATTTACTGACCATTGTGCCCTACAGAACTGATCCACTTTTCCTTCCCCTACTTCAGCTCGCCCCATCTGTCTGCCTTGAAGGGTTCAAAGCCAGGGGAGGTCAGTGGTGAGAGGAGGCATAGGGGAGAGTATTAAGCAATAATGGATTTAGGGGGTCGGTGTCATTGTACTAAAGACAAACCCAGGGGCAGCCAGACCTGGAGACAGGAGGTCCTGGGTTCAAATCTGACCTCAGATACTTCCTAGCTGTGAGATCTTGGGCAAGCCACTTGACTTCACTTGCCTAGCCCTTACTGCTCTGCTGCCTTGATTCTAAAATAGAAGGTAAGGGTTTAAAAAAAAAAGGCAAGCTCATGAATGGCTATCATTAGAAAGGTGGGATGACCAACCCCTACTTGAGAGGTTGTTGCCTAGAATTATATGATTTTTAAGGCTGGTAACAATTTTTTTTTTTAAATTTGAACCCTTCCCTTCCCTCTGAGAATCACTACTATGTACTGGTTTCAAGGCAGAGGAGCAGTAAGGGCTAGGCAATGAGGTTGAGTGACTTGCCCAGGATTACACAGCTAGGAAGTATCTGAGGTCAAATTTGAACTCAGGACTTCTTGCCTCTAGTTCTGGCTCTCTACCCACTGAGCCACCTACCTTCCCCCACAGGACCAATAGTTTTGATCTCTGCTCCTCTCCTCTCCTGTTCTCCTCTCCTTCCTACCTTTCCTTCAAGCTTTAGATAAGTTGAGCCAGATCCCAACCCCCGTTCTTCAGCCCAGTCATTTGTCCTTTAGCCGTCTCCTTATCCTCCCTGCCAAGTCAGAGTCCAGACGTCATTTTCTAATGGGTGGTTTGGAGAATGATGTGGGAAGTGGGGGTAAGTGATGGTGGCGGGAGACAGATGGGAGAAGGTCCAAGGAGGGTAGGTTTGTTTTTATGTAGGGATAAATCTCCCCTTTCCTACAGGAAAGATCTTCTGGCTGACAGCATGTCAAGGTATCTTGCCCTTGGGTGGAGGTGGGTAAGAATGAGAAGTCCTTTTAAGAATCTGCCAGGATGTTGGTGAGTTTGGGATAAGGTGGGTCCCTGAAACTGGATGAGCTCAGTCCGGAAATCTGGTGTTTTTGTGATGTCATCTGAGGCAAGCAATTAGAGCTTCTATTAGAATTAAGATAATTATAAGTCATAGCTCTCAGCTGGCTAATAGTGCTGGAAGTCATAAGGGATGCTGGGCTCAGGGATACTGCCACTGCCATCTGCCTGGGATTGAGAGGGGACTGGAGCTGGACCACAGGCTCACGGTTCGTCTCCAGCCACTTCAGAGAGTCAGGTCGGTGTCTCCCTTAAAAGAAGTCATGGGGGGAGGGTGGTGTTGGGAGGAGGAGGGTGTGGGATGGGGAAGAAAGCATATTCCTGTGGTAGTGAGGGTGCTGTTTAGTGTTTAGAATGGTCTTTTCTACCCCAGAAGAAGCCAAAGTTGGATCATTCCTTAATTTGGTGAGAGCCTGTGTAGATGGCCTATTCAGGACACAGGTCGTCTACACAGTGCATCTGTGCAGAAGGTAAAGTAGCTGAGTGATTTGGAGATCTAAAAATTCAAGACCTTACTGGGAGTGGGACATCGGGACCTTCTAGGGACTGATCAGGAGTTTGTTTGGGGAAGGTGCAGAGGAGATGGGGGAGAGGGATAAGTATTTATGTATCCCCTGCTACGTGCCAGGTACAATGGGTGCTAAGCCATTTGCAAAGATTATCTCCTTTGATAACAGGGAGCTATGGGAGGTAGGTGATGTTACTAGCTCTGTTTTATAGTGAAGAAACTGAGGCAGGCAGATGTCAAATGACTTGTCCAGGGTCACAGAGCTAAGTGTCAGAAGCTCATGTATTTGGACTATTTTGTATTTAGACTCAGACCTTTCTGACTCTGGAACCAGTAATCCCACCTAGCTGCCTCCCTTTGAGAGTCCCAGGTCTGATGGTGGAAATAGCTCTGTCTTTAAGGAGTTCCCAATCAGGAAGAAAAAAACATAGTCCTTGTCCTCAGGGATCTCTCAGTCTAATGGGGGAGAGAAGATGGAGGACAGTCAGAGATACAGAGATAGAGGCTGAAAAACAGATGCAGAGGATATAGTGTCAATAATCTATTGAGTGGAGTAAGATGAGATGGATCAGGGCAGCTAGTTGGCTCAGTGGATCGAGGTCCTGGGTTCAAATCTAAGCTCAGACACTTTCTAGCTGTGTGACCCTGGGCAAGTCACTTAACCTCCATTGCCTAGCCCTGATCACTCTTCTGCCTTGGAATTGATACTTAATATTGATTCTAAGACAGAAAGTGTTGATTCTAAGGTTTTTAAAGAATCCATATTGATCTAGACTGGCTTCCTGAGGAAGGCTTTTGTTTTTGTTTTTGTTTTTTTCCCACCAAGGTGAGGAAGGACAGAGATGAGGTGGATGGAGTCAATGGGATGGAGGGAGGGTGTCTAACCTAGAGGAGGCCTGGAATGAGGAGAAGGCAGATCACCAGAGGAAGAGCCAGTTCTGGTATATTTGTGAAACTGGGCTTCCCTCTCTTTTCAAATTCTCCTCTGTTCCCTGTCTCTCAGAGGGCCACATTACCCACCCTACTGGTCCTTTAACTTTTCCTTCCCACTTTTCTTCTCTCCCAAGATTGTCTTCTGACTCAGACCCTCGAGATCAGCCTCCAGGGAACATGCCTGACACCCCGATAGAAGACTCTATCTTCCATATCATCCACTGCTACCACCTTTATGCTGCCAGGGAGGGAGATGTGGACACCTTGAGCCTGGATGAGCTCAATGCCCTGCTCACAGAAAACACGCCTCGATTCATGAAGGGGCTGGTATGGATGGGGAGATGTGCTCAGATCCCTAGGGGTGAGGGGAAGGGTGCATCCAGAATGGGACCTCCAGGAGAGTTCTGGAGACAAGAAGAAAGATTACCTGGGAGGGCTGTGGGGAGAGCTAGGTGTGAATAGGGAGTGGTTGGGACAATGAAATTATTTTTTATAAGAGATCCAAACTGGATGAGCATAAACTGTGAATATATGCCCCAGTCCTTGTTTTTTGTTTTTAAGCTTAAATCTTAGAACCAATACAGAGCTTTGATTGTAAGGGCTAGGCGGTTGGAGTCAAGTGACTTGCCCAGGGCCACATAGCTAGGAATTGTTTGAGGCTAAATTTGAACCCCAGACCTCCTGTCTCTCCACTGGGCAATTTAGCTGCCCCTAGTCCTACTCTTGACTCTTAAACCTGAGCAGGCTCTTTATCCTGACCCTAATCCTACACCAAATCCTGCCTCTCTTCATCCCCACCCTTAATCCCAAATCTAAACATTTTTCTTGTCCTTGCTCCAGGCCCAACCTTGTTGGCAGGTCTGAAATCCCTTCCCTTTCCTGATTCTGATTCCAACCCAAACTCTACCCTCCTTTTGGAACCTCCAAATCTCTTAATCAGTTTCCTAGCCAGTCTCTAAAATCTGCCAAGTTTAAAAATCTTTCCTTAAAGGAGAAAGGAATATGAGAGCAACCGGGATAAGAATGGGAAAGGAATAGGAAATCATTTTTTCCTCTCTGCTCCTAGAGTTCCCTGGAAAGCTGACATTCCTTTCGGAGGGTCTGAGGAGGGAGAAAATTGGTTTAGGGATATTCTTACCATTTCTGAGCTTGGAGGCAGGCCTGGCTTCCTTCCTCTCCTCTCTCTCTCCTTTGAAGCAGCCACCTCTTAAAGCTAGGAATGCAGACTACCCTTATAGGCTACTTACCACCTATAAAAGTCTTCAGAACCCCATTGCTATGGAATTCAGAAACAAATTCCAATCTCCAATTCCTTGAGGCTCCTTCCACTCTTAATCTGTCAGTAAACCAAATCCAGCTCAGCTTCTTAATTATGCTAATTATCAGGTTCTTCAGGAACTGCCTGGAGTGTGCTGGTTCCTCCAGTATGTTCATATGGTTTCCTGACCTTCTACCCACTGCCCAGAGGCTTTTAGAAGTCAACTAACCTTTCTATTGGTGTTCCTCCCGGAAAACTGTTTCCTTTACCTTTCATCCTCCATTTTAAGCCCCTTTCCCTTAATTTCAGACAAAAAGAAAGTGGACTCCCAGACTGACTGGGAGTTCTAGCTCTGAGTCCTGGAGGTAGACTAATTATATAGGGCTTACAAACATTCTCTCATTAGATCCTCACAACAATCCTGAGAGGTAGGTGCTATTATTTTCCTTATTTTACGAATGAGGAAAGATTTGCTGAGGGTAGCACAGCTAGACGTGAATTCAAATTTTGTCTCAGACACTTACTAGCTGTTTGACCCTGGATAAGTCACTTGTCCCTCTTTACCTCAATTTCTTCATCTGTAAAATGAGCTGGAGAAAGGAATGGCAGAGCACTCAAGTATCTTTGCCAGGAAAATCCCAAACGGGGTCATGAAGAGTCACATATGACTGAAATATCTGAACAACAGCCACTTTTCTACAGGCAAGGAAGTTCCTTTACCTCCAGGCTGGTTCTTATCATTTAAGTGACAAGTTGTTCATGAGGCTGTTTTAGATGATCTCTGTCTAGATCTGTGTATAAGTATAGAGACACAGAAATAGACAGACATATGACTATGAAGTATGGCACCGAGATGACAGAATGATAAGAGATCAGAGGAGGTGAATTTGAAGGGTGGCATTAGGAGTAGGGGATAATTACGTAATTGGATCAGAGAGTAAGATAGAGAGCGGTAGAAGTCCTTCTTTAAGAGTGAGTTTGGGGTGGGGTGAAAGGAAGCCATCAAGTTCTTCTCTAATTAGACTAGGTTAGACTTTCTGGAGGTGCCAGAAGTGTAGGAGTTGAGGGGAATCCCTTGCCAAATAACCAAAAGGAAGGAGATCACTTGCCAAGTACGGAGAGGAGCATAGAGGGCATATTTCTCCATCACAGGACCTTATTATTAAGCTCTAGGGGTTTATCTGTCATCGCACCCCTCTTTCTTCCTAATAGGTTTTTCTCCTGACTCTTCAGGGCTAAACTCCTTGACATACCTTCTTGTCATCCTGTTATTTGTCTTCCTCTTGTCAGTCTTAGGTCTTAAGGTATCAAGATCAGGCTTGGCTTTTAAGGTCCGTTGCTGTTACTGTTCATTCGTTTCAGTGGTGTCTGACTCTTCATGACCTCATTTTTGGGACATTTTCTTGGCAAAGATACTGGAGTGATTTACCATTTCCTTCTCTAGCTCATTTTATAGGTGCGGAAACTGAGGCAAACAGTGTTAAATGACTTGCCCAGGGTCACGTAGCTAGTAAGAGTCTGAGGCCAAATTTGAACTCAAGTCTTCCTGACTTCAGGCCTGGCATCTTATCTACTGTGCCACCTAGCTGCCCCCTATCTACCCTATTCTAATTCTATATTTTAGGATCCTAGATTTAAAAGTTAGAGAGACTCTCCTCATTGTACAGGTGAAGTTAAATGATTTGCCCAAGGTCACACCAATACTAAATGTCTAAGAGGAGATTTGAACCTAGATCATCCTGGCTCCATTTTTAATACTTTATCTACTAGATGACCATCAACCTTGTCTCCCTTTATTTCCTAGTATATTCCTTCTCTCTTTAGGACTGTTAGGTGACCAGTGGATAGAGTATTGGACTTGTAGTCAGTCAGACTCATCTTTGTGAGTTCAAAACCAGTCTCAGATCTTTACTAGCTGTGTGTTCCTGGGCAACTCATTTAATCCTGTTTGCCTCAGTTGCTTCATCCCTAAAATGAGCTGGAGAAGGAAATGGCAAACTATTCTAGTATCTTTGCCATGAAATCTCCAAATGGGATCATAAGGAGTCAGATGCAATTGAACAACAACATCCCAACTTCAGATTTAGTATCCTGTTGACTAGGCCAAGATGCCTCTACACAATCAGCATTATTTCCCTTTGCTCCCTAGTATGCTCCCTCCACTCTGTCTGGGCCCATCTTTTCACTGTTATCTGCAGTCATGGGGATCATTCCCAGCCTCTGCCCCCTCTTTCTATTGTTCCCCTCATTTGAAATAGTCTGCCTCCTCTAAAGCCTCCAGGGTTCAACTCAAATCCTAGCCCCCTATAGAAAGCCTTTCTGGATTGCCTCAACTCTCAGCCAGCAAGTCCTTCTCTAACTCCTTTTATGTACATCTGGATACACTAAATACAGCTCATTAACTAAAACATTTCACATACAGGGGTCTTCTGGGAGTCTTTTGTCCTTTCCTGTAAATGCTTCTTTTCTATAATTTAGAACTGTGTGCTACATTCTTTCTTATTTTATTTTTTACACGAGAGAGGAGTTTTTCTTTAATATTATGTAAAGGTATTTCAACACAAGGAGTCAACTCCAAACACTTCCTTCCTTCCTTCCTTCCTTCCTTCCTTCCTTCCTTCCTTCCTTCCTTCCTTCCTTCCTTCCTTCCTTCCTTCCTTCC
>NC_058133.1:170062109-170072449 GCF_016433145.1 Gracilinanus agilis
CTTTTTCTTTCCCAAGGCAGAAGAACAAAAAGACCTGAATCTGGCTCCTGGTTCTAACAGTTACTATTGTGTATCCCAGACCTTAGCCTAGTGCCTCAAACAATAATTGATTGGCCTGAGGAAAGCTGCTTAGGCCAGTGATGGGCAAACTTTTTAAAGAAGGGGCCAAAGGAAAGGAAATGCTCCTCTGTCAGTCTGTTTCTAAGGCAACTCTTTCAAAGTTTTCTTGTATTGTATCCTACTCATTGTATTTGTCAGATTAGGAATAATGTCCCACAGCCAGATAGAACATTTCAGGGGGCCACATCTGGCCTACTGTAGTTTCCCCATTACTGGCTTAGACCCACTGAGCCACATTTTCCTCCTCCATAAAAAAAAGGATAATGAGACTTGTCCTACCTACCTTTATTGTGGGGGGCTAGATATTAACCCTTGGTCTAGGGAGGGTGCCCTTTCAAGATTGACAGACTTGGGTTGAAACCCTTTAAAGAAAGAGATTTATTTAGGTTGAAGGGTCGGGAGGCAGCATGCAGGACCGACTGCCTCCTCAAACAGAGAAAAGTTCAGGATTTTTATATTCTAATGGGATGGGGCCTGTGTGACTTGGACAGGGAAGATGGAGAGTGGGATGAACAATGGGAACAAACAAGGTGGGCAGTCTAGGGGGAATAGATAACAGAATAGATGCCTTTGGCTCTGGGGGCTTAAACAGAAGCATACATTGTTTATGACATCCTGATCATAAAGGTGGGTCTGTTACCTATCTTGAGAAACCTAGGGATGTTGGAGATCATAAGTGATGTTTGAGATGTTAAGGATCAGAAAGGTGGGTAAGTTATCTTGAGAAACCTAGTGTGTTTGGGATGTAAACAAGAAGTATCCTCATATACTCAGACCCTTATATTCAGGTGAGTGTAAATTCAGCCAAAGCTTAGAAGTGGAGGATCCAAATGAATGTTCAGCTGCCAGCCCTGCAAGGTGGATTCCTCATGTAATCTTTGACCTTTGGTTTCTTTAGGAATTTGGGGTGTAGGAGTGGGGTGGAGCCCATCATGCCTTTATGGACTATTGTGAAGAGAGCCTGATAGACAGTGGGAGCCATGTCAGGCTTTATGGTGACAATTCTGGTTAATCAGCCACTCCTGCCTCTCTGCTCCAGGGCCGGACTCAGCCTGAATATTTGAAGCAGCTGTTCGAAGTGGCCGACAAGAACAAAGACAACCAGATCTCCTTTGATGAATTTATCTACATCCTGGGAAAGATGATGAAGGATTACCACCTGCAGTACCACCGGCAGCTCTGTGCCCACTACTGCCAGGCAAATGGCCTCTACTGAAGGATGCAGCAAATTCTCCTGACTCCCTCCCTGCCATGATGGCCCTGGCCATCCCAGGACCTGTGGCTTCCTGGCCTTGGGAGATGCCAGGAGCCCCACTGGGGTTGACTGACCTTTTTTTTAGAGCCATTGGACCACCTGCAAGCTACTTTACATTTCTGAAAAAGAGGTTTCCTTCTTGGTAAAATGGAGATAATAATAATTGCAATGCCAGCCTCATGGGATTGTTATGAGAAATTCTGCAATCCTGAGAGGTTACATGTGTGAGAATATTTTTTAGTTAGGGACCAGGCCTGGGCTCGGGGAGATATTTCAGCTTGGAAATCAAAAACCAGCTAAAAATGGAACTAGACATTGTTTTTTTGCAGGGAGGTTGGGTGAGGATATGGGGGGGTAGGAGTGGGGAAAGGCTCTGCTATTTGTTGTGGGCCAGTCCTTTAACCTATGAAAACCTTAGTTTCCTCATCTGTAAAGTGACAATAATAATATTTGCACTACCTACCTCACAGGGTTGTTTTGGGGAGAGCACTTTGAGAGCTCTAGTTATTTTTATTTCTACACTGATGCTAGGGGAGTAAAAAAAGTTACTTCAGGACTGTCTTTGGGGTTCACTACTAATTGATCCTCAAATGAGGATTGCTAAAAGAAAAACTCAATCAAAGAAAAATTGATCCTTTTAAAAACTTTATTAAAGAGAAAACAACCAGAGTTATCCTGGCTGAAATTAACTACCTTTTCTGTCTCCTCTGATTCAAAGTTTTCTCCTAGGCCTGGTATTGGTCCTTATATAGATGAATCTCGTGCCTGGAAGTAGGGAAGCGTGGTCTCCCCAAGCATGGGATTGGTCCTTTCAAGACCAATGGGGCATGCTGGGGAATGTAGTTTCCCCAGCCACAATACTTCAAAATACCACAATCCTGAATGCTCACCTGTGGGTAGAACTTGGGCCTTAGGGAAGCTTGAGAAACAGGAAGATAGATTTTCTTGGCCTCTGGAAACTCAGTCTGATGGAGGAAACCTCCCCTAAGGGAACCTCTACTCTGATGGAGGAGATCTCTGTCCTAGGGGCTCCTACAAATAGTCTGATGGAGGAGACTTTTTTGGCTATCATGGTTTCATCTTGCTAACTCATGATGAGCTTGCAGTCTCCTGATGCCCATGGATTTTTTTTTAAATTAAAAAACCAAACAAAACCAAACACCTTACCTTCTATCTTAGAATCACTACTGTGTAATGGTTCCAAGGTAGAAGAGCCAGATTTGAACCCAAGATGTCCCATCTCCAGGCCTGGCTCTCTTGCCACTGAACCACTTAGCTGCCTTCAATCATTTAACTTCTGATTTCCTGACAAAAGCTCTCACTGGAGAAGCAAATGACAAACGACTCCAGTATCCTTGCCAAGAAAACCCAATGGATGACTATGGTCCATGGCATCAAGAAGAGTCAGACCAGACTGAATAAGTCTGACATAGGATGAGAAATTGAAGAGATAGGTCCTTTGTTTCCAAATCCAGAACTCTTCTCATGGAGAGATGCTGCCTCGATGGGTGCATCTTGTATTTTTTTTTAACTTGTGAGTCACCCAGGCTCAGTGTGAGGGGAGGTAATCTTTGTTTTAAATAAAGGATAATTAGGGAAGATGACTAAAATTCCCAGACTTTAGATTAGAAAGGGGGGAACAGAAGAGACTCCCAGGAGTGCTTTGTGTCCTAGGTACACAAAGGCCATTCAGTAAGATAAAAAGCCCGGAGAAGGGAAGGGGCAGGACAGGAGTAGGGAGAAGAGGTCACTCAGTGTAGATTTAGTTATGCAAAGAATCACCATCATCCCTGAATCACAGAAGTTTGAAGGTGGAAGGAACTTCAGCACCATTCATGCCAAAAGGAATCCTTCATGGAGGCTGACCTGATAAAGTAATTTTCTATAATTTAATCCCAGCTTGAAGGCTGCCAATAAGGCAATTTCTGACCCTGCCAGAGTCAAGCTCTTTTTTTCAATTTAGAGCCAGCTAGTTAGTACAGTGGGATAGCTAGGTTGGGTAAAGGAGAAGTGCTGGGCACTGGAGTCAGGAAGGCTCATCTTCCTGAGTTCAAATGGAACCTTGGGCAAGTCACTTAACCCTATTTGCTTCAGTTTCCTCTTGTAAGAATGCAATGCAAAGCTAGACATTTTGGAACCAGGAGAGTTAGAACATAGAAGAGGAGGATTCAGTGACAGTTGGCAGGAGCAAGGACTTCTGGGACTGAAGAGCCAACTGAATCAGCTTTGGGGGTTTTTAGCGGAGGTGGGAGGAGGTTGTTTTTGGCTGTGACCCTCAAAGTGAACTTAGGAGGTTTTCCTCAGACTTACAAAGATTTACTATTTCTTCTGATTCATACTGGTTCCTGAAGTACACTGGAATATTCAACAACAGATTCATCAGTGTTGGGAAGGGGGTCTGGACTTCTGTTGGGGAGCCGACCCCTGGACCCCATTTTGCCTTGGGCTTTGCCCCTCAATATTCCCTCTGAGTTTTAATAACGAATCTTAGATATAGGAAAACTATCTGGGGATTTGGGTCAGAGAAGCTGTGATAGGGGAACACAGAGTATTTCTGTGGGTACCTTAACAGTCACGGACTGAGGGGACTCAGGGAATCACCTTTGCACTCTCTTCCCAGTGAACCCCCCATTTCCAATTCCTGTGCTACCAGTTCCCTAAAATAAACCCCTTTACTTTCTTTTGCCAGATCAGTGTGTATTTTGTCAGTGGGAGGCAGTGTGAAGGGAGTCGAAGGATTGTTAAATATTTATCAGCAAACCCCCTTTTCTGGAGTGTTTGACATTGTCAACAATCCTGTTCTCTGAATGCTGTCTCAATTTTTGTGACTTTGCTCTTTTCTGGTTGTCTGCCTATTTGACTGGCTGCTCCTTCTCAGTCACTCTTCTTGGTTTTTCAGCTCTGTCATTCGTATTAATTATGTGACTCTCTTCTCCCTTCTTTCACTTTCTCTCTTGATGACTTTGTCAGCTCTCAAAAGTATGATGATCACCTCCTGAGCTACATGACCAGTCCCTGTATCTTGTATTTTCCTGGAATTCCAGTTCCTCTTCCCCAACTGCTTATTAGACCATAGAACAGGTATCTTAAACTAAATATGTCCAAAACTCAACTTTTATTTTTATTCCTGAATCCACTCCCTTCCAAATTTCTGTGCCTCTTGAGAGTGCCACTATCCTTGTGATCACTCAGGTTCACAACCATAATGCCACCTTGGACACTTCATGGTCCTTGGTCCCATATATTCAAATTGTTGCCAAGCTGTTTCTCCCACATCTATTTCTTTCTACTCACATAGCCCTCACCCTCAGTTTTTAGGTTCTTATCACATCTCACTCAAATTATTTATTTTTTAATAGAAATTTTTTATTTAAAAAAATTTTCCATGGTTACATGATTCATGTTTTTACTTTCCCTTCACCCCCTCAAGCTCTCCCCCCACCCCATAGCTAATGTGCATTTCCACTGGTTTTAACATGTGTCATCAATCAAGACTTATTTACATATTATTGATAGTTGCATTGGTGTGGCCGTTTCCAGTCTACATCCCCAATCATGTCCACATCAACCCATGTGTTCAAGCAGTTGTTTTTCTTCTGTGTTTCCTCTCCTGTAGTTCTTCCTCTGGATGTGGGTAGCGTTCTTTTCCATAAATCCCTCAGAATTGTCCTGGGTCATTGCATTGCTGGTAGTTCAGAAGTCCATTAAATTCTATTTTAATACAGTGTATCAGTCTCTGTGTACAATGTTCTCCTCGTTCTGCTTCTTTAACTCTGCATCAATTCCTGGAGGTCTTTCCAGTTTACATGGAATTCCTCCAGTTTATTATTCCTTTGAGCACAGTAGTATTCTATCACCAACATATACCACAATTTGTTCAGCCATTCCCCAATTGAAGGTCATATCCTCACTTTCCAGTTTTTTTGCCACCCTAAAGAGTGCAGCTATAAATATTTTTGTACAAGTGTGTTTATCTATGATCTCTTTGGGGTACAAACCCAGCAATGCTATGGCTGGATCAAAGGGCAGGTAGTCTTTTAGAGCTCTTTGGGCATAATTCCAAATTGCTATCCAGAATGGTTGGATCAGTTCACAACTCCACCAGCTGTGGATTATTTTTATAGTCTCCTAATTGTTCTTCCTGCCTCAAAGTATCTCAAAATCATCCTCCACAAGCAGATTTGTGAAAAAACTCACAAAAATTTCAGATTTCAGAAAAATCTAGACTTACATGAACTGATGCAAAGTAAAGTGAGTAGAACCAAAAGAACATGACACACAATGTACACAGCAATATTTATTGATGAACAATTGTGAATGAAGTAGTTATTCTCAGCAATGCAGTGCTCTGAGGCAATCCCAGAGACTCATGTTGAAAAATGCCATCTGTCTTCCAAGAAAGAACTGATGGAGTCTGAATGCAGACTGAAATATGCTATCTTTCATTTTCTTTCTTTTTTTTTTATTTGAGATCTCTTCCACAAAATGACTAATAGGAAAAATGTTTTACATGATTATACATATAAAATCAATATCAAATTGCTTAATGTCTTTGGGAGGAAAGAAGGAGGAGGGTGACAGAGGAAGTGATGGAAGGACGATCAGAAGAAGGGAGAGAATTTGGAACTTATACCTTAAAAAGTATGTTAAAATAGCTTTTACATGTAATAGGGAGAAAATAAAATATTATTTTAAAAAATTAAAATTATTCTCCAGAAAGTGACCACATTGCTTTTCCTAAAGCACAGATATGACCACATCATTCTCTTCCTCCATAAACTCTATGTGCTCCCTGTTATTTCTAAAATAAAATATAAATTCTTGAATTCAGCTTCTAAAGGTCTTGATAACTTGGCTCCAGTCCACCTTTCTGGTCTTATTTATATATCACTTATATTCAGACACATGATGATCAAGCCAATCTGTCCTCCTTACTCTTGTTCCTATATGAGATTTTATCTTCTGACCCATTGACTTTGTACTGTCACCATGCCTGTAATGTACTCTCCTCCCCCCACCCCCCATCTCTTAGAAATCTCTACTTTCCTTCAGGGCTCAGCTCAAATGCCACCTTCTACAGCAAGCCCTTTCTCAGCTTCTAGTGCCTGTCCTCCCCCTTTCAATTATCACTTAATCTCCACCCACCCCATATTCCTATATATGTACCTACTTAAATCCAGCCTCAGATACTTTCTAGTCCTGCGACCCTGGGCAAGTCACTTCATCCTGTTTGCCTCAGTTTCCTCATCTATAAAATGAGCTGGAGAAGAAAATGACAAACCTCTCCAGGGTCTTTGCCAAGAAAACCCCAAATGGATTCACAAACAGTTGGATCCAACTGAAATGAGTGAACGACGACAACAAAAATATACACATATCATCACTTTTACCACTAAATAGTGAGTTCTGTGGGGGCAAAAATTTGTTGTATCTCCAGCACTTAGCACAATGCCTAGTACCAGTAGGTCCTTAATAAATACTAGTTGACTTGATCTAACTTTCCTATGGGTCTCCTGATACATGTAGGGAATTAAATTAGACATCAGAACTCACCCCTTTCTAGGAAAAACAAGGTAACTTAAAAAGGAAAAGAAAAAAAAACACAATCTCAAAATATCTCCAAAGAAGGGTGACTCCCCAGAAGGAATTAAGCATTTGACGTTAACTGTTTAGGGTCTGGAGGACAGCAGACACATGTTATCCTATAAATAGATTGCAGTCCATCAAAATATCAGACAAATCATCTGGACTCAGGT
This sequence comes from Gracilinanus agilis, assembly GCF_016433145.1. NCBI lineage: Eukaryota > Metazoa > Chordata > Mammalia > Didelphimorphia > Didelphidae > Gracilinanus > Gracilinanus agilis. The sequence continues at coordinate 170,069,241 of NC_058133.1, forward strand.
CATAATAAGGTAAAACAGTCTAGGTCTGCTCAAAAGCTAAAGAAAAAAAAAATAACATAGATGAACTCCCATGGTATGTGCTAGGCAAAACATTATATTCTATGGGTGCAAAAGCCATAAAACTTATATTAGTTTCTATACTTGTAGTGGATATAGAAATGTCAGTACATAAACATTTAAGGGCAGTGAAGTGACTCAGTGGATAGAGCGCTGGACCTGGATTCAAGAAAATTCATCTTCCTGAGTTCAAATCTGGCTTCAGATATTTATTAGCTGTGTCACCTGGAAGTCACTTAACTCTGCTTTGCCTCTGTTTCTTTATTTGTAAAATGATCTGGAGAAGGGAATGGCAAATGACTCTAGTGTCTTTGCCCAAAAGACTCAAGTGGAGTCACAGGGATTTGGATATGACTGAAAAAATGACTAAAGAGCAGCATATAAATATTCACTCATGTAGACATTATCTCAAAGGAGGTGATCTGACTGGTAAAGGAAATATGCCAGGAAGTGATTATAGTGTAAAACAGTGGCTCCCAAACTTTTTTGGTCTACCGTATCCTTTCCAGAAAAAATATTACTTAGCACCCCCTGTCACATACTATCACCATCCCCTTACAGTTATTCATCACCCCCCAATGCACCTGTGGCCATCACCGCCCTCCTGGATCGCTGCAGCACCCACCAGGGGGTGGTGGCGCCCACTTTGGGAATCATTGGTCTAAAACAAAAGAAGAAATGCTAATTTTTCCCAATAAAGAGACTTCTGGATGGAGAAACTTTCCAGTGAGACCCTACAAATGCATAAGAGTCTCACTATATCTTAGGGGAGTTTCCAAAGCCTAGTACCTACCCCCTTTGGGTTGTTCCTCTAACTTGATCACATTTTTGCAGGTTATGTCCCTAGCAGGTATCTGTTACCTCAGGTTTTAGAGCTAATACTATGGGGCTATATTCCCAATATCATAGAGCTCTCACCAGTGGGTTTCCCAATAATAGTTAATTTTGAAAGACTGAAGAATTTCAATCAATCAACACAATGTCCAACCACAATTCAGAGGACTAATGATGAAGCATACTATCCACTTCCTGACACAGACGTGTCAGAGAGCAGAATGAGGTCTTTTTGGGATATAACTAATGTGGGCATCTATCTTAAGAGATGCTGCATATTTTATTTATTTACTAAAAGATTTTTATTTTGTCAGTTGCATGTAATGATTTTCCACATAAGTTTTCTGAAGTTAAAAGATCTAAATTGCCTCCCTCCCTTACTTAAGATGGTAAGCAATTTGATCTGGGTTATACATGTATTATCATGCAAAACATGTTTTCATGTTGTTTATTGTTGTAAGAGAATAATCATAAAAAACCCAAACCTCCAAACAAAAACCCAAATAAACTAACCTGAAAAATTATGTGCAATGATCTGCATTCTGACTGTAACAGTTCTTTCTCTGGAGGTTGATGATACTGCATATTTATTACAAAGGCTTTGTTTTTCTTTCCCTTGGTTTATTTGCTACCATCAAAGATATCTTTATATGTAAGTCCTTTTCCTGTTTCTCTGAGCTTTTAGGCATAGAGGTCCAAGAATGGTATAGCTCAGTGATGGGCAAACTTTTTAAAGAGGGGGCCAAAGTAAAGGAAATGCTCATCTGTCAGTCTGTTTCTAAGGCAACTCTTTCAAAGTTTCATTGTATTGTATCCTACTCATTGTATTCGTCAGATTAGGAATAATGTTGTGGGGCCAGATAGAACATTTCAGGGGCTGCATCTGGCCCGCACTTTGCCCATCACTGGTATAGCTAGGTCATAGGCTTTACGTAGTCACAGTTTAATAACTTCTTAGGCATAATTCCAATTTTCCTTCCAGAATGTTCAGACCAATTCACAGCTCTATCAACATCAAAGTGCTTTCCCCCACAAAGCTTCTCCAATATTGGTCATTTTACTTTTTTTTTTTGGCATATTTAGCAATCTGGGAACTTCGTGATTGCTTTAATTTGCAATTTTCTAATTATTAGCGATTTGGAGCATTTTTTCATGCAATTGCTTTTGTCTTAGATTTTTTCTTTTGAAAACAACCTATTCATATTCTTTGATTATTTATTGACTGAAGAATGACATAAGTTTGGTTCAGTTCCTTATATATTGTGGAAACATGATTGCATCAGATAAATTTGCTGTAATAATTTTCTTCCAGTTAACTATTTCTCTTTTGACTTTAACTATATTGGTTTTGTTTGTATAAAAACATTTTAATTCTATGAAATCAAAATTACCTACATTTAGCTTCTGCAATGCTCTCTATGGCTTATTTTGTCCCAACATTCTTTTTAATTCTTTTTTTTTTTTTTTTTTTGTCAATTAACAAGCATCTATATCTCAGGAGCAGATCTGTATTGGTAAGGGAGTTGTTCATCAAGCACTCTTTGACCAATGAAATTAGAGGTCTGATTTAAAAAAAACTAATTGTATCTATCTATCCTGTTCTTGGACTATGACACATTAGATGATTCTAAGTTCTCAAAGGCTATGACTATAAATCAATCTTATTAAACTGGAAAAGCTTCCAATGGTCCTTCAGAAAGACTGAATTTATTGTTTCTCACCAGTAGATGGCACCAGAAGATAGTTCTTCCCCTGTGACTATCTGGAGTGGTGGTAGTAGGGATGAGCACATTAGAGGGTTTCCCCAGGCACTTGAGAGATAAGAGACACATTGATTAAAGGGCACTTGCTTTTTTTTTTTTTTTTAGAATCAATACTGTGTATTGGTTCCAAGGCACAAGAGTGGTAAGAGCTAGTCAATGGCAGTTAAGTGACTTGCACAGGGTCACACAGCTAGGAAGTGTCTGAAGTCATATTTGAACCCAGGACCTCCCATCTCTAGACCTAGAACTCCATTTACTAAGCCACCTAGCTGCCCTCCATCACTTGCTCTTAATATGCATCAGTATCCTTTGCTTTTCCCAATTATCTCAGAAAAGCTGGAGGTCAAGTTTGGGAAGCTATTTTTACAATCTAGGAATAGGAGTGGGGCAAGTGGGTGACTCTGTGGCACTTACTGGTCTCTGTGTTTTGTTCAGGGGGTCAATGCAAGGCCAGGAGCCCTGGAAATCCTGATCATAGTATTTAGAGACCAGCTAGTTCAGCCTCTTCTTTAAAAAAAAAAGAAACAACTTCCTTCCTTCCTTCCTTCCTTCCTT
>NC_058133.1:170072720-170092202 GCF_016433145.1 Gracilinanus agilis
TCTTTCTTTCTTTCTTTCTTTCTTTCTTTCTTTCTTTCTTTCTTTCTTTCTTTCTTTCTTTCTTTCTTTCTTTCTTTCTTTCTTTCTTTCTTTCTTCTCTCTTATCTGTCCATTTATTTATTGATTCAACCTTTTCCTAAACTTTATTTTTAGTTACTATTTATTTTAAAATATATGATATATAATACATATGGTTTATTATAAATGTATAATTGTAATAAATATACTTATCTCAGAGAAACAAATTCTCAGATTATCTATATTGAAATAATAGATCTCATTTTTTTCTTTTTTCCCCTTGTAACAATAAAAGGGCCCCCACCCCAATCGATGTTGGTAGAAGGGGGGGGAGAGAGAAAGAGAGAGAGAGAGAGAGACAGAGAGACAGAGAGAGACAGAGAGACAGAGAGAGACAGAGACAGAGAGAGAGAGAGAGAGAGAGAGAGAGAGAGAGAGAGAGAGAGAGAGAGAGAGAGGACTCTCCTCCAACACTCCCCTGGGGCTGAATATACACTGGGAGACTTTAAGGGGGAGTCACCTCAAAACTGGGTGGCTTAGATGGTCGTGCCACCCCACAAGAGTTGGGGGCAAGGCTTCAAGATGAGGTATGTGGTACCCCAATCCAATCCAGAATAAGGACAGGGTTCACTCAAACCTCCCCTGAGGTCAGTCATTTTCACAGCGGGTGGTCTGGCTCAAAGATGAAGGCTGCCAGACCAAGCTGTGGTTCCCTTCTCCCTTATTGTCTCTCAGGCACACTGGAATGCGATCTGACTGTTAAGTAGCTTTTATTATTCACAAATCAGGGATTGAGGAAAGGGGTGAAGGGCAGAGGGATTTGGGGGTGCCCTTTTTGCTGTTCCTATGGGGTCTGTCACTTAGGCAGGAACCCTAGTGGTTCCAACTCCTAAGCTTCTCCCCCCCATTCCCCTTCTATTTCTATTTCTGTCCTTTCCTATAATTGTAAGCTTTAACTGAAAAGGGTCTCTCAGCAAGGATAAGTAATAGGGAGACTAAGAGATTGTTCCCAATGGAGTCCAAAATCTTAGCTGACTTGATGGTTGTAGTCTTGAATGATGAGTTGTGTTGAAATGGCTGTGATCAGGGAATCACGGTTTCAATTTCCAAAAGAAAAGTCTTCAGGAAGTCATCCGGACCGGATCAGAGCTGGGTTGTCCTCCTCCTTACTCCTCCCAGCCCTCAGCCTGAAGACCACTCTTCCTTGTCCTTCTGGGAGAAATTTCCAGAATCCTCTGCTGGTCTCAACTCTCAGCAACTGTCTCCTTCTCCCTTTGGATCCATCTCCTTTGCATAAAATCCCATCCTTACACCCTCTCCCTCCCACATCCCTTCCATCCCTAAGAAGTCAGGTAATATGATATAGATCGTACATATATTATCATATAATACATATTTCCTTGTTCATTACGTTGTGAAACAAGACACATATTGCTTACACTGGAGAAAATTCATGGAATAAATAAAGTGAAGAATGGCATGTTTCAATCTGTATTTGGACTCTGCTCCAACCCCCACATTTTACATGTGAGGAACCCAAAGCCAAGAGAAGGTACTTGCTCTGAGATTTGAACCTAAGCCTCCTTGATTGCAAATCTAATTTTCAGTCCACTAAACCACAATGTCTCTTTGTCCTAATATCCCTCCATGTAAAGTCTGTGTTCTATTTCATATGGATTGAACAGTTCCTTGAGGAATAGTTCCATCATGCTATAGGCTGTATCCTATTTTGGCTTATGTTTAAGGGCATTTGATTCTGATTGGCTAAGAGACATTTGAGCCTGAGACACTAGATATGACATACATGAGGGAAGACTTGTTGGAGGAAGAATACTTGAGAGAAGGCGTTTGGGGTAAGCAAGTAGGGATTTTTGAATGGTGTGCAAGAAATCTCCCAAGAGCCATGGAAATGTGTGGAAGCTGCCCCTTCCCTTTCCCTAGATTCCCAGCACCTGGAACCCTAGAGACAAGACAAGACTCTCTCTAGCTGAATAGAATTTTTTGTTTGTTTTGTTTTGTTGCCAAGTCAAAGAACTAATTTACTCTGGTGTAGTTTATTATCTACTCTACCCTAATTATAGAATTTCCTGATTTCTATTTATTGCTTATTTTAATAAAGAGATTTATTAGATATTTATGATGCCTTTTAATGTAACTACTGCTTGTTTGGAAGATGCTACTCTGGCAGTAATACGTTAAGTGTTATCCTTCTCTCCAGGGCAATCAGGAAAAGTATCTTTCCCATGACCTATTGAACCGTTAAACTTTCCCCTAGAAGACAGATGTTTGTTGTCATTTTTTGTTTTTTTTTGTGAACCCTTTGGTTTTTTTTTTTTTTTTGGCATAGATACTGGAATGGTTTGCCATTTCCTTTTCCTGCTTGTTTTATAGTTGAGGAAACTGAGGCAAATATAGGGTTAAGTGACTTGCGCAGGATTATACAGTTAGTGAGCATCTGAAGCTGGATTTGAACTCAGGTCTTTGATTTAGTTGTGCCTCCTTCACTTTGTGTACACTACTTACCAGATGAGAATATAGGATCACAAATTTAAAGCAATAAAGGATCTTAAAGGCCATTTACTCCAATCTTTTTTCACTTTACATATGAGAAAACTAAGGCCAAAAGATGAAGTGACTTGTCTTCACACATATTAAATGATTGAATCAGGAAATGGGCTCAGTTCCTTTGACTCCAAAGCCTGTGATCTTTCCTTTGTACTATAAGATTAAAAATTAATATCCAAAATGCTCCAAATATTATATTTAATAAGATTTATTAATAATAACTTGAAGTAAGGGAAGAAAAACCTCAGTAAAGAAAGCCAGCTTTCTCAGCCATGCAAGCAGGGAAAGAGAGAGCCAGGACGGGGTTACACATAGCTATATACAAACAATGTAAGCATGCAACTTGGGGACAAAAAAGAAAGGAATTCTGGGAGATGAAGTCCAAGGGTTAAGATTTTCTAATTACACAGCATCACTAATGACACTTTGCTCGCTGCAAGTCAGACTCCATGCCATGGTCCTCTGGGAGACCTTCATCTCAATGTGCAGAGATGCGAGGAGGCCTTGAGTTATCCTTTTGGTGGAGTCCTAGAGATTAGTGAGTCTGTTTACATACCTTTCCATCTAGGGTGTGGATCAAAGGAAGAAGGATGAGCCCTAGGCTCACTCTTCTTCCTTTTCCTCTGTAGGCAAGCACAGCCCATTTTTGGTTTCTTCAGGCCCTGTGGCCAGGTTGGGAAGACCAGGTCTAAACAAAGATTGGGACATAAACCTTGCAACTGAGCTGTTTGTGGTAATACAAAGGGCATCCTGTTCCTTCTGGATTACTCCATCTCTGATTACACACCCAGAACATTCTCCAACTTGTTTACCCAACACAAGAAATTTGGTACCTGACAGTTCATCTCAAGTCATCGTCTCAGACAGGACATATTTGCTGTCCCAAAGAATATCATTGAATCATTCAGATCCAGAGTTAGATAAGACTTTCTGAGGTCATTTAGTTCAAACCCTTCATTTTAAATATGAGGAAACTGAGGCCCAACTTCTGTTAAGTAACTTTCCCAAGGTCACAAGATGACAAGGCTGTCTGTCCCATGGAATATCTCTCCTGATTGGAATTCCCCAGAGACATACATCAATTAAATTTCGACTTTAAGTCTTTAAAGTCTCTCTCCTTGTATTTTAAGCCCATTTCCTTTTATTTTTGGAGAATGATCTTCATGAAGATCCTGAGGGGTAAGAGATGGGGAAATTTGATCTGAAGAGGCCACATCATAATTGTAATGATTTCCTTGTCATCCTCTTCCTCACCACCACCCTCTTCTTCTTCCTTCTTATCTTTCTCCCCATTTACTTCCTTCCCCACCTCCTTTTACTGAATGCCTTCTGTGAATCTGGTTTTGTATCCAAATGAACAGATTCCAAAGAGAATCATTGAAAAGCAACATTCCATGTTCTTACAGGGGGCAGCCAGGTGGTACATTAGATAGAGAACCAGATCTGGAGTCAGGAAGACTCATCTTCTTAAGTTTAAATCTGGCCTCACACACTTACTAGGTATGTGACCTTGAGTAAGTCACTCAACCTTGTTTGCCTCAGTTTCCTCATCTGTAAAATGAAATGGAGAAGAAAAAGGCATGCCACTCTAGTATCTTTGCCAAGAAAACCCCCAAAGGGGACACAAAGAGTTGGACATGATTGAAACAACCGAACAACAACAAATATTCCCACAGAGCTCACTTTGAGCATCTTCCTTATGTACCCATCTGTTTGCACAGTGCATTGTACTTGTAGGTCTTGGTCTGAATTAAAGATACAGATCAAATGGACTACTCAGAAGGGATTGAGTACCCAGGGGAGGGATAAAGTTAAGTACAAAATGGAGGTAATAATAGTACCCATCTCACAGAATTGCTGGTAGAATCAAATGAGTAATATTTGAAAATCATTTTGTATGGTGTGTGGCACATAGTAAGTGTGTGATAAATGCTTGTTTCCTTCCCTTCCCATTTTTGCTCTGTTGTATCTTTACCTTTCCCAAGTACAATAATAAAAATCATTGACATAAAGCACTTGAAGCCTTGCAAAGTGATTTAAGTCCATCTTCTCATTTGAGCTCATGATGATCACACAATAGGTGTGATCATCTCCATTTTACAGGTTAACAAACAGAGCCAGAGGGAGGTTAACTGATTTTCTCAAGGTCTCATAGCCAGAAAGTGTTGATCCATTAGGTGGAAAACTAATTTCACAAAATAAAATGGTGCCTTTGCAGGGAGGATGAATCTCAGTGAGAGCATATGTTTTCCTTCTACAATGAGACTTCACCCTCCCCCAGGAACACATTTTGAAATTCTATGCTTGGAATAAGGACTTCTACAACCTGATACCATCTTACCTTTCCAGCCTTAGAGCATCTGATCAACACACCCAGCCCAAAGCACTGTGGAACAAAAGTCAGATGGATTGTTATGAAGCTAAGGCGAAGTATTTCCTTTTTAACTCCCTATGCCTTGAGGAGGAAACATAGTGCATTGTCTCAAATGATTATCTGACAGAGTCAAAATGAATTATCTTTGAGATATATTATTTGGACTTGACCTATGGGGGAATTTTTTTTCCTTGATTGCAAACTACTACAGGGTTTCTTTTTATTTTCCAATTGGAAGAAAAAAATATAAATGCTTATTATTTGTTAAAAAGAAAGAAGGAAAGAAAGAAAAAAGAAAAAAATCCTCTTCCCCCCCATTCAAATAAATTTAAGCCAGGCCAAAAACTAAGGGAAGGTGTGTCTACCTTTCTGGGTTATCCTCTTTTATTTCTGTCTTTTTTATGGCAGGAATGCCTTATTTATTCCAATTTTTTATGAACATTTATCAACAGCAAAACTGTCTTGGCAGCCAATGGAAAAACCTCCTTGTCTCCCAACAGATGTTTACTGGATTTAAATCTGTCAGTCCTGGAGGGGTTCTGTCTGTATTCATGTATAATTGGAGGGGTAGGGACGGGGCTCTGGTCATGTAGTAGTCTGTGAGATCATAGCTGTATCCAGCAACTTAGCATATCACTCATCTTTCCCTTGGGATGGTCTCATTTATTGAGTAGACTTAGGGGCTAAATGGGTCAACTTGAAGATTAAGCCTAGCCAGCAGCCAAACTGAACCAGCCTGAATCCCATTTCCAGATTTTTCCTGGCTAAATAGTACTATGGCTCAAAGTTCCCTTTTTCCTCTTTGCTCTCCACCCCCAACCCTATACAGAGAGGCAGAAAAACCTTACTCTAACCAGAAATTGACACATTCATTGGGTTGGGAAACAGGGCGAGGTTGTAGCAACCTTCACACAGCAGTATGGGTGTCACCGGGAAGTCCTGGGTGCTATAAAGAGGGGGAACCTCTCTTCTCCCCATATCTCTGACTGCTTCATCCTAAGGGAGAGGTAGGTAAGTGTGGCTGTCTTGCTTCTCCCCAGCAGTGTGAGGATACAGGACTGGGAATGAGGGGTAGCAGAAGGAAGGACCACAGATTACAGTTTTAGGGTTGGAAAGGACCTCAGAGGCCATCCAATTCAACCCCTTCATTTTATATATGAGAAATAGAGGCTTTGAGAGGTTGACTTGCCCAAGACCCTTATAGGCTGAAGAGCTGGGATTTAAAATCATTCTCTTCTTAAATCTTTCTTGGAAATTTATTCAGAGACTCAAAAGGCCAGTGGGGAAGCCTGGATAACCCATGAGGCTAGAAATACCAGGTGCTTCCCTGTCCTCAGCTTTCCTTACCCTTGGACAATAAGAGATGCTGTTTCTTTCTAGTTTAACTGGCTTGGCTCCCCTAGAATTGTCTGAGGCTTTCTACATAGCACTAAGGGACTTGAATAATTGAGATTTTATATGAATAATTCAGAAATGTTGAAGGGATCCTTTAAAGAGAAGTCCTGGATCCTGATTTTTTTTTTGTCTTCTTTTTCAGTAGATGGAAATAGCTGCTGTCTGACCCTTGAGAAATTCTACTTAATAGCCCTTCCTCCTATTGAGAAGCCTGTCCATCCCATATCAATTTGGAAAGGACCTTAGATATTATCTAGTTTGAACTACATCAATGTATGTATAAAGGAACAGCTATTAGAGGTAGCTGTTCCTTTATACAGGTCCAGGGCTCATCTCATCCCATTCCATTTCTTCCCTTCCCATGTTGACCAGATTATTATTATCTTTTCTCTATTTCTGCTTATTATCTGACTAGTGGAGGCTAAACAGTCCGGTAGATTTTTTTTGTCTTAGTTCTCTTTATTGTAGTCCTTGAGGGAATAGTCCCCAGAGATCAACGAGCCCCTGAAAGTGTTCAGCTGTCAATTGACTATGCTCCTTCTTTCAGATAGACCTAAATCTCTGCAAAGATGTTGACACAAATGGAATGTGCTATCAATTGTATGGTGGAAGTCTTCCACAGGTATGCCTTGACAGGAGGTCATCACCACTCGCTGTCCAAGGATCAGTTTGAAAAACTATTAGGAAAAGAATGTCCAGAGTTTGTAAAGGTAATGAGGGTGTTTGGATGGGAGGGTGGGGGGGACAGTGCTGGAGGAGGGAGGAAGAAGGGCTGAAAGGAGCACAGTATTTTAGACTGAGTCTCTGTTGTCTAAACCAAGGGGGAAACCACATAGTTACGTAGGTGGGTATAGGGAGAATCCTGACAGAGAGTTCATGTCATAAGGGAGAAATTAAGGAACTGAACTGTTTAATCTGACTATTTCTGAGGTCGAGATTTCCCTGTAATTTTAATGTGCTGCATAGACCAGCAGCTGGGGTTTGTGCACTTAAAATAATTATTATGCACTTAAAATAAAATTCAGTACAACTTTCTGCTTTAGTTTTTTTGGGGGTTGGAGGGGAATGAAAGGGTAAAGTGGGATTATGGATTCATAGATGTAGAGTTGGAAAGTACCTCAGAAATCTTTATCAATGAGGAAACTGAGGTCAAGAGGGGTTGAGTGACTTTCTCAGAGCTGAGATTCAAACCCAAGTCTCTGACTTTAAATCTAGCCCCCTTTCCATTGGCCCACATTTCCTCCCAGGGTAAAACAAAGGGAAGAGAGGTTAGAGGCCTTAAATAAGATATGGTTCACTTGATCCTTACCCCTCCTTTATGCGTGTGCTAGAGGTGTGGCCCAGGTTTGATCACTGGTTCTGGAGCTTAATCTAAATTCCTTCCACTCAACCTTTGACTCTTGATTTTGGACAGAAGTTAAAGAAAACTGTGGCAGAATTTATGAAAGAGTTGGACATCAACCAAGATGGTTTCATCAACTTTGAGGAATTCCTCATCCTGTCACTCAAAATGATGGTTGCACACCATGATGATTCACATAAAGAATAGCTGCAGCTTTGTTCCAGTGGGAATTGGGAGGGTCTACCTGATATTGGGTCCCTATGGGGCAATAAAGTGATTAATACCTCAATTCACCCCTGGTCTCTTTCTTTAGCTGTTGGGAACTGGCTGATAGCTTCCGAGGGAGTACTAGGTGAGGAGGGAGAGCAGAGTGGGGGGCCAGACAGACACAAGAGAACTGGAAAAAAAGACAGTTATAAAGCCTCTCCACCTCCCAGCCCAAGTCTCTTATTTTCTGCCCTAGTAACAACTTTAAGACCGAAGGGCAAGGTCTATATGCCTGTGTACTAAGTGTTCCTCAGTGGGTAACTCCTGATGCTTCCCTGGGTTTGGGGAGGAAAGACAGTGTCTTCGAATCTCTCTCCAAGCTGAGTTTCAGGATCTTGACTAAATGATTTAGATGTAACTTTCAATAAATTAGGTAATTGAGTTGAACAACCCTTCATTAAATACATACTTTGCACGGGGGAAATACTAGGTTTAGATAAGACATAAGCCTTCATGAAGTACTGATAGGTAGATATGATGAGATACGATACATGTCTATAATTATAACGAAATCACAGAGGTAGAGTGCAGCAGACACGTGGGAAAAAGGGGTTTTGTGAGGAGGGAAGGTCGTACGGATGGCTGGGATCCAGAAAGGTTTGTTGGATGAGGTGATTCTTGGGGAAGGCTTTAAAGGGTGGGTTAGACATTAGGTGGGAGAGAGGGGAGAGAGAGGGCAGCTTAGACACTTTAGTGGGAGAACTTACAGGTTATGGAAGAGGAACTTGGGCCAATCTAGTTTGATTGAAATATGGAGCATATGGGAGGGCAACAAAGCTGAGAAATTAGGATGATGTTAGACTTTCAAGGAAGGCCTTGAATGTTAGGCAAAAGAGTTTGAACTTTATTCAGAAGGTATCAGAGAATGAATGACTTGATCACATCCCCTACTGCAGGTAGCTTGAAGACCACTAAGTTATTTCATTTCTCTGGGTCTCAGCACCCTCATCTACAAAATGAGGGGTTTGGACTAATTGAACCCTAAAATTCCTTTTAGCTTTAATTCCTATGGTCCCATGCATAAACTCTTCCTATGTTCAAGGAAGGGGCAAGTAGGTGGCTGACTCAGTGGACTGAGAGCCAGGTTTGGAGTCAGGAGCACTTGGGTTCAAATCTGACCTCAGATATTCCTTAGCTGTGAGACCCAGGGTAAGTCACTTAAACTCCATTTGCCTAGACCTTGCCCTTCTGTCTTAGAGTTATTTTTAGAACAAAAAGTAAAGGTTTTTTAAAAAAAGGAAGATAAAAAAAAAAAGGAAGATGGGGCATAGTTAGGCACTGGACTTAGGACTGAAATTAAATCATCTCAGGCACCTACTAATTGTGTGACTTTTGTCCAAGTCATCTAACTAATGCAGGAGATGCCATTTGGACTGAGCTATGAATGAAGTAAGAGACTCTATGAGGCACAGATGATGAAGGAGTGCATTTGGGAATAGCCTGAACAAAGGCACAAAGATTGGAGACAGAATACCAATCATGGGGAACAGTGAGCAAGACAGTTTGATTGGAACATAGGGTATGTGGAGAATGATGTGTAGTAATCCTGGGAGAGTTGAATAGAGTCAGATTGGGAAGGGCTCTAAAAGCCCCCTTTCCCCCCCAAAAAAAGATGTTCATATATGATCTAGAGAATAAAAAGGATCTGTGGAAATTTCTTAAGTCAGGTTGGGGCTTTAGGAATATTAATTTGGTGGCTCTACTGAGGGGAGATTAGAAGGAGGAGAGGCTGAGGGGGAGGGAGATCATTTAGCAGTTTATTGCAATTTGAGCTGAGGAACAATGAAGATCTGAACATTAGAGTGGAGAGAAGAGAATATTTAAGTCTTAGTAACTGGGGATAGATAGCTGGGTGGCTCAGTGGATAGAAAGCCAGGCTTGGAATTAGGAGATCCTGGGTTCAGATCTGACCTCAGATACTTCTTAGCTATGTGACCCTGGGTAAAACTCTTAACCCCCATTGCTTAGCCCTTTCCACTTTTCTACCTTGGAACTAATAACTTAGTATTGATTCTAAAACAGGATGTTAGAGTTAAAAAAAAAAAGATAGCCTATTTACCTCTATGTTGTCTCTCATATTAGAATTTAGAGTTCTTGAGGGTTCTTAACTGCTTTTTCTTTTCCTTTGTAGTCTCAGTGATTAAAATAATACTTATTTCTTAACATTCTTAAAATGAACAGGGAAATATGTGTTCTATGACAATAATGTACAATTATCTGCCTTCTTGGGGAGGAGGGAGGGGAAAAAAGTAAAAGACCTAGATTTTTGGACATAACTGACATGATAAGTTGTTTCACTCAGATAAACAGTTATAATTTATTATATATTTATAACAAATCATATGTATTATATCATTGTTATGTTACATATTATGTTTTATATAAAATAACATAAATAGTTAAAAAGTACTAGAATCTATCAATCACTTAATACATGTTTGTTTATTGGTTGACTGATAAAAGGGGTAAGGGAAAGAGAAATATGAAGATCTCTCATCTCTGGGTGCCTGGAAGGATGAGGATGCCCTTGCTCGATATAAATAGGAAAGTTAGGAAGAAAGGGAAATGTTGGGAAAAGAGAATGATTTCCATACACAGAAATAAACAAGAAAAAAATTCTTGCTCCTTGGAGGTCATGGAGATGTTGGCAATCACTTATCAAGTATGTTATAATTGGGGTTCCTTTTGTGTATGAGTTAGATAGGATGGTGACTGAAGTCCTTGTAGCTCTCAAATTCTAATGCAGTTAAGTGGTAAAAGACAAAGGGGAGTCACAGAGAGATTACTCTAGGAAAATTTGAGGAGGGTGAATAAGTGAATGAAGAAAGAAAGAAACCAATAATTAAAATCTCATTAAACAATCATAGGACCAAAAGAAAATGAGATGACCAGAGAAACATGAGAAGACCTATATGAATTGATATGTAGGGAAGTAAGGAGAACTAGGAGAATAATAATAATAATAGCATTTGCATAGCACTTTAAGGCTTGAGAAGCACTCTATAAATATGATCTCATTAGATGAGATCTAATACCTGGTAGGTAGGTGGTATGATTATCCTATTTTACAGAAGGGGAAACTGAGACAGCAATTAAGTGACTTGCCCAGATTCATACAGCTAATAACTGTCTGGAGTTGGATTTGAATTTCAGGGCTTCTTGATGCCAGGTCTTGCTCTTTATCCACTATACCACCTAGTTGCCTCTGAATAATATTAACAGCAACTACAATAATGTAAATGGAAGGAATACCTAAAGACATTTGAACTCTGATTACTGTTCAGGCCATATTAGTCCCTTGGGAAGAGATACTGAAAGATATTTCCCTCTTCTCAGCTGAGATGTCATCTAGCAACATTTCTACCTGAATAGGGTCTTTGCAACATTTTTGACACGGGGTTATCCAGGCTCCTCTTGAAGACCTCTGGCAATAGGAAATATATGATATTGATGCACCGTTTCTGCTTCTACATTTTTATAAAATTTTTTCTTGTTGTAAAACTAAATCGGATTGCAATTTTCCCACAATGTTGCCAGTTCCATTCCCTGTGTTAGTTGGTTTTACTCAAATAGTTTTCCTATGTCTCAAAGGAGTGTAGCATGTGTTGGGGAATGACTGTGATATACAAAAAATTAAATTTAAAAGCTACATATTTCATGCTATCTCTTAGCAAGGATACCTCTGAAAGATGCCTTTTTATTTTTGGAAATTATTGTTATAGTATTATCAATTTACATGTATGATCAAATAAAAACATGTTTTTTCATAAAAAAAGAATTTATTTATTTATTTGTTTGCTCTATAGGGTCAAAACCCTGATAATTACACTTTGCAATTTGTAGAATGTTTTCTCCTTCTTGCTTACCTTCAGGGTCAAATAGAGTCTCCTCTTTGTGGCATTTAAACTCTTTCCTCCACTTGCTTATCTTTCCAGCCTTATTATATGTTGTTTCACACACACTAGGGTCCAGGCAAACTTTATCTTTTTACTGTTTCTCATACATAACATCTCATGTCTCCTTTCCATGTCTTAGCCTTGTTTTGCTTTTTAAATTCTCTTATTTTTTCAATTAAATGTAGAAACAATTTTTTAATAATTGTTTTCTGACATTTTACTCTTCAGATTCTCTCCTTCCTTTCCTCTTGCCCCCTCCCCAAGGTGGTAAGTGTTCTGTTATAGGTTATATTAGCACTTTCACACAATACATATTCCCACATTGTCCATGGCATGACAGAAGATGCACATCACCCATATAATAATAATAAAAAAAAACCTATGAAGGAAATAAAATGAAAGATGGCATGGTTTGAGCTGCAATCAAATTCCCAAAATTCCTTCTTTAGTTATGGATAGCATTTTTTCTAATGAGTCCTTTGGCTTACCATATCTTTACTGGGAATCCTCTATTCCCAGAATTCCTTCTTATTTCTTAGAATCCCTAGTTGCCTTTAAAGCTCGAGTGCCACTGTATGATGTTTGTATGAATTTCCTGAATCCTCTTCAGCTAGCTGCTGGTGCTCTCTCCCTGATATGATGAGTGATTTATTGTATCATATATAGGTGTATGTTGATTTCCTCATGTAGATGTATGTTACTTTTGTGGGCTGGGACACTTTAACTTTGGTGTCTCCAATGCCAGGCTCATAGTAAGCACCTAATAAATAAATGTTTATTAAAGCTATAATTCTATTACCCTGAGAGGTGGGAAATTACAAATTTAAATTCAGCTTAAAAAAATCCAAAATATCATTGAACATGAAGACTTCATTAAAATCTAATCTTGGAAATAGCAGACATGCATGGAAAGCTAGTCCTGTCCTGTCTTTGGATTTGCTTGAATTCCTAGACATGGCTAGAATGGATCTCCTCTGGATAAGAGTGTGTTTTCTCTCTAAGTTTGAGCTGAGACCATATCTTCTTCCCTGAAAAGCTCATTCCTGTTTGTGTATTCTTCAGTTTATTCTACACTACATAACTTTTCTGATGTCCATTTTCTGTTTGTTTGTTTGAATGGATTTGCTTAGTAGTTGTTATTTATGATAGTCTTTTGTGTAACCAAGTTTTGGTGAGAAGTTAGCTAAGCTGATAAATGTAAGCTGAGGGATTCATTCTTCCTTAAGATCAACTAGAAAAGGGGCACCTAGGTGGCTCCGTGGATGGAGAGCCAGTCCTGGAGTTCAAAGGACCTGTGTTCAATTCTGACTTCAGATACTTCCTAGCTGTATGACCCTGGGAAAGTCATTTAATCCCAATTGTCTAGCCTATACCACTCTTCTGTGTTGGAATGGATATACTTAGTATCTATTCTAGGACAGAAGGTAAAAATTTGAAAAAAAAAACACAAAACAACTAGGAAAATGGATTTTCTTCTGGATTCAGATTCACACCCCTTAGACTAGACCAGATATACTTGAAGGGCTTAATTCTAGTCATTTACCCCCTTCAGAGAAAGAGAAGGGAGAAAACATGATCAGCCATGGCCCTTCTCCTGCCCCCTTGAAAGTGGAAATCTCAGTCTTCCTTGGAGAGATGTGGCCCAGATTCCAGTAATATCTAACTGTCTCATGCAAGCTGAGTCTATACATTTAGATGATCCATATGACGTGCACATATATGTGTGTATATATATAAATAATGTATGTATACGTATATAACTACATCACCAGCTTTGGTGCAAATCTCAGGGCACACAGTATCTAGAAAGAAGTCAGAAATCCTTCACTAAAGTCCTTCTGTGTCCCATCATGGACGGCAGGAAGCCCTCCCTGGGCTCTTGAATTCTGTAAGCCCTGGAAGATCTGACTATGCTGGACTAGATTCAGTTGCCACCCACGCAATGGACTGTGTAATTATCCCCCAAGGACCAGTCTAGCCAAGTTTGGAGAGGCTCATCACGTGAAGTGATATTCTTTTCAACTAGAGCAACTCATGAGGTCTGTCTACTAAAATGTGGAGGGGATGGTGATTTGCATTGGTGGTGGGAGTACTTGCACTGATGACATTGCAGGTCCTTGAAGCACTGGAAGAAATTAGGGGTACAGCACCTCTCCAGACTGAGTAAGCTTGGCTTTGCCTAAAGTATTATTACTCAGTCTCTTCCAGAAAGTGTCACATCCTGCCCAGCCCTTCTCGTCAGCTGGCTGCCTTTCTTGTTCTAAACACTGGAGTCATTCTGTCCTTTTTGAACAATTCCCCTCCACTCCATTTATTATCCAGAATAAACCTCTGATCTGCAAAGCATAGAAGGAGCCCTGCCTTGCTACAGGACCTGGGATAAAAAATAGCCCCTATGGTGAAAAGTGGCAAGACCTGTTTTGTCTCCACAAGGCAGAATTAGAAGCAAGGTGGAGACTGCAGGAAGATAGATTTAGGCTTGATATCAGGAAAAACTTCTAAATAATTAGAACTGCTCCAGAGTGGAATAGGCTGCTCAGGGAGGGGGGAAGTGTGTCGTCCAGAACTGGAGGTCTATCCAATCCTGTTCAATATAATCATGCTGAATCCCAACTCTGAGAGTCTATAATTCTATATCCCTTATCCCCGAGGACAAGGTAGCTGTGTGGATGGAGTGCTGGGTCTAGAGTCATAGAGACCTAAATTGAAATCCAGCCTCAGATATTTCCTAGCTGTGTGATGCTGGGCAAGTCACTTAGCCCTGTTTGCCTCAGTTTCTTCATTTGTAAAATGAGGTGGAAAAGGAAATGGCAAACCTGCATAGTATCTTTTTTTAAAAAAATCTTACCTTCTGTCTTAGAATTGATACTAAATATTGGTTCCAAGGCAGAGGAGGGGGAAGGGCTGGGCAATCAAGGTTAAGTGACTTGCTCAGGGTCACACAGTCAGGATATGTCTGATGTCTGATTTGAACTCAGGACCTCCTAACTCTAGATCTGGCTCTCTATCCACTGGGCTATCCTAGCTGCCCCTACTTTGCCAAGAAAAACCCAAATGGGGTCACAAAGAGTCAGATATGACTGAGTGAGGACAGGGCATATAAAAGTTTACTTCCTTCCCTTCTATCCCAAGAAGCTCCTGAGATGGCATACATCAGATTTGGATTCAGTGGGTTTGGGGAACTATTTTAACCTTTTCCGAGTTTATTAACTGTAATTAAACCAGCTCCTTCTCTAGAACTGAATTTGCACAAGGGAAGAGTAGACTACTTTCCAGGGCTGCCGGCTGAAATATCAAGACCACTCAACATTCTATCATTCATTCATTTAGATTATCAAACTTTTTTATCTGTCAGAAGCCTTGTTAAAATGCATGACAGTGGTGAAGGTAACAGGGTGAACTTGTTTCCCATTTTCCTGTTTCACCAAAAGAGGAAGAAAAGAGGGGAATATTGGGAAATAGGTATTTCATTAGATAACCTCATGCAATGGTTGAGACCAGAGTGTGGGCCATTGCCCATGGAATGAGCTAGGGCTTTTCTGAGCCGCTTTGCTTGGAATGGCAAGACAATTGCTTTGTCAATTTTTGGCTTCCAGATTCAGCTAGGATCTTTATGACCTTAGGGATAGAGAGAATGGCCTAGGAATCAGGAAGTTGATCATATGTAGATGGTCTAAATGTCTCATTCAGGATGGAAACATCTATTTTGGAATGTTATTACCTTACTATGACATGAAGCTGTTGTACCACATAATTGTAGAGTTTTTGGCAAGTCCACAAGATATGGAATCAGAGGACCTGGGTCTGAATACAGCTCTGTTACTTGATACCTGTGTGAACTTAGGAAAGTTACTTAACTCAGATGTTGGTCCATCATTTAATAGTGTTTTTCTACTTTTTAGCTGGAATGAACTAGGAGCTTTAAATTTACTATGATCCTGAGATTTCTTCTTTCTTTCTGTGATTTGAACTTAAATGGATGAAATTCTTCAGAACCCAGTAAACGGAGGCAATGGAGATAGTAGACAAATCCTTGGATCATAGGAAGTGCTTAATTAAAATTGTTAATTGATTGGTACAGTTAATACCAGTCACTAGTTGAATGACTCTGAATAATTTCCAGACCCTTTCTGGGCCTCAGTTTTCTGAGGGGTTGGAAGAGATCATCTCTAAAGTCCCTTCCAGGTCTGATAGTCTATGGTTCTATGAAATGTTTGATTACAAATGGTCAAGGAGTGTGAACAGGTCATTTTTAGTAGAAGAAACCAAAGCTATCTATAGTCATATGAAAAATTCTCTAAATCACTATTGATTAGAGAAATGTGATCAAAACAACCCTGAACAATCACTGCAAAGCTGTGAAATTGGCTAACATAACAGAAAAGAAAAATGACAAATGCTAGAGAAGATGTGGAAAAATAGGGACACTAATGCACTATTGTTGGATCTGTGAACTGGTCCAACCATTCTGAAGAACAATTTGGAACTATGCTCTAAGAACTATAAAAGTTTGACCCAGCAATACCACTAATAGGTTTGTATCCCAAAGAGGTCAAAGAAAAAGGAAAAGTACCCATAGGTACAAAAATATTTAAACAGCTCTTTTTGTTGTGGCAAAGAACTGGAAGTTGAAGGGTTGCCTGTCAATTGGGGAATGACTGAACAAGTTGTGGCTTATGATTGGATGAAATACTATTGTGTTATAAGGAATGATGAAAAGGGTGATATTAGAAAAACCTGGGAAGACCTATATGAATTGAAGCAGAGTGAAGTGAGCAGAAGCAGGAGAACAATGTACACAGTTAAAGAAATACTATAATGAAGATCAACAATGAAAGACTTGGCTGCTCTGATCAATACAATAACCCAAGACAATTCCAAAGGACTCATTATGAAAAATGCTGTCCATTTTCAGAGATAGAACTGATGAAATATGATTTTCCACTTTCTTTATATTTCTTGCTTTTTCCCCCCAACATGATTGATATGGAAATATGCTTTGCATATATAATTGATATGCTGCTTGCCTTCTCAATGGGTGGGGAAGGGACTGGAGGGAGGGAGAGAATTTTGAACTCGAAATAAAAAATGTTAAAAATAAATAAGTAACAAAATTAAAAAAATGTTTGATCACATATAGGAAAAGAAAGCCAGATGATAGTTTTCTCATGTCAGGATCCCATCAAATATTTCAAGAGTTTATGAGAAGATTGACGAGAAGACTGAAGGTGGTGGTAGACAGCCTTAAACAGAGAAAGAATGCATAGGGAAAAGACCAAAGAAGTTTGTGGTTTTTCTACAGCCCTCTCACATGGCCCTGGGCTCTTTGGCTTTGGGTATGTAGATTATTTTTAGAGACAAACCACCGGAAGGCTTCAGGATCTCTGATCCTGCTTGGATGTGAGTTCTAGGAGACAAGGGCATTGGAGAATTGGTTGCCATTTTGCCTTGAATGTTATGCCTTAAAAGACTTGTTTTTCTTTGAAGGTCATTTTTCACTTTTTTTGCCTTGTTTTCAAGATGGTCAATTCTGGCTTTCAATACACTATTTTCTTGTTTTAGCTCATGTGCTTTTGTTTTCAGATGACTTATTTGGCTTTTCAAGTTCTTTTTCCAATTGTCTTCAGTTTCTCTTTATTGTTTTTGAATTGTATTTTGAGTTCTTCCAAAGCCTGTGTCCAATTTGCTGGAGTTTCTGTTTTTTTGCTTGGTGTTCCATGGTCCTCCTCTGTTCCCTTTGTTCTTTGTTCATTACCTGATAGAAGCTGTCTATTATAATTTCTTTTTTCTTTTTCTGTTGTCTACTCATATCTTTTCCTTCTTTCTCCCCTGTCATTGGCTGTCATCTTGCTCCTCTGTTTATTTGCTGGATCTTTGTGCTTGGGCTATTCTGTTCTGAAGGGGCTTCCTTTGAAAATTTAACATTTAGCTCTCATGAGTTGGTCTAATTTGGCCCTGGCATAACCCTATTTATATATTCTAATGTCTCTTGGAAGGTCTCACACATTTCTTCAGAGTTAAGTACCTAGCAGGACAGGATTTAGAACTGAAATGGACTCTAGTCCAAACCCAAGATTGTATAGATGAAGAAACAAAGTTCCAAAGAGGTGAAATGATTGGTGCATTAAAAAAGTTTGACTTAGTGTTTTATAGTCATGATGCATTAGGTATACAAAATGGCCTTTTACACTTTATCACCCATCTTATTCTTGAAAGTTAAGTCTGAATGACTTTTGATGATTTAAAAAAAATAAAATTCATCCTCAGAAGGTGAGAATTCATCATGACTAGTAGAAAGAGTGTTCTACAGGTATATTGTGCTATACCGCCAAAGAGGAATTCCTCAAATATTCTGGGTAGGGAGAGACTTGCTGAAAGAAGTTTTGGCATTTCTGTTACAAAACATTTAATGCCATTACTTTACTATAATTTACTATATATTATTATAATACATAAATATAATTATATAACATATAATTAATAATAAAATTTAATATAAATTGTACCCACTTAATTCCATTTGAAAACCAATTCTTGATACCAGCCCCGCAATTTCTTGGACCTCTTAAGTCCATTATGGTAGGATACCAGAAAGATCTCTGAGTCTCAAGTGCCACATGCATTGCTGATGTGGGCTACCTGGAGTCCTGAGGTCTGGAAGAGGCTGGCAGAAGTCCCTGTGCAGTGTGTTTATAGAACACATCAAAAAGTCATTTTTCAGGGGGAAAGTTGGCAAAACCAATTGAAAACAAACCTTTAAAAACTCTCTCTGTCTCTCTCCCTCCTCCCTCTAACTCTTACTAATAAACATTTGTAAATAAATATACAGTATCTGGAGAATTTTATTGTTACATGTTCATGGACACAGCTCAACTCTATCCATTACAGGGGTGCATGCTTGATTTAGTTTCAGAAATTAGATGACTTGCAGAGCCAATCATTGGAAGATCCAGAACCAGAACTAAGATCTTCTGACTCTCAGCCCATTGTTTATTTTACTACGCCACACTGCCTTTGTATGCAAAATCTTGGCTAGAAACTTGCATCTGGATAATAAAATTTAGAGGATGCTTTAGTAGTATAGAAACAACTGAACTTAGCATCTAATTGGCAAGAATAATTGGTTAAAATAATAAGCTATTAGATGACCTTTAAATTTTTTCTGCCTACAGTTGAGTCCCATCTTCCTTCACGCCCTATCAACTTATAGTGAGTGGCCTTGTTATATGTTTGGATTATATCCTTGTACCTTCACTATATTGCAGAATCTCTGCATATGTACCCAGAGTTCTGTGACCTTTGACTTTCTTCTTAACTGTATTTGTCTTAAAACATTGATTTGAGGATGTTTTTCTGACTGCTTGCTTCAGTTGGTGTCATTTTGTGAAGTTGGCTTTTGGCCCTTCAAATGCCAATTATGGATCTGATCACATCGAAAAAATGAACACTGATGCTAATTGCCTATAGTAAAATATTGTTACTTGGAAGAAGGCTGACCAAAAAGTATGTAATATTATATTATGATTATATAAATTTATAATCTCAGAAAATTTCCCACAGCTCTGAGAGGTGATATAATCTCCTCAGCAAAGTTTACAAACACTAGACCTTATACACAAGTCTTC
>NC_058133.1:170093750-170103145 GCF_016433145.1 Gracilinanus agilis
ATGTTAAAAATGAATATTAATAAATGTTAAAAAAAAGTTCATAAATTTAATCATGTTGAGCAAGGTCATTACCTAAGTGTTCTATGGGTTAGTTAGTTAGTTAGTTATTCCTGTTGACTCCTTAGGAGCATAGGGCCGCAACCATCTCACGCCAACGGACTCTGTTCTGGGCAACTTCCCCCAGCTGGGCCCATGTCACTCCGACGGTCTTTGTTTCATTTTCGGCAGATCTTCGCCAGGTCTGTTTTGGTCTTCCGACTTTCCTCCTCCCTGGAGGGTTCCAGCTACGAAAACTGGAAGACAACGTTGCCAGACAAGCATTGAGCTGGAAGTGTTCTATGGGGGAGACCTCTAATTCAACATGCCCCAGAATGAGAGTATCTTTTCTTCAAGACTTGTTCTTCTATCTTATTTACTTCTTGTTCTTGTTCTTATTCTTTTTTCTTTTAATCAGTGGCACCATTGGAATCATCCTATCTCCCGTGATTGTTATCATTGTCTTTTTTCTTGCTTAGTTCTCTTAAGCAGTCAATAACTGAACACTGCCAATTTTGTCCCTTTAATATGTCTCACATCAGGTTCCTCTATTGCCATTCTCACTATAAAAGTATAGGTTGTCATTATCACCTACATGTGCCATTGAAAAAACATCCAAACCATCTTTTTATTATTGTATGTCTAGTGCCTATCTGAATGGTTGCTGATTGATTGGTTTACTCTTTTGCCCCTCTAATCCCATGTTGGCAAAGGTGTGGCATGTATGCCACAGCATTGCCAGAAGGGGCTGCTCTGTTCCTCCTTTCCACAGTGCCTGAGGACATCTTTGCATGCTCCACCCCTCTGTCCAGCAGTCCAATGTGAGTACTTCTTCCCTCTGCTCTCTGGGGTAATGTGAAAGAAGGTTTGAAAGTGCAGTTTGGGCATACAATCTCTAAAAGGTTCGCCAATGCTGCATCTGTTCTTTACTACCAAAACTAGTCACCATCAAGCAACAATCTGGCCACATCACTTGTTTACTCATAAATTTTCAGTGGCTTTCTATTGTCTATTGGATAAACAGTGGTTTGGCACTCCCCAATATGGCACCATTCCATCTTTCTAGTATTAGCTCATGTTCCTAATTTCCTCCACATTCTAGCTCTTAGTAATTTAAGATTTACAAAGCACTTTTCTTACAACAGCCCTATTAAACATTATACACGGTCACAGAACTAATACTGGAAGAATAAACTACAAATGTTACCTCCAAAAAGCGAACAGAAGGAAAAAGTATGAGAGACAATTTATATGAACAGATTGGCCTTCCTGATGATATCTTTTGTGATGTGGGGAGGGGAAAAAGGGTGGTACATGTGGATGGGATTTATTTTATAGATATGAAGAAAAGTAAGCTAAACATATAGGAGATTTGTTTACTATCTTCTTTTTCTTTGTATATGGAAATGCTTGTTTTGTTTTGCAAATGTTTGGAATAATAATAATAAAAAATAATTCCCAAACCTCCCCCGAACAAGCAAGCTCTCAAAAAAATAAAAAAATATACATATACACAGTCTTTTAAGTTTAACTTTCATTTTTAACACTTTTTAAAGTCCAGGCAAGCAACAAAATAATAAATTATGTCCTGATTTCTAGGGACTATTGATTTCTGAGGTATAAATACTCAAATTGAAAGATTAACTTTACTCAACAATCTGGTTAGCGCCAGATCCAGCATACCATAGTATAAAGGTTTACTCTATAACACTAGTCCAGCAGTTCTGGTTCTTTTGGCTTTTATTTATTGCTTATAGGCAGCCTCAGAATGGTAGAGTGCCTACTTCATTTTTCAGGGATACATCTACAGCTGTTTACTGTCTTCATAGACAAGCTGCTTTGGTTTCCTTAATGTGAACACTCATCTATAAAATGAGAGCATTAGGTTAGACCAGTGGTTCCCAAACTTTTTTGACCTACTTTCCAGAAAAAATATTACTTAGCACCCCCTGTCACATACTATCACCACCCCCTTACAGTTATTCATTGCCCCCAAATGCACCTGTGGCCATTACCACTCCCTCTGGATTGTTGCAGCACCCACCAGGGGGTGGTGGCGCCCACTTTGGGAATCATGGGGTTAGAGGAACCAGTTCCTGTGTCAACTGGTGAGGCAAGGAATGAGGCTGATGGTAAGCCTGATATTTTTGAAGGTAGAGGTGGAGGTTTAATGGGTTTTAGTGCTATGGGCAATAGGTGAAACATTCAGTAAATGTCCAGTCTATTTCCAAGAAGATGGAGGAGATGAGTTACCAAATGCATTGTCACAAGGAAAGGGCCAGAGGCAAGAGATAGATCTGCATATGCTGAACTTGCAGTCAGAAAGGAGTCAGCTAGTTCTCATGAAGTACCCAGACTCACCAGTCTGAGACCAAGAAAGAGGCAGAATAACCAGATACGGAAGTCAAGTAGAGGATATGAATTTGAGCTGAGTTTATCATCATCTGAGTCATTGGATGAGTTTAATCAAGGTTTGTGGGGCTAGTTCTCTCTTCCCTTTCCCCAGGTTTTTTCATTGAGCTATAACTGGGTGTATCCCTTGTTTACTTCCACCATCTCCTCGAATTTCCATCTGCCTGCTGGACATCTTCACTTGGATGTCTCAAACTCAACATAATCAATATAAAACTCATTGTTATCTCCCTCTAAATCCGGTCTTTCTTCTAACTTCCTTATTTCTGTCAAAACACCACCATGCTTTTAGTAATCCAGGTTGGTAATTAAGGAATCATCCTTGGTTCTCATAGGCTCTCTAAGGTAGACTCCTCATGTTGCCTCTCCTATTAGAATAAATTTTGACTTTTGCTCTAAACTAGTCAAATGACATCTATTTTGGTATTCTGTTATTTCTGGTTCTTTGATTCCAGAGCCAGTGATCTTTTCTCTGCTTCACTATTGAGAGGGAGTGAAAATTTGTTCAGCATGGATACTTGTGGATGCCCTACATCCCATTCCCATATCATTGGACCTTTTTGTTTTGGATCAGTGGGTTTTCTCTGAGGGACTGTCTCTTGAAGGGATGCTCAGGAAACTGATTCGGAATAGCTAATGACCCTAGTGATTGAGAGATTCAGAGAAATGGATAGTGTGATGTGACTTGACTTCTTTTGGGAACTATTCATTAAAAGCAGAGATGTGCTGCTAAATTTTTTTTTTAACCCTTACCTTAGAATCAACATTAACTCTTAGTTCTAAGGCAGAAGAGTGGTAAAGGTTAGGCAATGGGGGTTAAGTGACTTGCCCAGGATCACACTGCTAAGAATTGTTTGAGGCCAGATTTGAATCCTGGACATCCAATCTCTAGGCCTAGTTCTCTATCCACTGAACTACCTAGCTGCAGTCTGGGTTACTAAATGTTTAATGATGGAGCTCTTTGGATAAAAAAAAACCTATGAACACATATTTTAAAATTTAATCTTCATTAATTCTAGACAATCAACCAAACAACAAATCTAGTCCTGCTTTGTAACTTTGCTTGTTTCTAAGGAGTAAATGCTCACAAATGAAACATTTGTTTAATCATTAATTGAAAATTTAACAGTCTACTGGGAGCTGATTAGAGCTGGTTTAAGCACATCCCTGTTTAAAAGGCTTATTGAAGGACCATGGGAGAGACAGCATCTTAGGTTTCCTGCTTCATTCTTGGTTAATAAGGTTTTATCAGTCATAAGAAACACTTTGTCAAGTGAGTGGAAGGGCTCTACACCAAGAAATCAGAGCAAGAATGATAGACACTGTATTGATGCATGAATTAGATACTTGATAGAAGTGTCATAGACAATTAAGTAAGACTTCCCAATGAAGCATTCCTGCTAGTTAGGGGGAATAAACTGGGGACAAGACATTTCTCACCATCCCTGGGCCTCAGACTTCATAGGCACATGAATGAATCTTTCCTTTTTTTTGGTTTTTGTTTAAGATAGCCTTTTGTGGGTTAGACTGGGAATCTTACTGTCATTTATAGTAGTAGCATTTTATTTTTTTTTTAACATTCTTTAGAAAAATTTTGAGTTCCAAGTTCTCTCCCTCCCTCCTGCCCTCTTTCCATCAATGACTCCAACCCTATCCCTTCCCTAAGACAGCAAGCAATCTGACATGGGTTTTACATATGCATATAAAACATTTTTACATATTAGTCATTTTGTAGAAGAGATCTCAAACAAAAATAATGATAATAAGAAAAGTGAAATATATTATGTACTGATCTGCAATCAGACTGCATGAATTCTTTCTCTGGAGTCAGGTGGCATTTTTTATCACGAGTCTCTGGGATCATCTTGGATCACTGTTTTGCTGAGAATAACTAGGTTATTCACAATTAATCATTATATAATATTGCTGTTTTGTGCACACTATTGTGGTTCTGCTCACTTTACTTTGTATCAGTTCACTTAAGGATTTCCAGGTTTTTCTAAAATAATCTTGCTTATGATTTCTTATAGCACAATAGTTTCCCATTACAATCATACACCAGAACTTGTTCGACCATTCCTCAGTTGATGGACAATCCCTCAATTTCCTATTTTTTGCCATCACAAAAATAGCTGCAGTAAATACATTTGTACAAATAGGGCCATTCCCCCTTTTAAAAATCTTTTGAGAATACAGACCTAGTAGTGGTATTGATGGGTCAAAGACTATGCACAGTTTTAGAACTCTTTAGGCATAATGAACCAGTCTTTCAAGGAAGAATTTAGAAAAGGGATCTCTCAGGGTTATAGTTCCTGAGGCTCAGTGTTTCTTTTTACAACTGTTCAAATCCATATCTACTATCCCCATATGAGATTACAATGAGAAACGAGTTTATTGTCTTGATTTAACTGATTTCATTTTAGGCCTCCGTTTTATAGCTGAGTAGTTGTTATAGAAATTGTTTTTTCCTGTAATAAGTGGTATAGTTTAATAAAAAACAATATGTGTGTTTTCCAAATCTAGTAAACTTCCAGTGATATGTGTGTGTCTCACAGATTTGGTTAACAATTATGACATATGTCCCCCAGACATGGTAAACAATTATTGATGACTCCCTCTGTGTGTGTATATGCAGGTATAATGCTAATTATGTAGATCTACAATTATGTAATTATGTAGATTAACAAATGCTAATAAAGTAGATCTTTCAAATCTGATAAAAATAACTGATAACCACTTGCTAATGAGTTAGCTCTGACTTATAGTTTCTTCTAATACAAACTTAGGTAATACAAAATTTAAATTAATATCAATAACTTTAAGTATTATATTTTATAAGATTTGTCAGTAATCACTTGAAGTAGAAGAAATAAAAGAACAAAAGTATAAAGCCTAAGTAAAACCAAGTGAGTAAAATTCTCTTGCCTGGCTCTCACCCAACCTCCAAAACCACCTTCTGGGGAGCAAAGAGAGGGGCGGGGTTACATCAAAATATATCCTCCCTAATAACATGAGAACAAAAATGGGAAGCTGGGAAAGAGAGTTCTGGGGAGCAGAGTCTAATTACACAGTAATCAATCATAAATAATAATTTGGGCATAATTAGCTAATACATAGAATAACTAGAACTATGAAAAGCCCACTGGAGGCACCCACCTTCAGCTCGATTTTAGATGCATTTGCCTCCTAATTGAGGCTCTAATATCCTCTGGTTTTGCTTGAGGGTGATGGGAATTGACTGATAGAGATTTGCCAACTTTCTGGGCAACCACCTAAGGGTGGTCTCTGTCTGGACAGAGAAAGAACCTAGTCACTGAGGACTAGTATGAAACATACTTACTGGGAACCCTTAGGAAATCAGGTTGGTGGTTCTTTCCTAGTGGGGCTAATGTTGATATTATCTAATAGATAATATAAGTGAATGGTTACAGGTATAGGATTTTGTCCCTAAACCCTTACCTTCCATTTTAAAATCAGAACTGTGTAATGATTCTAAGGCAGAAGAATGGCAAGGGCTAGGCAATGGGGGTTAAGTGACTTGCCCAGGGTCACACCACTAGGAAATATCTGAGATTCAATTTGAACCCAGAACCTCCTGTCTCTAGGTCTGGCTTTCATTCCACTGATCCACCTAGCTGCTTTAGGTACTTGGCTAATAAGTCTATTAATAAATTAATAATTTGTATCACTACAGACCTTGAGATGTCTACTTCTAATTTATGTTTCTGTCACATTAGTTAGTGTAATTGTAAAGTGTGTTTTTGGCCTGTACCTTGTGTTACAGAGGAGCTAGGGTGGGCATCAGGGTCCTCCATCCTGGGACTTGGAATTGTTCCTCAATGTGTTTAGGCCATTTGGAGAAGGAGAAACAGGAAGGGGAGAGATTGCAAGGTCCGAGCCTACTGTGTGCTGAACTCCACTCAGTGTCAGAGTTAAAAAAGAAAAAAACAAAAACAAAAAGAAAAACCGTACAAAATAAAAAACAGAATGTGAGTTCAGGAAATTCTCGAATAGCTAAACATTGTCTGAAAATTGCTTCAAAGTGAATTAGAGAGAAGTTGCCTAATCAAGAGGCCCAGAGGCCAAGTCACTAATCCCTCTAAGTTACTTGGGTCCTGAGTCAGCCACTGGTTCCTGTTCCTCTTCAGAGCACCATTCTCCTGTCTCTCTTCGGGTAAATCTCCTTAACTGGATCCTGTAGAATCGAATCTGTAGGTTTTCAAGAACTAGGGAAATATCTATTATGTGATAATATATGTACAACCTAAATCATATTATCTACCTTCTTGGGGAGGGAGGGGAAAGGAAAGAGTGAGACAGATTTTTAGATGTAGTTAATGCAAGAATTTCTCTTGGAGAGGCATATCTATTTTAATTTATGATGTATTTATAATACATCACATTATTATATTATTATTTGTTACATATTATATTGTGTTATATATGTAAAAATAAATGGTAGCAACAGCAACAAAAAAAGAGAAATTGACTTTAAAGGGCTGCTTTGTTTACATCATTTTGAATGGACTAATTGGTTTGACATAGCTGAGTTAGATGGAGATTTTGATCAATTTTAGTGCCCAAGCAGATACACGGTAGAGATGAGACCTGACTTTAAGGTCCAACACTTCATAGTTATGTCATCTTATACAATTTGGTTTGGTTCTTTGACCACAGTGGTCTTAGTGGAATTGAAATTGTCCTCAATACCCTTTAAGATCTCTCCCAACCATAACAGTGGTGCTCTGACTCCCCAAACAGGGGAGGTCTAATCCTTTATAGTTGATCAGATGGGAAAGTGTTTTAATTTAATTTAATTTAATTAATAGGTTAATTGTGCCTGACTAAGGTGATAGGGTCTGCTTAACCAGAGAATCATTCCTAGAGAAATTCAAATGAACAGTAAACTCTCAATACCCTAACTTGTCTACACTAATAAATAAAGATATAAAGGAAACTTCAGAGCAGTGATAACCACAGTAATAACACCAATATTTCGGTGATACTATAATCTCTCTCTCTAATCTATCTATCTATCTATCTATCTATCTATCTATCTATCTATCTATCTATCTATCTATCTATCTATCTGTGTCTCCATCTATCTATCTGTGTCTCCATCTATCTATCCATCCACCTATCTTTCTGTGTGTATGTATGTATGTATGTATGTATGTATGTATGTATGTATCTATCTCTATCTGCCTATCATCTCTCTGTCTGTCCTGGAAGGTGAGTTTAAATACTAATACTTTTATTCAACCAAAGAAAGCAGGTATTTCTCCCACCTGTGAGTAGTCCAAGGAATACTAAATAAAAAAGAATACCAGGGCAGCAATTTATCCCAGACCATTTCCATCTGAACTTATTGAACAAGATGAGAAGAAAGACTGTGACTACAACAGCAATAATAATAGCACAAATGAGTTAATCAAATGTCATTGACTTTAGGCTTTTGAATTCAAGGTCTGATTCTTAACTTCACCCAGCCTGCTTCCCCTTCAGAGCAGGAAACTTGTTTTTCCAGTGATTTACCTTAGGATGCTTTTAAAAGAATTGCTTTTTTCAAAACCCGTTTAAGCTGCCAGAAGGAGGCAATGCATGTATGGGGGTGTGCATGTCTTTGTGTGTTTGTGTGTGTGTAGGCTTAAGCACATGTACATACCTGTAAAGGATGGAGTTGGGAATGGGATGGGAAGAAGTAAGCTTTAGATTTAACTTCAACACAGCCAATCTAAGGTTGATAATTTGAAAGGAAAGAATCAGGAAATGGTCTAGGCACAGCCCTTCCAACCCAGATAAAAAAATCTAGGGAATAGAGAAGTCAAGGCTTAACAGAGAAGAATAATAATTAATGATAATAATAAGTAGCATTTATGGTAGCAGGTAACATTTATATTGCACTTTAGGTATTGCAATGCAGTTTATATATATTATCAATCTCATCTAATCCTCACAACAACCCTGGGAGGAAGGTGCTATTATTATTTTCATTTTACAGATGAGGAAATTGAGGCAGGCAGACAGAGGTTGTGACTTGCCTAGGATCCCACAGCTAGTAAATGTCTAAGGCCAGACTAGGTCCAGTACTCTCTATCTACTTAGCTGACTAGTCATAGACTTAGAATTTTAGAGGACACCAAGTATATCTGTTTAGCCATCTTCTCTCCCCTCTTAGGTTTCCGGAAAATTTGGGAAGATGACTGACCTGGAAAATTCCCTTGAGAAGTTAATTAATATCTACCACCAATACTCTACGAGGTTGGGGGATTATGACAAGCTTTCTTTCAGTGAGTTCAACACGTTGGTGAAGGAGCAATTTCCCACGTGGATTAAGGTAGGTAGAATCATACTTGGGTTTGGTCAATTGCTCTGATACTTCCAGAAATGACCTAGGGTTTCTTTCCACATGATTTTAACATCCTGAGTGAGCTCAATGCTTGGATGTTATTTTTATTTTGGCCTGTGTGCTCTTAATCCTTTTATGCTCTAAGTATTAGTCCTTATGTTCTAAGCTGGATCTGATGGGAGTGGGAGTGGGGTGGGAGGAGGGAGGAATTCACCAAAGACTGATCCTGGACCTTGGTTGGTAGGGTTGGGGGCAGGGGAGAATTTTGAGGCAGATTTAGCAAAAGAAATCCAAGCACCACAGAGTAGGTGTTTAGTGTTTGACTAGGTTGAAGGAATAAATGTCTAGTGACTTTTCAAGCAGATCTGGAAATACATTCTGAGAAGCAAAAGGAAAAACTAGTCCGTGCTTTCCTGTCTATTACCTTGATAAGAACAATTTCCCTCTTACAGATCAGACATGATTCTATGACTAAAAGAAATATTCCCTAAGGAGCAATTTAGGGCTTCCTTCCTTCCTTCCTTCCTTTCTTCCTTCTTTCCTTCCTTCCTTCCTTCCTTCCTTCCTTCCTTCCTTCCTTCCTTCCTTCCTTCCTTCC
>NC_058133.1:170105009-170152592 GCF_016433145.1 Gracilinanus agilis
GGTGGGAATCTGGGAAGTGGGGAGAAGAAGAGGGTGGTAAAGGGTGGCATTTCCTGAAGGCTGTAGAACTGGTAAACAACGAGCAGTAAGAAGCTGTCATCCAAACAGTTTGCTTACTCTGGTTTGGCTGTGGCCAGGCTGAGCCAGAGGAAGTGAAGAACAAGCCCAGCATTACTGAAAAGCCTAAAGTCCTGAGGGATTATTGTCATAGATTTAGTGATAGGGTCACCTATTCCCCAACCCTTTCCTGATCATTCTTTTCCCTTGTTAAACAACATAGATAAAGTTATTAAGTACCTTCCTGGAGTAGTTATTCCATCACCACTCTGGGGAGGGAGTAATGCAGTCAGATGAACGTTATCCAAGGCTGATAGAGCCCAATACCAATAGTCAATCAACCCCAGGTGGGACCTGAAAGGGTTACCCATCCATTGACCTTAGGGATCCTGCCTGGGCACTGTTATAAAGGGCAGTTATTATAACATCCAGCTGGGTGGCAGGTCTTGGGTGTCCCTGCACCAGCCATCAGGGAACCAAACCAAAGCTTCCTCAGATTAATATCTCAGATTACTACTACTAAAACCCAGCCTAACAGGGGTAGTATACAGATTACCCCTATTCTTTTATAATTTAGTATAAGATCTCCAAAATTAATTTTTATTTGTTCATTTATTCATTCATTAATTTTATTCATAACACAGATTTCTTTGGACTCAGGACTGAAATTCCTGACTTGGGAGCAGAAGGGCCATGAGAGCGAGTACTCCAGTCGGGTAATGAGCTAGTGGTATCTATCCTCCTAGATAGAGTTAGTCTAAGGGCATAATAGATTCAAAAGTAAAAGAACTTTTCTGGTTGTTAACCCTTAGTTTACATTCTCCAGTTTGATTCCTTCCTGCCAAAAGTTCCTTAAAGCAAAAGACTGCCACAAATAGCAAAGTAAAACCATTTATTTAAGCAAAACAACAAATTGTAACCTGAGAAGTTAAACAGATTAGGACCTAGCAGGAAAATACCCAAGACTGGAGAGAGAGAGAGAGAGAGAGAGAGAGAGAGAGAGAGAGAGAGAGAGAGAGAGAGAGAGAAGCTTCCATTACTACTTTTTTTTATCTCACCCTACCCCAACTGAATTTAATGAAAGTACTGAATGTCTTAATCTTGGTATCTTTTTCAGTGCTTGGAACAACTCTCAGTATCCGATAGGTTTTCATAAACACTTATTGAGGTTGTTGGTATTGTAATAACCATCCAAACAATGACAAGGTGTTGAGGTACTGCTTACTAGGGACTAGAGTCCAGAAATGAGCATGGAATCCCAGATCATCCTTATGTCTAGACAATTAATGAAGTAATAACTCTTTCCTGATTTGCAGCTTTGCTTGCTTCTAAGGAAAAATGCTCACAAATGAAACATTTGTTTAATTATTAATTGAAAATTTAACAATCTACTGGGAGCTGATTAGAGCTGGCTGTAGGACATCCCTGTTTAAAAAACTTATTGAAGGACCACGGGAGAGACAGCATCTCAGGTTTCCAGAGTCCCTTCTCCCCAGTCAAACCTTCCTAAAGGTCCATGTGTACCTTTCCGAGATTCCTCTCGTTGAGGAGGATTTACAATTTGGTTATTGCATGGACATGCCCCATCACGGGGAAGACAAATGGGTGAGGAGTATGTTGGGAGAATATTGGGAGAAATGTATTAAGTTTTGTGGACATGCTTTCCTATAATCATTCCTTCTAGAAACTACAGATCCAGAATCTATGAAAAATTTTTTGCAAAGTTTGGTTGAAAATCATGAAAATGCTGGTCCCTCTGGTGGGGTGGCTAGTCACAAACATATCCATGAGGGTGATCATGATCATTGAGAATCTACCCATCCATCCCTGTCTTCTGTCTCCAGATTAGACTCCTCTTCAAACCCACCAAAACTTTAAATGATTGGGGGCAGGGGTCAAGTTTGAAAATAAAGAGACTCCTGAAAGTTCTCTCCAGTTCTCTTGTGTGTGTATGTGTGTGTGTGTGTGTGTGTGTGTGTGTGTGTGTGTGTGTGTGTGTTTTCTCACTAAGTTTCTTCCTCATCTCTCTTCTTGATTCACAAGCTTTCTGACTTTTTTGCTCCAGTCATCTCTGCTGGCCATCGATTTTTTTGTAAAACTATCTACAAAGGCATGAAGGGCTTGCAGTCTGTATTAATGGACGGGTGCCCACAAGGAGGAAATATCAAGAGCCTTCAAGGACAACTTAGTTATGGGTAAAGTTATTGTGGATACATAATATTATGGGCAAGGAAAATTTTCTTGCATGCTACACATTATTGATGGAGCATGAATTTGTTCTATCTTTTTGTAAAACAATTTGAATTCATATAATCAGCATTTGAATTGTGTTTGACCCAAATGTCACTACTTGTAAACCAAAAGGACAGTGAGGTGGCTTAGTGGATAGAGAGCAAGGCTTAGAGATTAGAGGTCCTGAGTTCAAATCTGATCTCAGACACTAACTAGCTGTGTGAACCTGGCTAAGTCACTTAACTCTATTTGCCTTAGTTTCCTCATCTGTAAAATGAGTTAGAAAAGGAAATGGGAAACTAGTCTAGTATCTTTGCCAAGAAAACCTCAAATGTGGTCATGAAGAGTCAGACATGAATGAAAAATGACCAAACACCTATTCCTTTAGTCTATTATTCTATCACTAGGGATGAAGATTAAATCTGTTATTCTACTGGTATGAAGAACTGCTGGATGGGGTGCAGCTAGGTAGCTCAGTGGATTGAGAGCCAGACCTAGAGGTAGGAGGTCCTGGGTTCAAATCTGACCTCAGACACTTCCTAGCTGTGTGACCCTGGGCAAGTCACTTAACCCTCATTTCTTAGCCCTTACAGATCTTCTACTTTGGAACTGATACATAGTATTGATTCTAAGGTGGAAGGTAAGGGTTAACAAAAAGTATTTCTACATGTAACTGAAAAATAAAAAACTAAAACATATACACAATGCAATCCTTAGGCTACACCAAGCATTGTGTCTAGAGAGAATGAAATGATTGATGGCTTCTCTGTATTTTACTGTGATATGCTCATGTCCAGAGTTTTGCATTCAGTTCTGGGAATCATGTTTTAGGGAGGACATTGACAAATTGTAGTGTCCAGAGAAGGGCACCCAGGATGGTGAAAAGTCTGGAGGACATACAATATGGTGGTTGGCTGAAGACTTCACTAGACACTGAATGGCCACTTCTTGGAGTCATTGTAAAAGGAATTCCTAGTGCAGATATGGAATGGACTAGATGACATGTGAGTTTTCTTCTGGCTCTGTGGAATAAGCTAGTTAACAATTGGTTGAATAGCTCTGATCTCTCTGCCACTAACCTGTTGTCCTGGTCTCTAAGCTGCAAATATTTTTCTACTAACATTTACTTATTAGAGGTCTGATTCAGAAACCAGGTGATCCAGTCTGGTTCCTGGGTGATATAAGTTGGGGACTTAGATTTTGGGGAAAATGGCAACATTCTTGGACATTGGATTATTCAGGACTTTCATTTCATTTCATTTCAATTCAATTGATTTCAGTTAAAGTTACATAGCCACTTATTCAGCTTCTGCTATGAATGCAGTCCAGTTTCTAGGCTCCCCTTGTGCTCTTTGAGACCTCTCCCTTGCCCTAGCTAGTAGCATAAATAATATAATGGTCTACCTACTGGGGAGAGGAGGTTGGGGAAGGGAGTCAGGTAGTAAGTTCCATCAGAGGCTGAACAATCACATAACAGAAGCAGTAGAGAAGGGATTCATACATTGGTTAGGGAGCTAAACTAGATGAATTAGTTCTTTTCCAACCTTAGGGGTCCATGAAATAGCAATGGTTTCCCAAGACCTTACCAGGAAGCAATAGCCCTGCTTTCATAAACTTCTGCTGGCACAATCTTACACAAGAATATCACAAGCCCTGTTTTGAAGTAAACTCCATAATACAATCCCACCTCAGCTCCCTAGGATTGCTAAATTGTTTTGAAAAGAAAAAAAATCTCCTTAGATTTTGACATTCTAGTTACTGAAGTGAAAAATAGAGTTGACCAAGACAATAGTTTCTCAACTGCATCCTGCTCAAACCTTACACTATACTCTGCTATGGGCTTCCCTTTAGGTCTCTAGCCTAAGCCCCCATCCATGAAGTCCCAGAAGATACCAATGGGAATGGACCAGGCTTTTTTCATCTTCGAATGTCCCTAGCTGAAGATTATCACCTTGTTGTTTAAAACTCACCTCTTCGCTTACTTGGAATTTCTTCTCCTCCTCCTTGCAGTTCTTTTCCTTTTCTTCCTTTCTGCTAGTTTAGATCCTACTTATCCTTCAAGGACTGGCTTATGTAATCTCCTCCATAAAGTCTCTTCTCATTACTCCACCCCAATAGAGCTTTCCCTTTTCAGAACTCCAAAGAATTTATTGCCTGGTACTACTCACGGGGTGTTTATCATGGCTTTGTGTTATGAACTGTCTTTTTATGTATTAGTCTTGAATCCTTAATTAGTTTATCAGCCTCATGAAGATTCCCCATATTCCCCTCTACATTCCCCTCAGTGTCTAGAATGATCCGTAACAATTTTTTGATAAGTGAACTTAAAAAAAATAGCAGCTAGCATTACAGAGTGCTTTAAGGTTTGTAAATTGCAAATATTATCTTGTTTGATCCTTATTATAACCCTGGGAGGTAGGTGCTATTTCTAGGCTCATTTTACAGACAAGGAAACTGAGGCCAGGAAAGTTTAAGTGACTTGCCCAGAGTCATACAGTTTATAAATGTCTGAGGTTGGATTTGAACTCAGATCTTCCCGATTCTAGGTCTAGCACTCTATCTACTGTACCACCCTGCTGGTACCATCTCTTGCTTAACTTCCTGTGCATTGTCTACCACTAGTGGCCAGAGTTTAATATCCATCTTCTCCAATTACAGAAATACCATTTTTGATCAACCTAGAGTATCCATGATCTGTTATCAATCAGTATGTGAATTCAAGGAAGGATGTTTCGCATTGATGCTTCTTGGAATCATATTTTGGCTATTGTTAGGAAGGGCATCATCAGATTTGGAGCAATCAATGGCAAATTCTTCTATATTTCAATGGATCCATGATCTCATCTGTAAGGGTACTCCTTCCACCGGTGCAAATCATGGTCCTTCTATTCAGATATCCTTTTATGCTTTCTCATCCCGTGGGGTTCTTGTCCAAGCCTCTTCACTGAAAGCTTCATAAAGCATTTAGACTAGGAGACCTTCCTCTGTCAGCCAGAGACCAGGGCAACACTGGGATTGTGGTCCTTCCTTATCATTTAGAGAGCCCAAACATCACCATGTTCCTGATCCTGCAGTTCCTGTCAAAACAGAACAGCAACTGGTTGCCCCACAACTTCCCATTGCTCACTCTGTATAGCAATATGTAGCCAAAGCTACCATTTGTATAGTGCTTTTTGGTTTGAAAAACCCTTGATGTGCATAATCTCATTTGATCCTTTGCTTCCCTTTGTTGAATCTGGAAATGTCACTGACTCCAAGAAGTTTATCAGTTTGCTTATATGATTCCATATAATCATAATACCAGTTGTGTGATTTTGAGCAAATAATTTAACCTTTGTGCCTCAGTATCCTCATTCATAAAATGGGGGGTAATATTAACATCTACTGGGGGAAGCTAGTGGATTGAGAGCCAGACCTAGAGATGGAGGGTCCCAGGCTCAAATCTGAACGTAGACACTTTCTAACTGTATGACCCTGGACAAGTCACTTAACTCCTAGTCACTAACTCCTTGCCTAGCCCTTAGCACTCTTCTACTTTGGTAGTGATTCCCAAGACAGAAGGTAAGGGTTTAAAAAAAATTTAGCATCTACTTCCCAGGGTTGTTCTAAGGATCAATGGAGATAGCATTTGTAAAGTGCTTTGCAAACCTTTAAACATTACATAGTGTTTAAATATATACATATGTATGTATATACATCTCTTAATAATATCAATGATTAAATATTAACACCATTAATAATAAATTATTAAGATCAGACTGAGAGCAAGAGAAGGCAAAAAAGAGAAAGAGAAGGAAGGAGAAGAAAGAAAGAGAAGGAGGAAGAGAAGAAAGAGAGAAAAAAGATAGAAGGAAAGAGGAAGAAGAAGGGCAGGTCATTTTCAAAGATGAGTGTGGATATTTGTGAAAATCAGAATCAGAAACAGTAGAATAAGAACCCATGTCTCCCGAGTCCTAGTGCAGTGCTTTTGTCTTGACACAATACATACAGTCTAAGCTAATCAGCTTCTCCTGGGAGTGACTCTGGAGGGGAAGGGGAAGATATTACCTAATGACTCAAGAGAAAGATCAGTTCTGGCATAAGCTCTCAATCTTACGCCTATACACCATTGGCAAGATCATCCCATATCGGGGGCTTAAGGGTAGGAATGTGAGGGGATTGACTCCTTTAGTTCTCTCTGTGAATGTATTTTTTAGAGGGTACCCCAACTTTGGAACAGTAGAAAAATCTCTGAACTCAGGGTCAAGGGACCTAGGTTCAATTTGCTAGCTGAGTAATCGTGGGCAAATAACCATTTTTCTGAGCTTTGATTTTTTTCACTTGTAAAAAGAGCAGGCTGGACTAGAAAAGGTTTTAAGGTTCCTTCTAGCTCTAAATACATGATCTGTGTTGCTATGATCTGATCATATCTTCTACTCTCCTACAAGCAATCTTGGCTCCAGCCAAATAAATTTCTAAATATTTGCTAAATACTCTTTGGAATTTTCCCAATCTGTCCCTTGCTTATACTAAATACTCTCTACAACGTAGAATGCCTTCTCCCTACTATTCCACATTGAGAATCCTGCCTGTGTGTTAAGACTCAGCTTATATACTGCCTCCTCTGTGAAGCATTTTCTGATTTCCCCAGCCCATGATGAATTTTCCCCTCCTCAGAACTCCCTTAGTTCTCATGGTTTGTATTGCTTATTTGTCCCACATTTTCTGCCTTATGCTGTTAAGGTGTATTATTAAACTTTTCTCCCCAACTAGATGGTAAATTACCTAAGGATAGATACTAATTCTGACATATTTTTCTAACTTTGTATTTCCAACAGTCACTAGTACTTGGTAAGAGCTGAATAGATGTATTGACTGATGGACAGATTTAGAGGGCAAATCACTATTTGAAGGGGATAGTGAGGTAGAATTGGTGTGAGGATTGCCCAATGGACAAAGAGCTTTGGGGACATTGGGATTGAGGAAGAGGGGATGAAGAACCAGAAGAACCAATGATTCAAAGGAAAACTTTATTGACGCCTAGTTATATTGCTAAGGTCATCAGGACACCAGCACCCGTTTCCCTATTATTTTTTGTACATCTTTTGGCTCTATGGAGTCAAAGCATTTCCTTGGGAATGGGGCAGGATCGGGGTAGGAGAGGCTGGAAGGGTGAATGTGAGGGGAAGGGAGGTTTTGCCTCACCACCATCAGTGGGAGTGTCAACGCCCACTTCCACAGCTTGAGCCCCCTTTCCCCTCAAGGCCAGGCCCGTGGCTGTGGTGCTCTTTGTCAGGTGCCGTCTCATGCATCCTTTCATGGGTGGCCATGATCAGTCTTGCCATCAAGACGGAGAACTCGTTGAAGTTAACCTGACCATTTTGATCTGTGTCTAGCTCCTGCATGATATGTTTAGAATTCTGTAGGTCCTTGGCATTCTGAGACAGAGGGAAGAAAAACATAGGATTGGTCACTAAAAGAAATGAGGTAAGGAACAAGATCATCCATAGCCCAGGTCCCCTGGAAGTGATCCTGATTCTCTTGGACATCCTTTGGGAAATCCCATACTGAGTGTACATGTTAGTGAGAATATTCCCTTAAGCATCTGGAGCTATGGTATTATATCACTATGGGGTAATATCAATGCCATCCATCTACTGTAAATAATAATAACAGTAATGATAACATCAGCCCCTAATGAAAGGGATTATGACAAAATAAGACCACCTTAAAATTGCATAGCAACTTCAGCTATGTAGAGGGTTTTCCTAGATAGTCCATCTGTGATACAGTGGACTTGGGATCTACACTTGATAATGATATAATATTGCTAATATCAAGATAATTAAAAATAACAGCTATCATTCAGATAGCACTTTAAGGACTGTAATGTACTTCCCACGTGTTATCTCACTTGAGCCTCACAACAATCCTGTGAGGAAGGTGCTACAACTAGTCCCATTTTTCAGAAGAGGAAACTGAGGCTAAGAAAAGACTTGCCTATAAGTGGTTGCATCAGGACTTGAACTCGGATTCTTTACAGTGCTTTATCTGGTGCTCTGTCTGCTACACTGGTGGTGTCAAACTCACATAAAAGTGTATCCCTAATGGATTGACTTAGAGAACCACAAATAAACAAAATTTATGTTGTGTTCTAGTCTTACTTATTTTGTTAAACTTTTCCCACTTATATTTTCATCTGGTTCCAGGCACTCTATACAGCAGGAAGCCCACCTCTTAGCTGCTGTGCTAACTATATAAACACATATAGCCTCAGTTTCCTCATGTGTAAAATGGGGATAATAGTAGCAATAGCACCTACCTCACAGGGTTGTTGTGAGGCTCACATGAGATAATTAATGTAAAGAATACTCCGAACCTTAAAGTGTTATATAGTAATACTGCTACTTCCTGGAGAAAAAACAAACCCAAGGACCTTACCTAAACCTTGGGCCATGGTCTCATCTCCCCTGATCAGGACCAACTCACTTCTGCCCTGTCACAGCATCCAGTTTTTCTGAACACATTTCCACACCCTGCCTGTGATCGTACAGTTTCTGTCCTTATACTAGCTCTGGGATGAAACAGGAATGGGGCTTTCCCCATTATAGGGTCTTAGAAAGGAACATCTGGAGAATATTGATGTAAAGAGGGAGCCTTGAATAGTTGAGAGATCCCTATATTTGGAGTCGGAGTAGTTGGCTTTGAATCTAGGTTCTGTTAATAAAGGGCTATGAAACCTTTGGTAAGTGACTGTCCTTCTTTGGCCTCGGTTGGGGTGTGGAGTATGATAAATTGGACTGGATGACCTCCAAGATCTCTTTCAGCTCCAAATCTAGGATCCTAAGAGCCTCCATCCTACTGGCTTTGAGATGATAAAAAAAAATAAGGCCAGAGAAACTGGTCTCTTGCATCCCTGGATTATCTTGTCATGGATGGACTCGAAAAGTGATAGTTTTCTAGAATCACAATGGCCCTCAGAAGGAACATCTAAGAACTCAATCCCCTGCTCAATTCCCAGCCCAAATTAAGGTCTCTCCTGAAGTCCCTGGGATCTTAGTGATGCGACATCCTCCTTATTCTAACTCTTCCCACTGTGGCTTCTTTGCCCCCTAGTTCTCACCTTTAGGAAATTTGGCATCTCCTTGTTTATCAGTTGTTTCATTTCTCCCCTGGTCAGGGTGTCTGGGTCTCCCACCTGGCCAGAATATTGATGGAAGGTATTAACCATAATGTCCAAGGCTTTTTCCATTGTACACTTTTCCATTGTTTTCTTAGTCTGTATGGAGAAGGAGCATTGTGAGTGGGGGCACTGGAATCCATCTCCTTGTGCCCTGGTCAAGGAAGGTTAGGGAATGGGGGAGGGCAACCACACAAAAGGAAACACAAGGATCTGTGCCCATGGGAAACTTGCTGCTTAACTTCAGGGTGGAATTAGGGAGAGACACTCATGCATGATGTCAGTCTTTAGACCATTTACAGGGTGGCTAACAAAGGACAGAGGGGAATGTCTCCATTAAATAAGAGGGGATGGAATGATCCCAGAATAGGTAGAATGAGAGTTAATCAAGGAGGGCTCCCTGAAAGAATTTGAAGAAATTCAAGGGGACAAAAAGGAGAAGCAGCCCTCGGTCTGGGGTTGGGAGATGGAAAATAGCCTGGGCATGAGCTAAAGGTTCTTGGGAAGGTTGGGTGTGAGGGGAGGGAAGGTAATGGGTGGAAGTCCTATCCTTCTTGACCCAGAGAAAGCAACGAGCTGTTTGACTTACCACAAGGCAGTCTGGAGGAGAGCTGGCTGTTCACAGAGAGCAATGGAATGAGTGGGGCAAATCTGACATTTATAGGAGTGCCCTGCTTGGGTCACTGGGCTGTTGCCTCTGGCAGATGATTTGTTCTTTTCCTCAGTGATTGCTTCACAGGTATGCAGTTTGGTAATTTTGAGCAGGGCTGTTACCGTCAGGAAGGGTGTGGGGGGCAGGGAAGAGGCTGGAGGAAGAGGAAGGGGAACTGTCCACCTTTCTTTCTTTCTTTCTTTCTTTCTTTCTTTCTTTCTTTCTTTCTTTCTTTCTTTCTTTCTTTCTTTCTTTCTTTCTTTCTTTCTTTCTCTCTCTCTCTCTCTCTCTCTCTCTCTCTCTCTCTCTCTCTCTCTCTTTCTTTTTTTGGTGAAATTCTCAGTTATCTCTCCACTCTTCTGCTCTCACT
The DNA here is from genome assembly GCF_016433145.1 of Gracilinanus agilis. Lineage (NCBI taxonomy): Eukaryota > Metazoa > Chordata > Mammalia > Didelphimorphia > Didelphidae > Gracilinanus > Gracilinanus agilis. The sequence continues at coordinate 170,115,480 of NC_058133.1, forward strand.
CCCCACCACAAAGCTGATTTGGGAAGAAATAAGTCAACCTCAGCCATTTCAGTAACAGGAACTACAGGCTTTCACCACTCCAAATGGTCTCAGAAGGCATTTTTTTTTCTAATTATGTGTATTAGCGTTATCTCTGTGTGTTTCTTATTCCTTTAGGGACTCCATGAGGACAATGCTCATGTCTTTCTTAAACTTCATTTTCTCCAATTCCTGGCATAGTATTCTGAACACAGTAATTTTAATTCATTAATTTGATTTAAAAAAATTGTCTTCCTCTTATGTACAAGACCTGGTGGTTAGATATTACAGAATATTTGATAATTAGAAAATTTTATCTTGAGAAGCTTATCTTGTAGATATTTACAAATATTTAAAATATAAACTAGCTTATATGGGAATAAAAATTAGCTTGAAGAGCTGGAGACCTTGTCCGAATTTTTCATTTTACAGTTGAGGAAACAAGAAAGAGGAATGAACTTATCCAAGGTATACAGCTAGTATACATGAAAGCTAGGACTCAGACACAGATCATGGAATCAGAGATTTAGCATTGGTGATGGCATTAGGGATTTAGCTTCAATCTTCTTTTATAAATGAAGAAACTGAATTTCAGAGGGTCCAAGGACACACAGATAGTAACTAGCCGAGACAGAATTTGAACTCAGGATCTTTTGACTTCATATCTCATTCTCTTTATACCTCATTAAGCTTTACACTGAGAATTATAAAAAAGGCTATAAGTGGAGCAGCTGGGTAGCTCAGTGGATTGAGAGCCAGGCCTAGAGACGGGAGGTCCTAGGTTCAAATCTGGCCTCAGACACTTCCCAGCTGTGTGACCCTGGGCAAGTCACTTGACCCCCATTGCCTACCCTTACCACTCTTCTGCCTTGGAGCCAATACATAGTATTGACTCCAAGACGGAAGGTAAGGGTTTTAAAAAAAGCTATAAGAATTCAGAGAAAGGGGAGATCTTTTTGACTTGAGGAGGGGTTTTTGTGAGGAGTATTCAGGGAAGGTTCAATGTAGGAGATTGTATTTAAGTTTAAAGGGATCTTGAAGGATGGGTAGAATTTGTATGGAAAGATGGGATGGGGAAGGCATTTTGGCACAGGGGAACTGTGTGAATAAAGACTGTCTTTTGAAAAAGGACCAAGTCAGTATGGGGAAGACAGCCAGCAGAACATTTTGACTAGAGAAAAAGGGAGGGGTCATACTATATGAAGCTTTGAATGGAAAGCTAAATATGTTTGGAATTGGTCCTGTTTGCTCCTTCTCCACCCCCCACCCCCACCCAGTGGTATCTTGGAAGAGGACAGAAATGCCTGCTTTTTCAAATTTGCAGATGGCAAGATGTTGGGAGGAATAGTTAGCACAGTGCATATTTAGGTTCTCAAAAGATCTCTGTAAGCTATAAACATAGATTGACTTTTAGAAGATAACATTTAATAGGAATTAATGTTAAGTTCTACAACTGGGTTCAAAAAGTCAATTTCACAAATATGGGAATGAGGAGACTTAATTAGAAAATAGTTTATATAAATAAGACCTTGGGATTTTAACGAATTGTTGACTCAAAATGAACTGATATGGCATGGTAGCCCAAAAGGCTGTGAAGGTTGTATTAATGGAGGTGTAGTGGGAATCAGTGATTCCCAAAGTGGGCGCCACCACCCCCTGGTGGGTGCTGCAGCGATCCAGGTGAGCGGTGATGGCCACAGGTGCATTTATCTTTCCTATTAATTGCTATTAAAATTAAAAAAATTAATTTCCAGGGGGCTAAGTAATATTTTTTTCTGGAAAGGGGGCGGTAGGCCAAAAAAGTTTGGGAACCACTGGTCTAGATCAAAGGAAGTGATAGAGAACAGTGAGGTAGAACACGATTGAGAGTCGGTGGACTAGAGATGAGAGGTTCTAGGATCAAATCTGACCTCAGTCACTTCCTAGCTGAGTGACCCTGGGGCAAATTACTTGACCCCTGCCCTTACTGTTCTTATGCCTTGGAAACAATACACACTATTGATTCTAAGATGGAAGGTAAGTGTTTTTTTTTTAATAAAGGAAGATATGATACAAAATCAAAATAGAAGTGGTTCTTTTTCATGTATGGTTTGGACTAGATGCTTCTCTTGAGATCACTTCCAACTCTGAAATTATGTGTTTCTGAGGGACTGGAGACCATGCCACAGGAGGACTGATAGAAGCAATTAGGGTCATTTAGCCTGGGAAACCAAAGACTTGGAGGTGGGGTGAGGAGGGCATGATAGTTGGCAATGAACATTTGATGGATTGAGGTCAAATGATCATTTGTTATATATGTTATAAAGCAGATTCTCATTCAAATTTGGACTAGATAAGGGACTCTTCACTTGTGGGGGGGGTCCATGAATTTGAAAAAAAGTCCTTGCCTTCTATCTTGGAATCAGTATTGTATATTGGTTTTAAGGCAGAAGAATAGTAAGGGCTATGTAATGGGAATTAAGTGACTTGCCCAGGGTCACCTAGCCAGGCAGTATCTGATGCCATATTTGAACCCAGGACCTCTTGTCTCCAGACCTCACTCTTTATCCACTAAGCCATCTAGCTACCCACCCCCACCCCAATTTATTTTAAAAAAGCGATTTTAATAATTCTATTTCAGCATAAGTATTTTATTTTATTCATTTAAAGACATTATTCTGAGGAATGGTCCATCGGCTTTAGCAGATTTCTGAAGAAATCCCTGACACAAAAAAGGTTAAAAACTCAAGTCTCAATGGTCTCTGCATCAGAAGATACTTAATAAGAAATGCTAATTGACTGATTGAATCAGCACAAAAATCATAGAATGTGAGGGTGGGATTTTAGTCCAACTTACACATGAATGACATTTCCATAAACATACCAATAAGTGATCAGATTCAATTAGTGGAAGGTCCATGGAGAAGGATGGTGAAAGGTAAGAATGGGGAGGGAGAAAGGAAGGGATCAGAAGGTAAAATTATAGAGAAGACTGAATGTCAGGCTAGTAGTGCTAGGAGTTGACCTTGAAGACAGTAGAGGGTTGATGCAAGTTTTTGGTCAGAGGATGGGATTGCGGTAATTTTATAGGAACTCTACACTAAGATTATTTTAACAGGCAGGAAGTTCAGTTAGAAGACATTTGCATTTTCCAAGAGGCAGTGAAAAAGGGTTAGTGGGCACGAGAATGGAAATAAGGGACCAGATGCAAGAGGCATTGTGAAGGAATGCTCATTTTGTAAATACTTCCTCTTTCCACATAGGCAAAGTGATCTTATTTGGTATCATCCTGTTGTCATTCCATGTGACTGTGCTAGTGTAGTTGCCTTTGCCAGTAATTTCCTGAGGGCAAGACCTTACTTCACAGGTTGCCTAGGTTTCTGTGTAGTGCCTCAGGAGTGTTTGGCATTTCTTGATTTGGGATTTGTATTCATACTGGCATTGAGGTGTGGTGGGGAGACATTATCTTCCTTCCTAATCCCACCTCTCTTCCAAACTTCCCTATTTCTGTTGAGGGCAAAAACAGCTTTCTAGTCCCTTAAGGTTCAAAATCTTGAAGTCATCTTTGACTTTCCCCTCTCTCTTTCCACTCATATTTGGTTGCCAAGTTTTTGGGGGTTCTACTACCTCAACATTTCTTTCATCTTTTCCCCACTCTCATGGCTGCTGTGCCATCTGAGGCATCATCACTTCTCACCTGTACTATTATAATAGCCTCCTTTCTGATTGGAACCTCACCTTCCAATCTGTCTCTTCTCCAATCCACATTCCACACAGTTGCCAAATTAAAATTTCAACAGTGCAAGTCTAATTATATCATTAGCTTTAATGGCTCTCTAGTAACCAGATAAAATGCAAACTCTTCTTATTGGTATTTGAACTCCCTGACTCCAGAGGATCCTACCAGGCTTGTTTCACACTATCCCTTTTCACTCATTATTCTTACTAGACTTTCTGGCCTCTACTTGCTGTTACTCAGATTGGGCATTCCACCTCCTACTTCTGTGACTTTGTATAGTGTTGTGGGACAATATAACTGGGGAAACTTGAGTGAATCCCTGTACTATCACAATATCAACAGGATAGTGTGTGTGTATATGTGTGTGTGTGTGTGTGTGTGTGTGTGTGTGTGTGTGTGTGTGTTGGGGGTGTCATAGATCAAGATGCAATGGAGTAGATCTGGGGCAGTGTGTTAATTTTACCCCTGGCTAGGTTGATTTGGCCCAAGATGAGGGCTTTTTTGGGCAAGAAGGTTATAGAAACAATTTCCAGATTTTGGCAGACCTCAGGGAACTTGCTTTCTGAGGAAGGGTCCATAGGTTTTAGCAGACTTCAGAAATGACCTACGACACCAACCAAGGTTAAGAACCTGTGGATTAGATGGTCTCTGAATCTGAAGATGCTTAACAAGAAATGCTAAGTGACTGAATCACAGAATGGAAATCTCAGAATTTGAGAGTGGGATGGTATTTTAATGATCATCTAGTTCAATGTATACATGAAAGGAATTTCCATTAACATTCCAATCCCAATTTCCCTAATGAATATTGATGCAAAAAGTTTTAAATAAAATACTAGCAAGGAGATTCAGTATTTTATCACAAGGATAATATATCACGATCAGTGGTTTTTATACCAGGAAAGCAGGTATGGTTCAATGTTAGGATATTTAATTATATTTAATTAATGATATCAATGACAAAACCAATAGAAACCATGTGATTATCTTAATAGATACAGAAAAAGCCTTTGTCAAGATACAACACCTATTCCTTATTAAAAATGTCAGAAAACATAGGAATAAAAGGCCCTTTCCTTAAAGTAAAAAAAGGGCATCTATCTAGAGTTAGCAAACATTTGATGTAATGGGAACAAAGTAGAACCCTTTCCATGAACATACCAGTAAGTGCTCTGTGATTCAATTAGTTAACCTCCTTGTATGACTTTTACCTGTTTTTACTTTCCTGGACTAGCTTTTTTTTTTTTTTAACCTTCTTGTAAATTGCTTTGATTTAGGGGTTGTCAGATTTGTTTTTATTAAAGAAATTGTTTATTTGAACTCACAGGCTCTAGAGTCCAGGGAATTAGATGTGGAATCTTAAACAAGACAAGGGTGCCTACTGTGCCTGGAACATACTCCCTCTTCTTCATCTTTGATTCTTAGAATCCTTAATGTTCTCAAGGTACAAGTCCCACTTGACTACCTCTTTTTCTGATTATAGCTGCTGACAATGATCTTTATACTCTAATGATTCATCATAGAACATCAGATTTGGAAGGGACCTCAGAGACCATCTAATATAATCTGTACAATTTATACTTAGAGCGTCCACTAATAGGTATCTCTGTGGTACTCAAGCATTAGTATTAATTGTTTTTACTATTTATTTTATACTGTCTGGTACTGCTTGACTCTCCATAAATCAGGCCTTGTCTATATTTTAAGCTAGAATATAAGCTCCCAGAGTGCAGGGGCCATTTTTTCTTTATCTTGCTCCCTAGGATCTATGCAGGTCTATTACATATACTGCATATGCTCTTGTGGAATGAATGAATGGATTGTGCAAATACTATAGAGCCTGTGAATCTTTCAACAAAATCTTGGATAAACTCCCTATGTAATCACAAAATTTGGTTGTCTACTGGTTATTAGAGGATTAATATTTAGGGTTAGAAACGAATTTAGGGTTAGAAACGAATTTAGGGTTAGAAACGAATTTAGGGTTACGAATTTAGGGTTAGGGTTAGGGTTAGAGTCAGTTGGTCTCCCAGAGACTCATGATGAAAAATGCCATCTGCCCTCTGAGAAAGAACTGGAGGCTAAATGCAGACTGAAACATACTACATTTCATTTTCGTTATTCTTTTTCTCTTTGTGTCCCATTTGAGAAATCTTCCACAAATTGACTAATATGGAAAAATGTTTTACATGATTACACATATAAAATTTATGTCAGATTACTTGGGATGTGGGAGGGCAGTGAGGGAAGGTCAAAAGAAGAGAGAGAATTTGGAACTCAAACTTAAAAAGAATGAATGTTAAAAATTGTTTTACATGTAATAGTGAAAAAATAAAATATTATTTAAAAATCAATCAATCTTCTTAGAGGAAGAATAAAAGCAATGCGTCTCTTGTCTGAGTTGTTTAGGAAAATGTCCATTTGGGGGACCTTTCTGAAGAGTCCCTTCAAAATACAGATTGATCTCAGAGGGTTTGTTGTGGGAGAAACACACCCAAGTATGTAGCAGAGTCTCGCCCCAAGAATGGGAGACTCAAACTCCATTCAATCTGGAAGTAAGAAAACAAATTTTTTTTAAAGAAGAGGTTTAAAGTGGAATAGTAGACTAATACTTGGTGCAAAAGACTGGGGGCTAATCAGGTAGCCCCAGGGCTGATAGAATAGCATCTCTCCAGGTGGGGAGTAGTGGCTCCAAGGGTGGAGTAGCAGCTCTCAGGGTGAGGAAGTAGCCCTTGGAACTGATGGAATAGCCCCAATAGGTAATGGAAAAGCAGCCCCCTCTATGGAGTAGCAACCCCAGCTATAGAGCAGCAGCTTTTGCCCTTTGTGGATCAGGGTGGGCGTATTTATTAGGGTGTGGGGGCTAGTCCTCTCCCATTCCAGAGCAATTTTCATCTCTCCCCCAAACCTTGGAAAACAAAATTCAGGTGGAGGTGTGGTTTTGTGTTTGACACGTGTATCATAGGAATAAGGAGCATGTGAGGTTTGGAGATCCTCCAGGAATACCAGAGCCCTTAGTGCACAAGTCCCGTTCCACTTCCCCTCCCATTGTCTACCTTGTTATCATTTTTTAATGTGGGAGAGGTCACCACCCTTTTGAAATGTGAACATGGTTGAGGAGGGAGGGGGCAGAGGCAACGCAGTACCACTATAGATAATTAATTATGTCTAACAGTTCAGAACTAAAGTAAATAAAGAACAATATGAAAAATTAATAAAAGGGAGCAGCACAAAGCTGATGCCCAGTGCAGAACATTATAGATCCACTATAGGTAATTGAAGTTACAGAATAGGTAACTGATCAATCTGCAATTCATGCTTGACAAACGCTGAAACTACAAATTTTCCAGTTGATGTTTAACCAGTGAGAAATACAAGATTTCTGAGGATGAGGGTCTTGTTTCTATTGCTGGCCACTGCCTGTCTCTATCAGGTTGGTTAGACTGTCAGTCAGTTACCAAATATGTCCAGAATCAATAGGTCCTGAGAAATATGAGACTAGTTTGCTGTCCTTGGTACTATTTCCCTGCCTTAGGTGACAGTAACAATTCCTTATGTCCTTTAGCCCTTTGATGTTTTGTAGCAGTGCTTCAACTAGGAGAACAATGTCATAGGAAGAAAAAAACTAGTGAGCTTGGATTTAGGAGATCTGGGTCTGATGTTTAGCAGCTATGTGGTTCCAGGGAGGTCATTTAACTTCTCTGGTTCCTGCTTCCCCCCTTTTTTATGTATGGACACTAATAAGTGAATGCTTCTCATGCAGGACAGCTGGGAGGAAAGTTGACAAATGTGATTTCTCCTCTTTTCCCTCCATTTGCTGATTTCATTTGAGAAAATTTAGTCTGTGGAGAAGGGTTGGACTGTACATTAGGACTCAGCTTAGTAGCTTCATAAATCCTTAGAATCATCTAATATCAGAGCTGGAAGATTAAATAGATATTATCTGGTTTGATTTCATTATGTACTTTACAGGTTAAGAAACTGAAAGTCCAAGAGAGGAAGTGATTTACTTAAAGTTTCATAGTGCCATGGTCCCATCATATTAAATCACACCATTTTGTGCAGTGACTTGTACAAAATTAAAGAATTAGAAAGGGGAAATCCTTAAAACAGTAGATTAATAAATATTATTAAGACATTATAATACATTAACAATATATGCTATATAAATACATTATTAGAATAAATGAATATATCAGTTTCTTGAGAGGAAGTACCTTTTTTTTTGCCTTTCTTCATATCCCTGGAATCCTCCTAGCACAGTGTTTTAGTTGGTGCTTAATAAATGCATATTGACTTGGTTAAGACCAGTGGATAGATTTCTGGAGTTTGAGTCAGGAAGACTTCAAATTCTGCCTTGGATTCAAATTGCTAGCCTACATGTCTCTGGGTAAGTCACACAATCTCTCTGGGGTTGATTTCCTCACTTGCAAAATGGACTCCTGGCCTCTAAGATTCCTTCAAAATCTAAATATATGCAATTCAAGGTCTGATTCAGTGGATTGACTAAAGTAATGGTGGTAAGAAGGCTTCATTGAAGAGGTGGGATTGGACCTGGGCTTTGGAAGGAAGTCTTTTTTTTTTTTAAATCCTTTCCTTCTGTCTTTGAATTAATTTTAAGTATCAGTTCCAAGACAGAGGAATGAAAAGGGCTAGGCAGTTGGGGTTAAGTGACTTGTCCAGGATCATACAAGTAGGAAATGACTGAGTCCAGATTTGAACCCCACAACCTCCTCTCTCCAGGCTTGGTGCTCTATCTGCTGAGCTACTTAGCTGCCCTAGTGGAAAGAAATCTTTCCCCAAAGTTTGACCAAGAGTCATTCTTTGGAAAAAATACTGTTCTCCATTTTGGAGAAACTGTATCACAGCCAAAGAGGAAGAGAAGGATGAGGAGGAGGCAGTGATAAAACAGTGGGATTCCTAAATTCTGAAATCAGGAATCTTGGTGACTACAGTTTCTGCCCACATGAACAGTGTGAATAATAGGAATTCCCATTCAAATTACTTCTGATTCTCAGGCCACTGCTCTTTCCATCATATCATGCCATCTCCCAGTTAAATTCAATTCAACAAACATTTATTAAATACCTCCCACACGTAAGTCCATATTCTCCATCCTAGGGATACAGATCAAAAAGCTAAAACAATCTCTACCCTCAAAGAGCCTCCATTCTAGAGGGGAGTGTTTGGAGGAAAACAACATGGACATAAGAAAGTAAGAACAAAGCATGTTCAAGAGGAAGAGAGGGATCCAATAAGACCTTCTTTTATTACTCCATCCTCCACCATGTCACCTCTATCTGTACCCATCCCCAATTCAGTAACCTCTAGTGGCTCCCTGTTACCGATAGGATCAATATTAAATCATCTGGTGTTCAAAGCCCTTCATAGCTCATTCCCCCCTCCCGCTTTTCCAGCCTTCTTACATCTTACATATCCTCCCCCCTCTTCCCACCATTAACATCGGCCAACATGCTTTTCCTTGAACAAGATGTTTCATCTCTTAACTTTGGGCATTTTCATTGGCCCTCCCTCATGCATAGAATGCTCTCCCTTCTCACCTTCACTTCCTGGCTTCCTTCAGATTGTTATGTTATTATTATTTATCAACATAATAAGATCCAAGATAAAATCCCAACTTCTACAAGAAACTTTTCCCAATCCTTCTTAATTCTTTAAAAACAACAACAACCCTTTCCTTCTGTCTTAGAATACTTAGAACCAGTACTGAGTATTGGTTCCAATGCAGAAAAGTGGTAATGGCTAGGCAATGGAAATTAAGTGTCTGAGGCCAGATTTGAACCAAGGATGTCCCATCTCCAATCCTGGCTCTCTATTCATCGAACCACCTAGCTACCTCAGATCATCCTTAATTCTAACACCTTCATTTGACGGATTATTCCCTATTTATCTTGTATATATCTTGCTTGTACATTGCTCTTTTCATGTTGTCTTCCTTATTAGACTGGGAATCCTCTGAGAGCAGCTCTTGTCTTTTGACTTTTTTTTTTTTTTAATATCCTCAGGGTTTAGCACAATGCCTGGCACATAGCGTTGAATAAATGATTATTGACATGAACTGAGATGGTATCAGAGTTCTGCCTTGTCTTCTACTAGAAAGAAATGAAGATGGAACAAATTCAAGATGTAAGAGTATTTAGACAAAACCAACCACATATATAGTATTATGACCCAGCATGAGGTGTAGATATTCTACAGAAAGGAATAGCTGTATTTATGAGATTACTGATCCAGTAGGGGTTAGCAGAACTTTGCTCACCATAACTTTATGAAATAGTGTAATTCTTCTTGCTTCACTTTAACAGATGAGGAGACGGAAGCTCCACGAAGTTAAATAATATGTATGTGGTTATACATGTTCGAATCTGGAATCAAACCCAGGATGGTACTTTCCAGATGCGCCTCTTGGGATTATATCATAAATAATCAGTCTTTGCTACCATCTAGTGGTCAAATCATATTCGATCATTATCTTTGCTACCATCTAGTGGTCAAATCTTATAAGATCATCTCTTTTAAACCTTTCAGGGAAATAAATTTACCATCACCAACTGTTTCAGCTTGATTTTTGTACATTGTGCTGTTATTGAAATTATCCGAGACATAATATACTATTTTTTATTACTTTGTCTTTGACTCGGTTAATTCTTAAGTAAATTGTTCTTGTCTTCATTTAGGTCTGTACCTTTTCATCATATTTGCCTTGGCTACCAATCTGATTGTGTGGACTATAAGAAGAGTGTTTAAAAATTCTGCTTTTTGCTAATTTTGCTTCTGATATATATTTTTAAAAGTTTTTTTAAAATTAAGATGGGATTATTATTACTAGCACAATTTTCCTTCTTTCTTCAAGATCAATGATATTTATTTGTATAGAAAAATATTTTTGTGACCAGTATTTTCCAATCTTCAAATAAATTTAAAGTCCACATTTATTCAGTGTCTCCAAATATCAGAAGACAGAAATATCCTCATGGCTTTCCAGTAGCAATGCCAAGCCAACTCACTAGCTCTTAGATCCATGACTTTAAAGGCCATAGCTTTAATTGTAATTTTATGACAGTAAGGAAACTGTGGATTAAATATATTAAATATGCATTAAACACTTTTGAATAGCAATCTAATTTAATTAAACTAACCAATAGCAGTTTAGCATAAGAGAATGAGGCATTGACTTTCTTTCCAAAATATCGTGTAATAGACATCTCTTAATGGTAACTGGCACTTTCAATGATGCCACTTAATTCTTTTCAATGCCTGTCTATTCACTTAAGTTAAAAAAATTGATAACTTGTAGAGCATTGAAAACATGGAGATAAACTCTTAAGTCAATGAACACATGGTTTTATATATTTTACACAGATTATTATTCCTTCCTGCTTTGCTGGGATTCCTATTCTCTAAGGGGGCAACTCCAATAATTGAGGAATAGTTTCTCATTTTATGCACAGTATGCACCAATGTTTTAAAATGTTTAAGGTAGCATTTGGAAAATATCACCTAGTGGTTTACTTTATATATATACATATATATATATATATAAAATATTATTCTTTTGCCCTAATCACTCATATTTTAAACTTTCTAGGAGATTATTTATGCAGGGATTAGAGGAGAAGGTGAGGATGGGAGAAATAATTTAAGGCAAGATCTGTGAAGTGCTAAATATTAATTTCTTTCTTAAAAAACCCTTACCTTCCATCTTAGCATTAAGCATTAATACTGTATATTGATTGTATGACAGAAGAGGGGTAAGGGCTAGGCAATGAGGTTGTGACTTGCTCAGGGTCATATAACTAGAAAGTGTCTCAGGCCAGATTTGAACCCAGGAACTCCACCTCTACATCTGACCCTCAATGTCAATTTCTGTTGAGACACTGCTATGAATAAACTAAAATCCTGTGATATGGCAGGTCCATCAAGCTGCTTAATGAGTCTTTGCATGCTGTCTTTATAGAGTGTTTAACACTATAATTTTCCCCAAAACAAACAAACAAACAAACAAACAAACAAACAAACAAACAAACAAACAAACAAACAAACAAACAAACTGAGTGATAAGCCAGATTCTCCTGGCTAAAGCAGCAACTGGCCTGTTGCTTTACAATGTCTTCCTCATCTGCAACCATTCTTTTTCCTTCACTTATTTTCCTTCAACTTAGTTACTCAGCAATGCAATGATCCAGGACAATTCTGAGGGATTTAGGACGAAGAATGCTCTCCACCTCCAGAGAAGGAACTGTTGGAGTCAGATGTAGATCAAAGCATGCAATTTTTCACTTTATTTTGTTTGCATTTTTATTGAGAATTTTGGTTTTAGACAAGTATTCTCTTAAAACAATGAACAGTATAGAGATATGTTTTGCATGATAAAAATGTATAACTCAGATCATATTGCTTCCCATTTCCAGGGTGGGGAGGGAAAGGAGAGAAGGAAACAACTTCAGAATATTTATGTGGAAAATTGTTAATACATATAATTGGGAAAATAAAATATCTTAAAAATGTTTTCCTTCAGTAATCTCTGAACTGCTATTTGTAGCCTTTTACATTCTTCCATGACTTTCTTAGCTTTGCTATTATGCAAAGATGGATATACAGATTTAGATGTGTGTTGGAAGCACTGAGAGAAACAGGGTCCTTTAATAGAGCCTTTTTATCTGGACCCCATCAGAAAGATCAATGCAGCCAGGCAAGGCTGTGCTGAAATTCTCTATTTCTTATTTACATATTTTTCAGTTTTTGTAAATACTCTTTGATTACCTTTTAATTATTAGTTTGGCTTACTATTTTCCAATAACACCTTTATTTTCATTCTGTTTTTAATTAATTTTGGTTATTTGATCTCTCTCTCTTTCTCCATGCTGAGATCTTATATCTATTCTACAATCTTTTTGATTAAGAAACTTAGTTTCATCTTGAAACTTTCAACCTTAAACCCTTTGCTCCTTCTATTTTATAGTACTCCTTGAGATCTCGCTCCCCATTAATGACACAGATTCACTGATCACTTTTTCTAGTAATGGTTTGTACTTTCTTTCATACCCCTCAATTCATTAGTCATGATGGGGAAGTTGGAATACTCTTTACCTTCATATTAAGAGACTTCAACATACAAATTGGTGGGAAAAAAAGGATGGGAAGCAGCTAGGGTAGTCAGGCCTAGAGATGGGAGGTACTGAGTTCAAATATGACTTCAGATACTTCCTAGCTGTGTGATCCTGGGCAAGTCATGTAACCTCAGTTGCTTAGCCCTAACACTTTTCTGCCTCAAAACCAATATTTAGTATTGATTCTTTTTTTATTCACAGATATTTTATTTCCCAATAACATATAATAACAATTTTCAACATATGTTTTCTGAAATAAGATCCAAATTGCCTCTCTCTCTTCTTTTCCTCCCCACTCTTGGAGGTGGTAAACAACTTGATATGGATTATACAAGTATTATAATGCAAAATGTACTTCCATATTGATCTTTGTTGTAAGAGATTACTCATATAAAACCCCAAATAAACCAAAACCCCAAAATAAACGATTGTGAAAAATTGCATGCTTTCATCTGTGTTCTGACTCCAACAGTTCTTTCTCTGGAGGTGGATAGCTTTTTTTTGTCATAAGTCCCTCAGAACTGTCCTGGATCATTGTATTTCTGAGAGTAGCTAAGTCTGTCCCAGATGATCATTCCACAAAATTACTGTTACTGTGTACAATGTTCTCCTGGTTCTGTTTGTTTCCTCTGCATCAGTTTATGTAGGTCTTTTCAGTTCTTTCTGAAATCATCACGAAAACCTTTTAACTTAACATAATTGAAATTATTCATTTTACATAGTATAACACTTAGCTCTCATTTGGTCCTAAATTCTTCCCTTCTCCATAGATCTTCTGGGTAAACGATTCCATTTTTCTCCTAATTTATCACGGTATCATCCTTTATATCTAAATCATACACACATTTGACTTTATCTTGGTACAGGGTATAAGAAATTGCTCTATACATAGTTTCTGCCATACTGTTTTTAGTTTCCCCAAAAGTTTTTGTTAAATAGAGTTCTTATCTCCAAAGCTCAGGTCTTTGGGCTTATCAAACACTAGGTTGCTAAGGTCATTTACCCCTCCCTGTATATTGTATATTTAATCTATTCCATTGATCAACCATTCTGTTTCTTAGCTAGTACCAGACTATTTTGATATCTGGTACCTCTTAGTATTGATTATAAATCAGAAGATAAGGCTATTTTAAAAAACAAAAACAAAACCCAAACCAAAGCATATAACTTGATGATATTCTCTCAAATACCCTTACTTCTTGGGGTGTTGTACTGCACTGAGAACATTCTTAAAATTTCAGAATTACCATTTTCAACTCAGAAACTGGCAAACACTATAAAGCAGGGCTTGATTTACTGTTTTGATGATTGTCTTAAGAAAGGGAGAAAGTCAATAGACTTAAGAACATGATTGTAAAAAAGTTAATAAAGTAGATTAAACACGTTGGCTAAGGGAGGTTAGGGGGATTTGGGGGAGAGGGAAAGAACATGAAATATGTAACTATGGGAAAATATTCAAAATGAAAACTTAAAAAAATAAAGTAGATTAAAGTTAAAAGTGTGTTGTGATTACATTGCTCTCTGTCCCTCAAGAGTTAATCGTTAAATATTAACCAGCATACTTCTGCTTACTTCCTTCTTCATCAGTCTCCTCAGGTCCCAGGACCTATTATTACACTCCACATGAGCAAATTTAGAGATGGTCATACCCTTGATTTTGCCATCACTCACAAGTGTTCTACTTTCATGTTCATGAATTCAGAAATTCCTTTATCTGGTCACAACTTTCTATCATTTCATCTTTCCTTCTGTCTTTAAAAAAAAATCCTTACCTTCCACCATAGAATCTATAGTGTGTATTGGTTATGAGGCAGAAGAGCAGGAAGGTATAGGCAATGGGGATTAAGTGACTTGCCTAGGATCACAGAACCAGGTAGTATCTAAGGCCATATTTGAATCCAGGACCTCCTGTCCCTAGGCCTGCCTCTCTATCCACTGAACCACCTAGCTGCACCCTCAATATCTTATGGCTTCATCCTCATTGTTATCTCTAATCCTTCCACTGCTCAGTACTTTCCTAGACCATCATCTCTGCACTAATCTATACTTTTTCCCCCTTTCCAATATCAGTCCCTTGATGAATCATTTCAACTCTATACTATTCTCTCCACTCTCTTGTCCCATTGCTGATCATGCCTTGCCAAACACTAGTCTTGGATCACTCCTATCAGCTGTTGCCTTTGTGGCACTTACATAATTACAACTTCCATATATCTAATTTGTTGCCAAATCTTGTATTTCTCCCTTCACACCATCTCTTGTATATATATCTCCTTTCCACTTATACATATTGCCATTGAACACATCTAGGGAAAGCCATAAGATCATGCTGATGATCACTGAAAATTTGTTATATAATCTTAACTGGGTTATCACTGAAACCAGGTAATCCCTTTATATCTCCCTAATAGATTTGCTTTTTCCATTTTCCCCAGTGGCCCTTCCAAACCTTTTCATCCCTTCACAACCCTCATGGCACTTCTTCCACTCATCCTCTCAGCTTAATCAGTCAGCTTATTATGTTCCAGGCACTGTGCTAAGTGCTTTATATATAAGAAGAGGCAAAAGATAGTCCCTGTCCCCAAGATGCTCACACTCTAAGAAGACCTTGCCTTGTGCATCATTGAAAAAATTAAGACCATTTGACAAGGGATCCTTCTACCTTCTTTCTGATGTGACATCAACCAGATATCTTCTATCATTACCTCCTCCTTCATCTCTGCCTTTCATGAAGAAGTGGTTTCTTTTTCCAACAAAAACTCTTCAACATACAACCTTGATCTTAGCCCCTTCCTTCTTTTCCAGCAGATCTCCTCCCAGCATCCCCATTCTCTCCCTAAACATCAATTTATCCTTATCTACTGTTTCCTTCCTTATTGACTACCAACACCTGTTTCCCCTATCCTTAAAAATCCTCACTTGATCCTACCATCTTTGCTACCTTTCAAAGCTATCATTCTATATTTCCCTTTCTATGTTTTGCTAAATTTCATTTAAAAAATTGGTGTCTTCATTTCTTCTCCTCTCCATCTCTTCTGAATTCTAGCCTCATAATTTGACTGAAACTGCTTTCCCTAAAGTCATCCAATATTTGTTAATAGATAAATCCAAAGGCTTTTCCTCAAACTTCATTGTTCTTAAATTCTGGGTAGCCTTCAACATTGTTGATTACCCCCTTCTCCTGGATTTTCTTTCTTGGAAATTCTGGGCAAAGTTTATCTGCTGATTTGGGCTGAGTTGGCAGAAAGAGCTGGTTGAATCTAGCTTTTTCTGTGATGTTGGGAATGCAGCAGAGGAATCTGAATGTTCTTTTGTGAACAGCTAGCTAGGATGATGGTTCTTTAGTTTATTTAGAGCTTGACAGCTGACCAAGAACAGAAAAGTTTTGTAAATAGTATGGGAAACGATTGAAGGAAAGCATATTTATCCCATGTATAACCCATTGTGTGTTTATTCATTTGTGCTATTCTCTCTCTCCCATTAGAGTACACAGTGTCTAGCAAATAGTAGGCACCTAACAAATGTTGATAGATTGCAGAATTGTCTGGTATAATTTTCCTTTAGTGCTATATATAGTCTAGGGTGGGGGTAGAGATTCCTTTCGGCTTGGAAACAGTGTTGATTTTGTCAAAAAGCTTTTCTGCATCTATTGGGATAATCATGTATTTTCATTGCTTTTTTATTGATATGGTCAATTACACTGATAGTTATCTTAATATTGAACCATCTCTGCATTCCTGGTATAAATCCCACCTGGTCATGGTGTATGATCTTTGTGAAATATTGCTGTAATCTCCTTGCTAGTATTTTATTTAAACTCTTTGTATCAGTACTCCTTAAGAAAATTGATCTATAGTTTTTTTCTCCATGTTTACTCTTTCAGGTTTAGGTGGAAAAACTATATTTGTGTCATAAAAGGAATTTGGTAGGATTTCTTTATCTATTTTTCCAAATGGTTTCTATAGTGCTGGGATAAATCATTGCTTAAATGTTTGACAGAATTGATTTGTAAATGCATCTTTTTCCTGTGTGCTTTTTCTTATGGAGCTCATTGATGGATTGTTCAATTTACTTTTTTTTCTTTCTTTTCTGGATATTGTATTTCCCCCCAATTACATGTAAAAACAATTTTTAACATTTGTATTTTTAAAAAATGGAGTTCTACATTCTCTCTCCCTCACTCCCCTCTCCACTTATGGAGATGATCTATGTTTTACATGCGAAATAATGTAAAACATTTTCTCATACTAATCCTTTTGTGGAAGAAAACTCAAACAAAAAATAATGAAAGAAAATGAAATATAGTATGCTTTATTCTGGATTCAGACTCTGTCAGTTCTTTCTCTGGAGGCAGCTGGCATTTTTCAACATCGGTCCCTTGGAATTGTCTTGGAATCTTGGATCATTGTATTGCTGAGAAAAGCTAAGTTATTCACAGTTGTTTATACAATATTGCTGTTAACATGTGCAATGTTCTCCTAATTCTGCTTACTTTACTCTGTATCAGTTGATATAAGTCTTTCCAGGTTTTTCTGAAAGCTTTCTGCTTGTCATTTTGTATAGTGCAATAGTATTCCATTATAATTACATACAAAAACTTATCCAACCATTCACCAGTTGATGGGTATTTTTTCACTTTTCAATTCTTTGCCACCACAAAAAGAACTACTATAAATATTTTGTGTACATGTAGGTCCCTTTTCTTTCCCTTTAAAAAAATATAGACCTAGTAATAGTAGTGCAGGATCAAAGGGTATACCCAATTTTAGAATCCAGTTTAGAGCCCTAGAGAGCCAAATTGCTCTCCAGAATGTTGAATCAGTTCATAACTCCCCCAACAGTGCATTAGGGTTCCAATTTTCCTACACCCTCTCCAATTTTTATCATTTTCCTTTTCTGTTATAATTGCCAATCTGATAGGTATGGGTTAGTACTTCAGGGTTGCTGTAACTTGCATTTCTCTAATTAATAGTGATTTAGAGCATTTATTCACATGATTATAGAAGGCTTAAATTACTTTGTTTGAAAACTATCTGTTCATATCCTTTGACCATTTATCAATTGGGGAATGACTTGAATTCTTATATATTGATTCATTTCTCTATGTATTTGAGAAATGAAGTCTTTACCAGAAAGATTTATGAAAAAAACTCATATTATGACTGATATTTATTATCTGCCATCTTAACTCACCCACTCTCATTTATCCTGTTCTCTCTTCTTTCATCCCTTCCATCCAAAAAATGACCACTGCCTCCTCCAATTTGCTTTCTTTTTTTTTAATCATTTCCCTACTTCTCTTATTCCTTTCCCATCCTACTTTCCCACAGATTAAGACGGTTTTCTATACCCAATTAAGTGTGTATGTTCTTCTTTCTTTGAGCCAATTTTGATGAAAGCAAGGTTCAGGCACTTTCTTCCTCACCTCTTCCATCTTTGCCTCCACTGTAAAAACTCTTTTGCACCTATTTATGTGAGATAATTTACACATTCTCCCTGTTCCTTCTCCCTATTTAGCTCATATCCTTCCTTAACTCATATGCTTCATCTAACCGCCCTAAGAATGATAAAGTTCTTAAGAATTACAAGTATCATCTTCCCATGCATGGATGTAAAAGTTTAATGCCAAGATCTGTCAAGTTCATGACGAATGGCAAAGTCACGTGTGAACCCTGAGATTTTGCAAAGCAGGTCAAAGGAGGACAAATTTCTCACTCAGTTTCCCCTGTGTGACTCTTCTCTTACTAACACCCTCATAATAGGAATTATGATCAATATCTCTATTCAGCCCCAGGAACATATAGAGGAACATTATAGGCTATTATTAGAGCCCTTACAGGTCCCCCTATAAACTCTTAGGAAATTCTTACCTTTACATACAGTAATATAGAAATTCCCCTAGAAGTCACTTCACAACAAACCAGCAAATAGTGAGTTAATTAATGTCAAAGATTTTAAAAGCCTAGCCAGACCAAAACAATCTCCAAGTTTACCCCTATACTGATCCCCGATTCGGTACAGTATGTTAACATAAAAGAACAATGAATGATATATGGAGAAATTGTTTCCTGTACTTTCCCACCACTGTAGCCCAAGAGATATGTCAAACACATTTTGAAAAATATGGAAAAGTTACGGGAGAATGAAAAGCATGACTTAATATATTGTCTCTAAGAAAAAATGTATGGTGGGAATGGAAATCATGCCAACATGTATGTAATCTTAGAAAAAAAGGTATAAAAATTAAAATCAGCAGATGGAAGATCAGAATAGCTTCTGCATGCTTAAAGTGTCTCTGGCTGTTCTCATTCCCTTTCAAAACTGCTTAGTTGTCCCATCCCTCAGAGGTAACTAGACTGCCAGGGAGGTTCCTGATAGTTTAACTTTACTGAATTGCTTACAATTTTTCTTTCCTATTTATTTATGGGAAGCCAATAAGAGAATAGATAAAAATCTGAGACTCCTCTTGACCTCTTTTGTGATCCTTGTGATTTCTTGTTGAAAAGTATTGTGGCCTTATTGAAAAGCTTTAAGTTTCTATCAAACCTTTGTTGTCTTCTTTTGAATTTGTGTTTTGGTTTTCCCTATCACCAAAATAACTTTCTATGTTGAGTTTCTTTTTTGTTGTTTGCTCATTTTTCAGTCTTTTTTTTTTATCTTTTAATGAAAAGAAAATTGTTATAGGTGGGCTTAATTCCTATGGTGAAGGAGGCATAGTCCCAAACTTTAGGTTCTTTTTCCATTTGTCTTTGGAGGTAGCTGTGGGGTTATATATGTTTTCAGTTCTTCCAAGTGTTAATTGAAATTTGGGAAATGCCATTTAAAACTATATATATTTTTTCTATGGACACGTGGGAACTATCAAACTACATTTCCTGTGGTCCAACGGGTTTCCGTTTCCAGTTCTTTGGGCGTGGGGACGCCTGCATCTCCATGCAGAGGACAGTTTAAATGGGAGGAGAATCCGAAAGGAAGCCCTCTTTTTAGCTACCTGAGCGTGCGAAGGTACGAAAGGTAAAATGGCTAAGGCAGGAGTTTGAATACTTACAGGTGCATGGTCTAATGATTTTATCTCTATCAGCATGGCTTTAATTAAAATACTAATTTACATTATTATATCAGTCTTTATTATTTTTAATCGTAACACAAGGTGGTATGATTTAAGGAGCAGTGTGTTTTATATTCTCCCAGCCCATGCTCTGGTATGTGAGTGACCAGAAACACTCTTTTCTTCTCTGGAACTATGACCAGGGTCCCCTATTCCTCTGTGGCTGCAAGTGCTGGTATGTGCTAGTGTTCCTTGTCACCCTGGGACTGCAATTCAGGACTTTGAACTGGATTTCTGGATATAGGCAATGCAACAGTCTTGCCCCTTGAGCCAGCAATTTAGCCATAATATTCTTGGGAGTTTTCATTTTGGAATTTCTTTCAGATTGTCATGAGTAGATTTTTTCCATTTCTATGTTATCCCCTAATTCTAAGATATTAGGGCAGTTTCCTTGATAAATTCTTGAAGTATAATGTCAAGGCTTTTTCTTTAATCATAGTTTTCAGATAGTTCAATAATTCTTAAATTATTTCTCCTAGATATTTTTCCAGATTAGTTCCTCCCTCAGTGAGATATTTCATATTTTCATCTATTTCTTCATTTGTTTGATTTTGTTTTATTGTTTCTTAATGTGTCATAAAGTGATTAGCTTTCATTTGGCCTATATTAGTTTTTAAGAAATTATGTTTTTCAGAGAGCTTTTATACCTCTTTTTCCATCTTGACCAATTCTGTTTTTTTAAGAAGTTATTTTTATCAATGAATTTTTTTACCTATATTTTCTTTTGGCCAATTCTATTTTTTAAAGCATTATTTTCTTTTTTCTTTTTTGTGTTTCTTTTACCAATTATCTTTTCATAAATTTCTTCCTTTGCTCATATCTCATTGCTGAAATTTTCTTCTATCATTCTTATTTGATTTTGAAAGCAATTTTTTACCTACCACTTCCAGGAATTCTTGTTGGAGTTTTGTCCAATTCACATTTTTTTCTTTGATGCTTTGCTTATGGTTGTTTGACTTAATTAACTTCTTTTGAGTTTGAGTCTTGATCTTTTCTATCAACATAGTAGCTTTTTATGGTCTTTTTTTGGATCATTTTTTCCATACTATTCCTTGATTTTGAACTTTATGATAAAGTTGGGCTCTGTTGCTCAGGTGGGGGAAGGAGGAACACAGTCTCAAACTTCAGGCTTTTTCTGTGTTGCTTTTTTCAGATCTAGTTCTGAAAATTTGGAAGTTTTCACTGCTTCCAAAGTGGGGTCATCTCAGGAGAGATGTGGTCACTGCTCTCCTGGTCTGCACTCTATTCCTTACCCAGGGATGGCCCCTGATCCTTTGGGATTGCAATGGATAATTCAGGGAACTTGTTCTTTTGGGACCAAAAGTCATACTGTTGGCAGGGTTCCTGTGACCAAAAGCAATCTTGCTCCTGATAGCTCCCACTCCCTTTTGACTAAAAGTGCTCTTCTCCACCCTGGAACTATAATCACAAGTAGTTATTGGCAATGAATTTGCCAAATAACATCTGATCCCACAGCCATTGTTAGTACAAGGGTCCATAGTAATGCCTTTCTGACCAGTTGCCTGGTCCCTTTATATCTCTGACTTGAGAACTCCTGAAATTGTGACTGTTTTTGACGTCATCAGGCACCTGTCCCACCACTAGTCTCGCATATGCATGGGTTTCAGAACAGCCTCCATCCTCATGTCACAGATCTCTCTTTCCAACCTCCAAAATTATAATAATGTAAGTAATTAAAAAATATCATAGAGAAAATATCATGGAGCCATGTCAGGTTAATGCAAGATTTAGTAGTTTTCACATTAAAGGATTAAAGGGTTTGTATTATGATATTCTAGAGGACAAAGGAGCTGTTCCTTCTGTTGCTCTCTCTTTTTGACCCTAGCTCTCAGAAATGGGCTTGGAGGGATGTTATGTGTTTTTGTTCTATGTTGTTTGTCTCTAGTTACAGATTGAGTATCAAAGGTAAATCTAGTGGGATCCAAGAGTTTGAGTCAAAGCTACTTTGGATTCAGGCATGCATATCGGATGGTACAGTCAGTCATCCTGACATGGAAGCCCTGAGAATCCAGGGTACTTGGCTTGAGTCTTGGGTTGGTGGGGTGGGAAAGTCTGGACTTGAACCAGGACTATACTTCACTGGAATTGAAATAATCTTAATCCATTCTTCTTTCCCACCCCAGAGACTGCAGGATACATGTGCTATATAAAGGTTGTTCTTTCTATTTATGTTCTTGTAGTTACTTTGCACTTTGTTTCCTCGGCTTGCTGATTACTCCATTCTGCATCAGTTTATGTAGATCTTTCTATGCTTTTGTGAATTCATCACCTATATCATTTATTATAGCACAGTTAATATTCTATTACATTCATGTATACCCATTTGTTTATCTATTTCCCAGTTAATAGACATTATCATTTTACAACTCCAACAACAATGTATTTGTATAGCTATCATCCCTCTCCAATATTCACTATTGCCATTTTTTGTCAATTTTCAAGGTGTGAGGTGAAACCTCAAGGTTATTTTGTTGTATATTTCACTTATTATTAGTGATTTAGAGCTGTCTTTCATGTAGTTGTGGGTTTGTTACGCTTCTTCTTTTGATTATGATTGACTATTGTGAAAATAAGATGCTGGTTGACCCTTGTGGGCAAAGATCTAGCTTTATTGTGATAGAGAAATCATAGGGTCAGAAGTCTGCAGGTTTCCTCCCAGTTCAAAACTCAAGACCCCTCCTTTGAAACACACACACATGTTTATAGTTTTCTGTCTGTCCCTCCCTTTTCCCCTCAACCCCTTCCCAGGAAAAGGTCTCTAAGTGGTCTCTGAGACCATTTCTAAATCTCCAAGGTTTCTCATTCAGAGCCCTGGGCTTCTTCCAGAGCTCTGAGGTCTCTTCTGGAGCTCATCTAGAGTCCTGGAACTTTCTTTGGAACTCTGAGTTGTCCCAAGACCTCTGGGTGACCTTCTACTTCCTGTATGAGCTAGCTTGCCCAGAGTACATTGTTGAATGGGTTGACACACTTACGATTAAAATAGTAACTTACTTATAATTAATATGAGAACACACTTAATATTACTTTAACAATACATACACTTTAAATTGTAACTCGGATATTATCCTGGGACTATATTCTTTTTTTTTTAAACCCTCACCTTCTATGTACTGGCTCCAAGGCAGAAGAGTGGTAAGGGTAGGCAATGGGGGTCAAGTGACTTGCCCAGGGTCACACAGCTGGGAAGTGTCTGAGACCGGATTTGAACCTAGGACCTCCCTTCTCTAGGCCTGGCTCTCAATCCACTGAGCTACCCAACTGCCCCCTGGGACTATATTCTTAATCTGGTTACATACACAAACTTTTTGTCCAAGTCTAAATTCTTACTATAAATCACAGTTACATTTTTTAAATCCTAAAAACCACACTACAAGTATTGATTAAGCTACTAATTATTGATTTTCTGGTTACACTATTAAAAAAACCCCTTCCCTTCTGTCTTAGAATTGATACATATTCAGTTCTAAAACAGAAGAGAGGTAAGGGGTAGACAATTAGGGTTAAGTGATTTTCCCAGGGTCACACAGGTAGGAAGTGTCTAAGGTCACATTTGAACCCAGGTCCTCCTGATTCCAAGCCTGGTGTTCTATCCACTGTGCTACCTAGCTGGCCCTCTCTGACTGACTACTCAAAGTAAAAACCTAGGATGTATGGTGCTCATGAATTACAATTTTATTTTATTATCCCAAATCTTTTTTTAATTGAAAAAATGAAAATATAGCTCACAATTATTCGGCTCTTTAACTATGCAAAAAGATATCACATTCATTATTTCAAATGAAGTTCATAGTGGTACTGGATTATTTATGTGCAGATACCCCCATTTTATAAATGAAGAAGACCACATATTTGCCAGACTAAAGACCAGAGATGTGCCTAGCCAAATCTAGTATCTGACATGGAATAGTGGACAGTCCATCAACCTAGGTGGTGTGGTGGATAGACAATCAACAGTCAACAAGTATTTGTTGGGACAGCTAGGTGGCTCAGTGGATAGAGAGGCAGGAGGCTGTGAATGAACTATGATTTTAAATGGAGTTCATCCAGGGTACTTTGAATCTGGCTTTGCCAAGTCTGGGAGATCAATTTAGTGAATTAGAATGTGTTTCCAGGTGTTGCATGATTATGATTATAACCTGACATTTGAATATGACTTTGTACTTTTCAAAGTGCTTTTCACAATTTCATGTCTTTTACTTCACTGATTCTCCTATTAGTGATCTTCCCTCAAACGATTTCATATTTATCTATTTATTCTTTTCCTCAGTAAAATGTAATCTCTTTAAAGGCAGATGGATGCCATTTAGAATTTTCACTTTTGTATCCCCAGCTTCTAACATATGCTTTACATATGATAGGTGCATAATAAATGTTTAATTGTTTATTAATCGATTGGCATTGGTTATGGGGTAAAAAATTATTCATTGTTCCTTAGTGTAATTGGCTTAGGGCTGTGTTGGCAAACCTATGGCATGCATGGCGGAAGAGGCATCTCCCTTCCCCTTCTCCACATGACACATGACCTACCCCTGTGTCCGGGAGCCCAATGGGAGCACTTCCTCCTTCCCCTGTCTGATGTAAAATGGGGAGCTCACATGCTGTGTGAGGGTTGTGGTTTGGGCATTTGGTCTCTAAAAGGTTTGCCATCACTGGCATAGGGTATGGGTTTGCCAATGAAGTCTGAGGGGGTGGGCAGGGAGTGATAATTCAGACATTTGAATAAATTCTTATAAAGTAAGGTGAAGTTTTCATTTGACACCTGGAATTTCCCCGCCTGCCTCATCATCCCAGTCCTGTCAGTGATGTTAGTTGTTGGGGTGTGGGGGAATGAGTGACCTGAATTCACAACCCTCCTCACCTGCTCCTCTGGCCCCAGGTTTCAGCAAGGAATTTCACATTTAGCTACAGGATTCCTAAAGGGTATATATAATACCTTCTCCTTAGTTTTGTTGTCTGAAGTTTGAGTTTCTTCATTTTTTAAATTTTTTTTTGGAATGGGAGAAGAGAAAGCTTGGGGAATGAGCAGAGTAGGGTTAGGCAACAGGTTCTTTCCCAGCCCATCATCTGAGCTTATTCACTGGGTGTGTCTGGCCACTTAGGCAGGTTTCCTCTGAACTGTCAGGTTTCATAATCAGTTCACTTTATTGTTTTTTCTGTAGGGGAAACAGTCTTGGAATATACAGAATTCTGTTCTCTTTCCCTGTCCACCTTATTGAGATCCCTTCTTCCACATATCGATTACAAGCAATTCAGAAGAGAGAGGAAAGGAAGAGTCTAGAAGAGGGAGAGACAGAGAGAAAAGAGAAAGAAGGAAGAGACAGAGACCAGGAGTGGGAGAGAGCCAGGGAGAGTGACACACACACACACACACACAGAGGAGAGATGTTGGTCAGGAGAAAAACTTCAATATAATAAGCAGTCACCCTCTTCAGACCTGCTTCGTTGGAGAACTCTGCCAGACAGCCAGAACACTGTTCATCTGATCCGGGAGCCTAGGGAAAGAGAATCCTCTTGGATGAAACCAGAAAATCTTCTTTTCTTGGACTTGCCCAACTACTAATAGCAATACTCAGGTATTATGATGTTTGGATATATTCTTTTTCAGTGAGCCTTGTCCTATCTCTGGAGCTGAAATCAAATGTTTAGCATTTTTGAAATTTTTGAAATATTTCTAATTTTTGAAAACCCTTACTTTCTATCTTAGAATCATTACTATATATTAGTTCCAAGGCAGAAGAGTGGTAAGGGCTAGGCAGTGGGAGTTAAGTGACTTGCTCAAGGTCACAAAGCTTGGAAGTGTCTGAATTCAGATTTGAACCCAGGACCTCCTATCTCTAGGTCTGGCTCTCAATCTACTGAGATACTTAGCTGCCCCTGCTTTTTTCTACTTTTGAATAACTCTAAGATAATTTATCTTCAGTTCCTCTATTCCCTGGTCATTTCTTGGCTGTCCTGGCAGAATCGGAGGACACAATTATCTTTTCCTCCTCTTTCTTTGTGCATTCTTAAGTTGCATTCTTTGTGCATTCCTTCTTCATTTATTGCTTCTTTCTTAGCTGTATTAAGTAAATTAATCCCAAGAGATTCCTTTCCAAAGCAGAAATACTTATCACAAAGCACAAAGCCCCCTGGTAATCATTCCTTAAGCTGGTGGA
This sequence comes from Gracilinanus agilis, assembly GCF_016433145.1. NCBI lineage: Eukaryota > Metazoa > Chordata > Mammalia > Didelphimorphia > Didelphidae > Gracilinanus > Gracilinanus agilis. The sequence goes on from NC_058133.1 coordinate 170,141,631, forward strand.
TGTTGCATTTCTTTTAGTTCATGAATTCTAGTAGTGGAGTAAAAGATTTTTTTGCAAACCACCTTCCCCATTTTTCCAAAGATGATCTTCAAATATGCTTGCTGAGATGATTGGGCTGAACCCATGGGCTGGGGGACTGAGGAGAGGGTGTAGTTATTTAAAAAGTAAAGAACTAATTTATTCCAGAGACAGAATAGAATCTAAAATCTCAACCACCGCAGGACACGTCTTGTCTAACTTCTACCCCAAATAGAAATCCCTTGTACAGCAGTTGCTTATACGTGGTTTTTGAACTTTTGTTTGAACATGTGGTACAAGTTTTTAGCTTTGGGTCAGTTAGTTGAGTCTGACTCTTTGTGATCTCATTTGAGGGTTTCTTGGGAAGGATACAGGAATGGTTTGTCATTTATTTCCTTCTCCAGCTCATTTTATAGATGAGGATACTGAGGCCAACAGGTTGTGACTTGCCCAGGGTCACACAGCTAATGTTTTGAACTCATATCCTACTGACTCGAGGCTCAGCACTCTATCCATTGTGTCACCTGGCTGCTCCATAGTGTAGTGGAAAGCATAATTAAGTGTGTCCAGATGAATAAAAGTGAAGGTTCTGCCCTGTTGACAGCAATGTTATTACAACTATATTATGGACATATAAGTATATAATATGAACATATCATACTTAACATGAGTATTGTTAGACTATGTAGCATAATATGAATATATTATATATTACACAAATATGATTAGACTATTTAACATGATAAATAATATGACTAGATTAAATGTAACATGAATATTATTAGAATATTATGTTCGGAGAAACCCAGGTTCTATCTTAGCTCTGCTACAAATGTCTGTGTGATCTTAGAGAAATAATTTCATTTCTTTGGGTTCAAGTTTTCTAATCAGTAAAATGAGGCATTTCGATTAGCTCTCTGGAATCCCTTTTAGCTTTACTATTCCATGACTTCTAGAAATGGAGAACTTACTACTTCATAAAACAGTGCATTTTATTTTAGACAATGCTAATTGCTAGGAAATTGTTTATTTTGTTGAGTGAAATCTACTTTGCTATAACTTCTTCCCATTAATTCTTCAATTCTGCTTTTGAGAGATACGAAGAATAAATCTGATCCCTATTCCGTAGGATAGCTCTTCAAGTATTAGAAGATAACTACTGTATCCTTACTAAGTGCTGCCTAATAAGTTGGAAGGAAGAGAGAAGGGAATAAAGATTTATAAAGTACCTACTATGTGCTAAAAGATTTTAAAAAACCCTCTACTATCCTGGCTGTGTGACCCTGGGCAAGTCAATTTACCCCCAATTGCCTAGCCCTTACCATTCTTCTGCCTTAGATCCAGTATTGATTCTATACACAGTATTGATTATAAGACTTTCTGTAAGGGTTATAAAAAACAACAACAAATATTACTTTATTTCATCTTCACAATAATCCTGGAATATAGGAGCTATTTATTAACCTTATTTTATAGTTGAGGAAATTGAGACAGAAAGCAATTAAGTGATTTACTTCATGATCCCATTTGAGGTTTTCTTGGCAAAGATACTGGAGTGTTTGCTATTTCCTTCTGCAGCTTATTTTATCAATAAGGAAACTGAGGAAAATGAGGTCAAGTGACTTACCCAGGGTCATAGTAGCTAATAAGTATTGGAGGCCAGATTTGAACTCAGGAAGAAAAGTCAGGAAGGCTCCAGGTCTGGCACTTGATCCATTGCACCACCAAGCTGCCCTACAATATGGTCTTTCTAGTAATTAACTGGACTGCTTTGTGAGGCAGTGAGAAAGAAAGGAAGGAAAGAAAAAAAGGATAGAAAGGAAGAGAAGGGAGAAAAGGGGAGAGAGACAGAGACATAGATAAGAAAATGAACAGATAGAGGAAAAGCAAGGGGGAAGAAAGGAAGAGACAGAGAGGAAGAGAGGGAGAGAGGGAGAAAAGAGGGGAAAAAAGAAAGGGAGAGGTGAGAGAGGGAGGGGGAGAGGGAGAGACAGAGAGACAGAGAGATACAGAGAGACAGAGACAGAGACAGAGACACAGAGACACAGAGACAGAGAGACAGAGGGAGAATGGTGGATCACTTGAGCTCAATTCTGATCGAGGGTCAATTAAGCCAAGTTTCCATGCCTTAATGTTATGAATGTCTTATGTCTCTCCTAGGGCAGCTGTCTGTCTTCCCACAGATCTTCCTGAATTCCATGAAGATGCTTGTGGGGTTTCTTTTTTTCTCCATTCTATGCCTTGGATGTTGTGGTGAGTTTTTTCCTTGGATCCCATTGGCTCTGAGCAAATATATGGGCAGTAAATCTATCCATGCTGCCTCTTATCTGTAGTAGTGATGTGAAATGGATTGAAGGGCAGGCCAGGTGTGGAGAGTGACTCCATCAACCCTGCACATTCCTATTGCCTTCTCTTTCCTACCATTTCTACCCCAGCCCCATTGGCTCTTTTTAGTCTTATTGCTGGGGCCAACTTGAAACGCAGGGTCAACATGGTTAAGACATGGGACATAGACATAACCCTATTGCACCTGTATCACACAATTTAGACCTTATACATGCTATGGTCTTCATTGTTTCATACATATTAGTCTTTTCGCAATGCCAGACTAGAAGTTCTTTGAGGACAGGGTCTTTCTTTTTTATACTTCTCTTATTTCCCAATGTAGATTTAAAAATTAATATCCAAAAATACTCCAAGTATTATATTTAATAAGATTTATTCAATTTAACTTGAAGCAAAAAGGGAAACTAAAAGTTTAGAGTCAAAAACGAGCTCACCCAAGTCACTCACGTGGAAAAGAGATTGAGGGAGGAGTTTTCAGAACTATATAAACAGTAACATAAAGACGCACGTAAACGAAAAGGAAAGGAGGAATTTTGGGTTGGGGAAAGAATTCTGGGAGATGGAGTCTAAAGGAACAAAATTTCTAATTAATACACCAGGCAGCACTTAATATAATCCTAGACACATATTAAGCACAGCAATAGATGCTATTATTATTAATTATGGCTTCAAATGCTAGCTGTGTGATCTGTGGCAAGTTGCTTAACTCAGTTTCCTCATCTGTAAAATGAGCCAGAGAAGGAAATGGTGAACCACTCCAATATCTTTATCAAAAAAACTCAAATGTGGGCAGCTAGATGGCTCAGTGGATAGAGAATCAGGCCTGGAGGTACTGGGTTAAAATTTGGCCTCAGACATTTACTGATTATGTGATCCTGAGCAAATCACTTAACTCTAGTTGCCTAGTCATTACTGTTCTTCTGCCTTGGAACCGATACTCAGTATTGATTCTAAGGCAGAAGAGTTAATAATAAATAAAAAAGAAAACCACAATTGGAGTCATGAAGAATTGGACACAAAAATGACAGCAACAATGACAGCCTTTCATGTTCAATGGTGATGCTTTTCTTGTGGGGGCAGAGATTATTTTAAAAGCTATTATTTCCATCCCCCAATCTACAATAGACTCATTGATGGGGCTGATAAGTTCAGCAATGCATGCCTATAAATAGTCTAGAGGAAAAGCATCATGCTAGGATTTAGAAGCTCTAGGTTAGACTACCTGCTCTCCATCACTAGCTGAATGACTTTAGATAAATCTCCCAGCATTTATGTACAAATTGTCCCTTAATATGAAATTTGATCCTTCCTCATTTCCCCCTCTCAAAATCCTCATCTTTCTCAAAACTCAGCCCAAGTGCAACCTACTACTAGAAGAACATGGCAGTGGAGACACTCGAGTTTTGGACATAAGAGAATTAGCTGAAGTTGGAACTAAGGATATTAAACTTGGAGAAGAGATTTGGGAGGGTGGACCATTCTAGATTTCCTTAAGGAAGGTGGTGCAGTGGTTAGAGAGCCAGACCTGAAGACAGGAAGTCCTGGGTTTGAATCTGACCTTGGACACTTCCTTGCTGTGTGACCCTGTGCAAGTCACTTGAACCCAGTTGCCTAACCTTTACTGCTCTTCTGCCTGAGAACTGATCCTTGGTACTAATTCTGAAACAGAAGTGAAGGGATTAAGAAAGAAAAAAGACAATCATCTGGAAGAGGAATTAATCTTCTCCTTGGCATCAGTAGACAAAACTAGGATTCAAATCTGTAAGCATTTAGTAGTGCCTCCTATGCCAGTTAAGGAAACTGAAGCAAACAGGGCCCCACAGGAAGCATCTGAGGCTGGATTTGAAGTCAGGTCCTTCTGATTCCAGGCCCAGCATTCTATCTATTGTGCTACCTCCATGCCTATTTATTGTTCAGGCATGAGTTGGACTAGCCAGTCACTGAGATCCATTCCAACTGTGTAATAATGCTCATGTGTAAAATAAGGTAGTTTGTTGTCCTGATATAAGAAGTGATGGTATCAGAGTTCAAATTTAGAGGGTTGTTTCGGATATGACCAAAACACAAGAATTTGTTTTGCTTGACAACACATGTTTATAACATGGTTTTTGTTTTCTTTCTTGTGTGTGTGTGTGTGTGTGTGTGAGAGAGAGAGAAGTTGAATTTTCATCGATTAAAGAAAATTAATATAAAAAATGAAGTTGAACGAGATGGAATCCAAGGGCTCTTCCACCTTTAATGTTTGATGACTAGACATCAAAGGGTTGCAGTAGAAACTGGGAGGGGGAAGGAAAAATGTATCTTTGGAGAATGGGGAGAAATTTTTACTGTCAGACAAGTTGGGGCCAGAGAACGATTTTTCTTTTCCTCTGATCAATTTGAGAAGGCTTTCTGAAGGAGGGCGAGATAGCATTAAGTATTTGACAGTCAGTTTGTGAACATTTATTAAGCACCTACCATTGTGCCAGGCACTATGCTAAGTGTTGGGAATACAAAAGAGAGGCAAAAGACAGTTCTTGCTCTCCAAGCACTCACACTCTGATGGGGGAGACAACAAGTAAACAAATATGAGCAAGCAAGAATACAGGATAAATAGGAAATAAATTAGAGAGGGAAGGCTCTAGATCAGGAGTCGGCAACCTTTTTGGCCGTGAGAACCATAAACGCCACATTTTTAAAAATGTAATTTCGTGAGAGCCATACAGTGCTCACAGTATGTGCTCCTGTAACAGTGCCTGAAAAAAATTGACTTTATGGGTCCTGCAGAAAGAGCCATATCTGGCCCTCAAAAGAGCCAGATATGGCTTGAGAGCCTTATGTTGCCGACCCCTGCTCTAGAAGAAAGAGAGGTTAGGAAAAACTTCTTATAGAAGATGAAATTTTAGTTGGAACTTGAAGGAAGTGAGGGAAAATGAGGAGGGATAGCAGTTTGAAAGATGGGGGAAGAGACTGTTTGGTGGTGAATGCCTGGGACATTAACCAGCTATAGGATATATTTGTCTTTAAGAACTTCCTCTTAAGGTTCAGAAGGGGCCACAGACAAGCAGTTCAGTGTTGAAATTACTAAGTGAAATTTGAACTAAAATGGAATTATTTCAAAACCACAAATAACTTGTTCATGATGGAAATTCACTTTTCCATAATAAGTTCTCTTTTTCTTCTTGTGAGGGGAAATGTTCAAAGCTGTCAATGTTTTTCAAGTTCGTAGTAATCAAGTTGAAAATTAAAACAAATAAATGAGAACTCTATTTAGAGGGCATATTTTCTTACAGATGGCGTTCCTAACCTACTTATTTCAGATGGAAACAAGACAGACTCTTTTCCATTTAATTTACAAGACTTGATCAACAATATCACTTTGCTCATTGAAAAGGTCAAGACACCTTATGGAGGTAAGTGAATCTCTAGGCTGGTCAGATTGATTCACTGGGTCTTGGCTATTTCTTCTGGCTCAGGAAGGGGTAGAGAGGGACCAGTCAACAATATGGATCTGGGTGAGATTTTATGATAAACTCTCCGATGGCTGTGACGGAGGTAGGGATTGGATTGGGGGAGGAGCACAAAAGAGGTGTCAGGTGTCTGGCAATGGTCTCGATGCTACTGGACATTCGTACAAGGGATGGACAGAGAAGAAGGGCTAGAGAAAGCAGATTGGGTTTATAGATTTAAGGAGCTTTCAGTCAGTTGAGGGAGGATGGGGAGACACAGCTTTTACCCTCAGGGAGTCTTGAGTTAGAAGGGGGAAGACAAAGTCTCTGGCCTTAAGCTGCCAGGCTGACAAACATCATCTGAAGTCCTTGCCCTCCCTCAGGGTGCTCCTGGGAGACATAAGCACAATTCTCAGGGAACTGCCAGTCTGATGGACTGCCAGACTACACATCTGGCTTATGGAGAGACAGAAAAACAAGAACAATTGAATGTAGTTCAAAAAGAGTGAATGGGAAGGAAAAGACTAACATAAGTGTGATTTGGGATCACATATAGACCTTGATTTCCAAAATGCTATAATAAAAGCGAAAGCTCTAGCTATGAACTCATAGGATCTGAATTTGAATTCTTGCCTTGCCTTCTTACTACCTATGCTGTCTTGGTTGAATTTTTTCTCCTCTTAGGACCTCAGTTTCTTCATCTGTAAAATGAGAGAATTGGGCCAGATAAACTCTAAGGTCCATTCTAGATTTAAAATGCAGTTCTCTAATTTTACTGGGAAGGAAAAGAATCCCAAAAGGCAGAAGAGGCTGGGAGTTGTGGAAGGGAGACCAGTTCATCAGATAATTAAATGGAGGAGAAGAATATGGGCCAGGTCTGGGAAGAAGAGCAAGGACAGGGCTCAGGGACACAGATGGAGGAGGACTATCCAGGTGGGAAATACCCAGAGAAGGCAGAAAGTTTTGCTACTAGATAATCTAAGCTGGAGAGTTTTCATGAGAAATAAAGACAAGATAAGGAAGAGGGGAGAGGGAGATCTTTTGGGAGATGGCTTTATTTCCATGCCTCTCTTAAAAATGAGGGTCAGAGAGGAACCCCTGATTTCAAAAGTACCAGCCCAGACAGGATGGAGTCCAATCTCTGGGTTTTCCCCTTCAGGGTCCTTCCAGATGGTCTCTCGATCAGAATGGGGAAAAGGGCCTTCTGGCTGCAACATCCAGCTGAGGACTCCAGTCCCATACCTCATCATCCACCACGTCCTCGGGCAGGAGTGTCATGAGAAGGCTACCTGCCGGCAGAAGGTGAAGGGCCTGCAGGAGCTTCACATCAAAACGAACGGATGGTGTGATGTGGCTTACAAGTAAGAGATGTGGCCGAGGAACTCCGGGCTGGCCAGCAAGGCCTGACTCAGGCGGCTTGCAGTCTTCCTCCCAGGGCCATCCTTTTTCAGTCATTTAAGTGACTCAGTGCAGAATGTGTTGGACTTGGAGTCAGGAAGACCCGGCTTTGAGTCCTGACTCGGATACACAAGCAGTTTGATCCTGGGCAAATGACTTAATCTCACCTAGCCTCAGTTTACTCATCTGTAAAATGGAGACAATAATAGCACCTACCCTGAGGTAATTAGATGAGATAACATACAGAATTCACTCTGTAAAGCCAAAAGTATTGTGTAAATGTTAGTTATCATTATTTGCAGGAAGCTTTTATGAGAGGCCTGCCTAGTCACAGCCTACCTATTCACTAGATTAGAAAAGAAAAGGAAAGAAAGGGAAGGGAAGGGGAGGGAAGAAAAGGGAAGGAAAGAAAGGAAAGAAAAGGAAAGAAAGGGAAGGGAAGGGACAAGCAAGTAAAAGGTAGATAGTTAGTCCACTGAATAATAGTAAGATTATATGCATATGTATGTGAAAGGCAGTGTGGTGTAGTGGATAGAGTGTTGACCTTTCAGTCAGGAAGTCCTGGGTTCGAGTCATGCCACACACTGGCTGTATAATTCTAGGCAAATCAGAGTCCCAGGTAACTCCCTAAGATGATAAGTTTCAGAGGAGAGAAAGTTCCTCTCTAAACTTATCCCACAACCCATTTTATTTTATTTTATTTTATTTTTTTAAACCCTTACCTTCCATCTTAGAATCAATACTATGTATTGGTTCCAAGGCAGAAGAGTGGCAAGGGTTAGGCAATGGGGGTTAAATGACTTGTCCAGGGTCACACAGCTAGGAAGTATCTGAGGCCACAACCATTTTTTATAATGGAGGAAATTGAGGAAGAGCTTAGGTGACTTTCCAAGGATTGTGTAGCTAGGAAGGATCTAAGGCTGTATTTGAACTCAGGTCTTCCTGCCTCCTGCCTCAGGGCTTCTTTTACTGGTCTCTGGAGGACATAATCTGGCAAAGGAATTTAATAGAAATAAATGTGGTCTTATAGAAGGGCAGGCAGGTAACAGCATTTATAAAGCCCTAATTATGTTCTAGGCATTGTGCCAAATGCTGGGGATACAAATATAAGGAAAAAGAAACCCCTGCCCTTGAGGAGATTATATTTGAGTAAAGACCAAAGGAAAAAGGGAACTGAAAAGGGAAGGAGGTAGAGTGAGGGAGAAAGCGCCATAGCAAAGTCTAGAGAGTTCGAAGCAGAGATGGGAAGGGAATACGGGATGACTGGCTCTTCCCCAAAATGGAGAAACCAGAGAGGAATCCCAAATGGAAAAAGAAGACCCAAGACAGGGGAGAGATATTCTAGGGGGAGAAGCCCCAGAGTCTCATAGGTTCCCAAAATCAATTTCCTAAGCAAAGACGTATAAATTTAATTAAAATTAAAATTCAATGAAACTGAACAAACCTTTATTAAACACTGTGCTAAGTATTGGGGATAGGAAGACAAAATAAAAATAAAACAGTCCTTATTCTCAAGATGCTTACTGAATAGGAGAGGCATGAATACATAGCTGTGTGTCTAGAAAAGATACAAAGGGTTTTAATGGACTACAGTGGGGCAGCTAGGTGGTGGAAGAGATCGAATGCCAGGGCTGCAGTTAGGAAGACTCATCTTCCCAAGATCAAACCTGGCCTCAGACACATACTAGCTATGTGACCCTAGGAAAGCCATTGAACCCTATTTGCCTCAGTTTCCTCAACTGTCAAATGAGATGAAGAAGGAAATGGCAAACTATTCCAGTCTCCTTGCCAAGAATATCCCAAATGGAGTCACAAAGAGCTGGACATGACTGAAAATGATAGTACAACACAGGATCAACAGGAATCAATGTGTAGACAGGACCAGGAAAGGTATTTTGCAGAAGGTGGGATTTGAGTTGAGACTTGAAGGAAGCCAGGCTATCCAAGAGACAAGAAGGAAGAACATTGTCTTCATTTTACAGGTGAGAAAACTGAGGCACAGGGAAGTTAAATTACTTGTTCAAGGTCACACAAATAGTATGCATATCATCTGACTTGATGTGAACTCAGGTCTTCTTTCTCTAGAGCCAGTTGTCTTTCCATTATACCCTATCACCTTTTTTCATTGTTATTTATTACATTCTGTTAGCAGTATGCTAAAATATTTTCTTCAGTTGTGCTTGCTTCGTTGACTCCATTTGGGGTTTTCTTGTCAAAGACACTGAAGTGATTTGGCATTTCCTCCTTCGGCTCATTTTACAGACTGAGGAGACTGAGACAAACTGGATTAAGTGACTTACCCAGGGTCACACAATCAATAAGTGTCTGAGGACAGATTTTAATTTGGGAAGATGAGTCTAGAAGATTCTATTTCTGGCACTCTATCCATGGTGCCACCTTGTTACCCTTGCTTAAATTGATTACTATTCATTTTCTGTGCAATTCCTTTTCTAAATTAGTTAACTGTTCCCTTATCTATTTAGTTGCTCTGTCATAAGTGTGCAGAAAACCAGTTTTGATATGTTTTTATTATCAATGAGATACCTTTAAGCAAGACAGAATTTTGTTGCTTATATCTCAGTTCTTTCTAAATTGAGTTCAACTTTGAAAGACATCCCTGCAACTTGATTTATTAAGCTAACTGGAGCATCGAAAACTCGGATCTACCGTATGACCTTAAATTGATAAACCTTCGGGCAGCTAGGTGGCTCAGTGGATAGAGAGCCTCCAGACACTATACCTCTCTGTTCTCCCAGTCTATCCTCCTTGTGCTGGCCTCCTTTCCTCCTTTCTCAGTTTTGATCTTATTATTCTTTTGGATGTTGACTTCTACCCTTTTCTTAATAACTTGTGATATCAATGCTTATGTCTACATACACTGCAACCTTCTATTACCCTTATTATCTTGGTTTCTCCACACAGTGCCTTTTTGAACAATGTCCCGGAGGAAGTCACAGGACTGTGCTGCTTGAATCTGGATTAAATATATGTAGAGGCAGATAAGTGGTTCAAAGGATAGAGTGCTGGACCTGGAGTCAGGATGACCTGAGTCCAAATACACCCTTGGACATTTACCGGCTCTGTGACACTTTTTGGTCATCCTTTAACTTTTCCATGCCTCACTTTCCTCATCTATTAAAGGGGGCTAGTTGGGTGGCACGGTGGATAGAGAACTGGACCTGGAGTCAAGAAGATTCATCTTCATGGGCATCTCTCCATCCTAACAGTTTCCTGATTGGTGAGGATGGCATTGTGTATGAAGGCGTGGGCTGGACTATCGAAGGCACTCACACTGTGGGCTACAACAAGAAGGCACTGGGGTTTGCTTTTGTGGGGAGTGTTGCAGGTAATGGTCATCCTAACCAGGTACTAGTCTATTGACTTTTGAGCTCCTACAGGAATCATTTAGTATGAAGGGATGGGAGCAGCTGGTGTCTTGATGGATAGAGAACCAGGTCTGGAGGTGGGAGGTCCTAGGTTCAAATCTGGACTCAGACACTTCCTAGCTATGTGACCCTGGCAAATCACTTTGCCTAGCCCTTACTGTTCTTCTGCTTTGGAACTAGTACACAGTATTGATTCTAAGATGGAAGATAAAGATTTTTTCAAAAAAGGGAGGGAAACAGACATACCAAGGTAGATTTTGGAAGTATAAACCCTAGAGTCTGATTAATTCAGTGTCTTTGTTTTTCCTTCCTTCCTTCCTTCCTTCCTTCCTTCCTTCCTTCCTTCCTTCCTTCCTTCCTTCCTTCCTTCCTTCCTTCCTTCCTTC